>NC_081352.1:11287488-11322539 GCF_029784015.1 Lycium ferocissimum
AATCATTGTATTTGATTTCAAAATATGAGTGTTACAATCTCTATGATTCCTCTGATTCGCCTTTTCAACAATAAATTCAAGGGCCTTTGAGCTTGATCTTGAACTTGATGGATTTGATTTTGACTTGGACTTGAATTCAAGGGCTTTTGAGCTTGATCTTGAATCTGCGTCTTGATCTCCAGAACTTCTAGAGAAATACTTGAATGCTTGAATGCTTTTAGCTTGTAGAGAAATCTGCAGCGTTTGATTTACGAACTCTCTCTTGCTTTTTGTTAGAATTTCTGTCCTTTTTCTGAATTATGAGACCCCTATTTATAGTTGTAGGATGGAGGAGTTGTGATAAGGACAGACTTCTTTCGACCAATCGATTTGGGCGACATGTCGATATTTGATTGGCGGGAACATGTCACTTGTACACGTGGCGCATCTTCATTGGCCTTTGATTTGACTAGGCATCTTTGCATCATTTTGACACATGGCATGATCCTATTGGATCTTTCGTTTGACTTGGCGTGCCACGTCATTTGACATGGGGCACCAATTTGGGCCTCTTGAACAAGATGACATCTTGGGCTTGACAAAGTGGGTTAAATGCGTATGTAGCCCGATTAAATGGACTAACCCGATGAAATTGGACCATTACTTAAATCCATATTTATTGACTTAAATAATTAACTCAATTATATTAGCCCACAATTTATTTGGACTAATATATCTTGAATTTAATATAATCAAAATTTCTTGTAATTTAAACTTGACAAAATTTCATTGTCCACAGCTGCTTCCTTCCTCCGATGCATTAGTAGAGGATCTTGCTCCTTTTGGGGATGAAGATCCGAAAACAGGAGTTGTTGCGAACAACACTTGGAGTGCTTGTTGTCCCAACATGCTTGCTTTGCTCCTCGTAACTGGTCCAATGCTACCGAAGGTAATGTCGAGGATGCTTTCCACATCAGCAGAGAACTTGGAGTTAGCAACCTTGGAGGAAATTGATTTGGAGTTGATCTTCTCTGAAGTCATTTCGATGTTCTTGAGTTTGATGATCGAAAAGTTAAGATGAGAGGTAAAGATTGTCCCACTGGGCATGCCAGAATTTGTAGACAATAAAATTCGCGTCGAGAAAATAATAATCCAGACAGGAAAATATCGCAACAATCGTCGTATTTAATTTCAGAATATGAGTGTTACAATTTCTATGAATCCTCTGATTCGCCTTTTCAATAATAAATTTAAGGGCTTTTGAGCTTGATGGATTTGATCTTGACTTGTACTTGAATTCAAGGGCTTTTGAGCTTGATCTTGAATCTGGTGGTCTCGATCTTGAACTTGTACTTGGATTTACGGGCTTGAATCTTGATCTTGAATCTTCGTCTGGATCTCTAGAGCTTCTAGAAATATACTTGAGTGCTTGAATGCTTTTAGCTTGTAGAGAAATCTGCGGCGTTTGATCCATGAGCTCTCCCTGGCTCTTTATTAGAATTTATGTCCCTTTTCTGGATTATGAGACCCCTATTTATAGTTGTAGGATGGAGGAGTTGTGATAAGGACAGATTTCTTTTGACCAATCAGATTTAAGCTGACATGTTGATATTTGATTTGCCGGAACATGTCGTTTGTACACGTGGCGCATCTTCATTGGCCTTTGATTTGACTAGGCATCTTTGCATCATTTTGACACATGGTATGACGCTATAGGTTCCTTTATTTGACTTGGTGTGCCACGTTATTTGACACGTGACACCAATTTGAGCCTCTTGGATAAGATGACATCTTGGGCTTGACAAATTGAGCTCATCATTTGTTGCTCAAATCAATGGGCTAGCCCAACAAAATTGGACCTTTAATTAAATCCGTATTTATTGGACTTAAATAATTGATCCAAATATACTAGTCAGCAATATTTATTTGGACTAACATATCTTCTATTTAATATAATTCGAATTTCTTGTGAATTGAAATTTAATAAAATTTCGTTATCCACACCCCCTTTTATCACTGTTATGATTTTCATTTTTTTTTTCTTTTTTGAATCACTTGACAAGGGTACGGTTGTTTGAGTTTGAAAGAATCAAATGAAAAAAGACATTTAGAGTCTTTTTTTTTAGCTTAGAATAAGCGGTGTATGTACATGATGCATTTTAACTTATTTTCTTTACTAGATAATTAGTGAATAGGTAAATAATACGAAACAAATGTGTTTAAAGGAGTAAATACTATGAAAGAAATAAGTTCAGAGGCTTATAGAACCCTCACATAGTTTAGGTGTATAATTGGCAATTTCGCCATAGTTCACAGGTGTTTCTACGCTTATCCCTTTTTTTTTCTTAATATAAACGGGTTCATTCGTTCTGCAGTTACTTAACATCATGGTGTTTGAAATTATAAATTACAAGAATCTTAAAAGTTTTAAGTTTACAATAAATTATGTAATCTATAAAATCAAGTGACACAGAGCTGCTAAACAACCACACTAATTTAGCCTAATAGCCTGTTTGACTAAGCTTATTTTTTTCCCAAAAGTACTTATTTTTTCAATAAGTGCTTATTTTAAAAAAAGTGAGGTGTTTGGCCAAACTTTTGGGAGAAAATAAGTACTTTTAGGGAGTAGCAGAAGCAGTTTTTCAGAAGCTAAAAAAAATAACTTTTACCGAAAAGTACTTTTGGAGAAAAATACACATAGAAACACTTTTTAAAAGCTTAGCCAAACACTAATTGTTGCTCAAAAGTACTTTTTAAATTAATTGGCCAAACACAAACTGTTTTTAGTCAAAAGTACTTTTGAAAAAAATACTTTTTAAAATAAGCTATTTTTAGAAGATTGGCCAAACACGCTATAAATGTGGTCACACTTGTGAAAAGACTATTTTTCACGTATTGGGGCAAAAAAAATTAAATTAAGAAGTAAGGGTGGGCGTTCGGTTTTTCGGTTCGGTTTGGCTATTTCGGGTTCGATTTTTTGAAGGTGCACACCAAACACCGAACCAAACTAGTTTGGTTCGGTTCTTTCGGTTTCGGTTTTTTAAAGTTCGATTCGATTTTTTCAATTCGATTTTTTTAATATAATATTAGAAGCGATTCCATTGACACTAATTCATATTCTCAAAAGCAATAAAACATAAAACTGATAAATTGAAATCAAAATCAAACAAACAGGATACACAAGAACAGAAAACTATAATCATGGCATAGAATTACTAGGTGTTATATACATACCGTAAGAATAATTAAGAAAACACATAAAGGACATACATTAATCCTAAAGAGACATCCTAGTTATCTTTCTTTGTTAAGGATATTTGATTTTTTCAATTGAAGTGAAAAATTAGAGATATAAATGCAAAAGAGGACTTATTACAATTGGATTTTTTTTGCTTTAAACTTAATGGGCCTGGACTATTTTAATATTTTTGGGTAATGTATTAAATTTCGGTGCGCGTTCGATTTTATCAAACTTCGGTTCGGCTATTTCGGTTTCAGTTTTTTAACGATGAACACCAAACACCGAACCAAACTAGTTCGGTTCGATTTGTTGAAGTTTCGGTTCGGTTCGATTTTTGGTAATTATGCCCAGCCCTATTAAGAAGTGATATTTCATTCAAATTTTGAATTAAGTTGAATTTTGGGAAGAAAGAGTAGCACAGCAAACTCACAGTATCTAGATTATTTAAAGGGAAAAGGGTCAAAAATACCCTTCTACTTTGAAAAAAAGGCTAAAAATATCCTCCAAATTTATTTTGGGTCAAAAATACCCCTCCCATCCTTAAAGTTTTCAAATATGCCCCAATCTTGACGGAAATTATCCCCCAAGAAATAATGCGAAATTATTTTTTAAAGCTCCATCATTTTGACCCAACTAAATAATAACCCATAAGATCTCCTTATTCTCCCAATATGTAGGTTTGAAGTTTGAGGGAATTGGGAGAATAAGAGGATCTTATGGGTTATTATTTATTTAGGTCGGATTTAAATGATGAAGCGGATTTAAAAAATAATTTCGAGTTATTTTTGGGAATAATTTCCGTCAAAACAGGGATATATTTGAAAACTTTAAAGATGAGAGGGATATTTTTGACCCAAAGTAAATTTTGAAGATATTTTTAGCCCTTTTTCCAAAGTAGAAGGGTATTTTTGACCCTTTTCCCTTATTTAAATAATGTCATTGTCATCCTTCCTTCCAAAGTTATCTTAATTCAAAATTGCATGAAATCTCTCTCCTGAATTCAATTTTTATTTTTTCTTAATACATTGAAAAATACTCTTTAAAAGTGTGATCACATTTGGGCCAAATTGATAAGGCCGTTTAGCAGCTCTCTTATCATTTTTCATTACTTCAATTTTTTAGGTACAATTTTTATTTTTAATCCGTCTTAATAACATTAATAGTACTAGTAATTTTTATTCACATGAATCTGTATTTACTTAACATTGAATAAATGATTAGTAATCACAGTATCACAGTATATCGCTTAAATATTTCTTCTAAAACTAGCCACGTAAATTAAAACGGAGAGTAATTCTTCAAAACCAAACATCTAAGCAGAAATAAGAAAAACAGGAAATGACGCTAGCAAAGAATGCTATCCAAAATATCACAAACCTGGAATTTAATTTGACAATAAAAAATGTGCTTAGGCGTTACTAGACCAGCTTCAAAGATGAATTAATATATCTCAGCAAATCTGAAGAGCATAAGCTAATTTAATTTACGAGCAGATTAAAACCTCCCTTCCCATCAAGTAGGACAAAAGGGGGCTACCTGAATTTCCACTCACAACATGACAAGCTCAAAGAAATAAATAAATAAAACAACTCCCTTAAGAGGGGTAAAGCCCCTAAAAATTGAATAGAAAAAAATATATACTCCCCGTCCCAATTTATATCACATACTTCAAATTTCAAGAATCAAATTTTTTTATTTTGACGGTAAATTTGGACATACAACCTTAAGTGTTTTGAAAAATAATTTAGACATTTAAAAATTACAGAGTAAAAATACTATAAGTCACAATCGCTAATAATTTAAAATATTTAACATATGAATAAATTATGATTAAAGATTTTCTTATTTGATTCTAAAAAAAGCAAAAGATCACATAATAGGTACAGAAACAGTATATGTTTTGTGAAATTTAAATTGAGGAAAAAAAAAAAACTTAGTGAAGGGCTCAGAGGGTTGCTTAATGTGCTCAAGGAAGAACTTTTTGAAGGTTCTTCTCATACAAGAGGTGTCAGAAATAAAAGAAGCACCATCATCTTTGCCCCATACAAATTAATTAACCAAAAACTAACAAAAGCTAGAAACTTCTTAACCTATAGCATCTCAAAATAAAATATTCAAAACATAGAACTCCTATAACAAAATCCAGATAACATTTGGATTTGAATGGAGAAGAAGAAAACTGTGGGGGCTAAATAGCTGCAAATTAGGGTTTGCAATTTCTTTTTTCATTCTGACTGCTGTACTTATAGATTGTGAATGGGCCTGATGGGTTTGAATGTCAGCCCAGAACCATTCAAATGAAGCCCAGCTATAATCTACCCTCAATAGTCAATTTTACTTGGCATAACTTAGTATGTTACATATTTATGTAATATAAATATATTTTTTAATAATTAAGTTTAGTAGCTATAATATTATATTTTTACAACTTATAGCTATCCACTTTTCATCAATTAACTTCTCACTTTTTTTTTTAGGCTGCCTATTTTCTCTCTCCCCTTTTTCAAAATATACGTTTTAACTCCCATCTCCCCTAATTTTGTGCTTTTCAAATCGTTTACTGATTTCTTTCACTTTCTTTTTTTACTCTGTATTAACTGCTCATTAATTTCAATCTTTTACCGTCAAAATTCAACTCTATTTCCTAAAATATGTAAGATTCTGTTATTTTTGTGTTCTCCCTTATCATCTTTGTTTCTTTTTAGGCTTTACTAAGCCACATATTTCATCTTCCCTGTATTCAGTGGAAGTTTCAAGTTTTTTTTTTTTTTTTTTTTTTTTTTTTTTTTTTTTTTTTTGAGGGATCATGTATCATTCATCCTCGTGTCGTTTTAGACCAAATCTTCTCGGCATGATCGGCGACGGCGTCGGTCGTCTTCTCTTTTCCGGTCGGATACGCAGCAATTGCATGGTCGGATGCAGCAATTACAAAGACCAACCTATTTGACACGGTCGGATACGTAGCAATTAAAAAGATCGGCCTATTCGACGAGAAAATATTAAAGACCAAATCATTTAACGCCATATTTGTTCCTAGATGCCCTCATTATAGGCCCTTTGAAATTTTTGAATACGGATACGAAGTTTTTGTTATTGGACAAGAGTAAAAATGTTCATGTTCTCCAAGATGTATTTTTCTTATTAATGACCCTATTTTCACTTCACCAGATATGTATTTCACTTGCATTTTAAGTATATTTTTATCGTATTTTTCGACGAACTTCAGTTAATTGCCGTTTTTTCAATTCACCAGATCTGTATTTTGCGTACATTTTAAGTATATTTTTATCGCATTTTTTATTATTTCAATTAGTTTGTGTTTTTAATTGTGTGTTATATATTTTTTCAACCTAATTTTTTACTTGTAAATTTACGCGATTTTGAATTTGTGTTTAATTTTATCAAAGTATATTTTGTAGTATATATTCAGTGTATTTGAAGTGTATTTTTACAACACAGTCACACACTGTTGTAGTGACAACCACAGTACATTTGACATTGATATATTTGCATTATATTTATAGTATATTTTCAGTATATCTTGAATGTGTTGTTATTTATTGTGGTTAATTTGTTATTTTGTTATTTTTCATGTTTTGTTAATGTAAAGTTTCAGTATATCTTAACGCATTCCAACTTAAATTGGTGCAAAGTTTCTCCGTATGAGATACGACGCAAATCGACAAGGCAACCCTGAATGCATTTATTGATAACGAGCAACCACCAATACCTGTCAAGGCTACCGTTGATTATGATGCAGTGATTTTAGTAGATGTTCAGGAGTAGATTTGTAGACAGAACAGTTTATGTTTTAAGTTGTTGTTTTTTTCCTCCATTTTTTTTTTGATGTATAACATCACTGTTGCGACATTATTTTTATGAAGATTTTAGAAGAAGTTTTATGTATTTTGGTAATGATCCCGCTTGTTGTATCCTAGATTTGAATTATGTTTTTATTACATTTATATTTTTCTTGTATAGTTACTGCTAAAAAATTACAAAATGCATTTCAATATCAAGTTTGTTATTCCTACATGTTTTCACTATATTTTATTGATGAATCAGGAAGAGTTCTATGCATTTTCTCTATATATTCATGGTACACTTGAATTCACTATTCAACCATAAAATCCATTTTTCTGTACAATATACTTCAAAAATTAAAGAACAATTTTAATACTTCTAAAATACATACAAAATACAAGTGAAATATATTGTAAATATATTCATTACGATTCAAATCTTACGGATCAATTAGAATACACTCAAAAATATAATCATAATACAGATAAAATACAGTGAATCAAAAGCCACCCTTAGGGATTAAAGTTTTTTTATGGAGTCAAGTTTTCCCATCTTATTAAAGTTATTAAATAATATTCAATATCAGCTTATTGCACTCAATAACTAATATTTTTTGTAACGACCATTTTGATTTTTAATAATGTAATTTCATTGAATATTTTTAATAACGAACACAAAACCGATGGTCATAGCATCAGAGACAATCTCAACTTGTCACTATGCAATTCAGTTGATGAACAAATCAAGCTTTGCGTGATTTATGGAACATTAAAAAGAGATTTTTTTTTAGTTATATTTTGGGAAAAAATATGCAGAGAGTTTTTGAATTCAAATTTTATGTAAATGATTAGATGTTGAATGAGATATGTGATCAGATATGGAAGAGAATGAGATTTGCGTGATTTATGGAACACTAAAAACAGATTTATGTTTAGTTTGAAAAAGATTTTTTTCCCTTAAATAGAGGCATTATTTGCTCAACAGTTCCGTGTATTTAGTCTGTATTTTGGTTATATTTATGCGACGCGTCCAGGGCCTAAATATAGGAAAAACCAGCTACGAATTGTAAATAATGAACTTGTAGTTATAGCTTGTTAGAAGCAGCTAAAAGGTAGCTATTTGAGAAAATTTTGCATCTCAATATGGTTGTTTCGAGGGAAAATTTCTTATGTACGAAATTAGACTCATATTTACCAAACGTAGCAGTATTTTTTCGCTAACATAGCAGGGGCTTTTTGACAAAATGTATACAAAACCACACTTTGAATCATGCTCACGGCTTCGAATCTCGCTCAGAATTTCATGTAAATTCTGTATGAAATATATATTTAACTGTATAAATTTTGTATAAAGTTCATGTTAGGCTTTTGAACAAATACAGAATACATAATTAACCCCCCTCCCCCCCCCCCCGGCCCAACTGTGACCTTTTTGAAAGAGACACTTGAACTTTGCGGGGTTCTACTACTCACCTAAATAACTTTGAACTGATATAATTACCTCCTTTTTCGTCCAACCCCAATTTTAAAAAAGTAGGTGTCAAACCCACACAAATACTTGCTTGACACGTGTTAATTTGATTAAAATTATATTTTTTTTCTTTCAATTTTATATATTTTTTTTCTTTTCTTTTTCTCTTTCTAACTTTATGAATTCACCATCCCTTCCTCAACCCCCGCCCCCACCCACATTCTTCTCCTTCTTCTTCTTCAGCTAACCCCTCCCTCGTATTCTTTCTTTCTTTCTTTCTTTCTTCTTCTTCTTCTTCTTCTTCTTCTTCTTCTTTATTCTAATCCCCGCCCCTCCCCACCCCTCCTCCTCTCACTGATACTAATACGAAGTATTTCAAACACAAAAAATTCTGAGCGAATTCAAAGTTTCAGTAATAGCATCAATTAATTTATCTCCTTTTCATATAACTTCAGCACAACTAAAAATAAAGGTTTTGAAAAGAATTAATGAGTTCCCAGAATTTATGAGGGACCGGGCTGAATCTCGGATAAAAAAGCTAAATCAATGTCTCCATTAATCTTGAAATATAATGGGTTTTTCAGAATCATTCGAAATGTAAGGGAAAATTCTCTAATAAGATTTTGGATAGAAGAAGTATTTGAAGGATAATAGTAAAAGAAGGGAGGTGAATTGTGGAATGATGACATTGGAACTAGTGGGGTCTAGCGGAAATGGCAACAGGTTTATGAAGAAGAATAAGAAGAAAGAAAAGAATAAAGAAAAAAAAAATTAAAATAACAAGAAAAATAGGATACTACGTTTTATAGAAAACAAAACTTGTAAAAATACAATTGCAGTCGTTTCATGGGTTCCTCACTCTCTTTAAAAGAGTATATGCGCTCTCTATGCTAGGTGGCCCATAAGGTTGTAATTATATCAGTTCAAAGTTGTTTAGGGGTAATAGGACCCTGCAAAGTTTAAGTGTCTCTTTGGAAAAAAAAAGTCACAGTTTGGGGGGATAATTATGTATTCTCTCATAAAATGTCTCTAAATTGTATGTATATTGTGATTCTGATAAAGTACATATAAAATGTATAAAATCTGATAAAGTACATATAAATTCTGATAAAGTATGTATAAAATTTGTATTAAAATTGTATTCTTCAAACATGTGGTATGTATAAATTTTAATTAAGTATGTATAAAAACTTTATAACGATTGTATTAAAACTGTATTCTTCAAACATGTGGCCAATTCTAACTTGTCGTCATGCTTCATCTAATATTATACAACTTACTTACAAATTCCATACAATTTGGTGGAGGATTGAACGAGATTGAATTGAAAATCTTAAATCAGACTTGCCGAGCTTGAAGAACACTAGATTTGCTGGCTCACAATCTCACGTCGATCCACATCAAAGCAGTCATTGGAATTTGACTCACGATGAAATTGTCTGGATTGGGCTGGAAAATGAGATATTAAAGCCCTAATTTTTCCTTTTTCATGATTGGAAGATGTTATCTGTCCTCTAAAGACATCAAATACTATTTTAGTATTTTATTTATTGAATTTCAGTAATTGAAATGATGATGAAGTACAAAAAAATAACCGTAAATTATATAGAATTTTATCCTATCAAATGCCCGTTCTTTTTTTTTTTTTTTTTTTTTTTTTTAAATCGTTCCTTACACCACTATTTTTACTGAGCTATTTCTATGTTAAAAGTTATTTTTCTTATAATAAAGAAAAAAGATAAAATCCAAAAATCAATTTGAGTAGATTGGGTCGTTTCATCATCAAGAGGCCCAATCAAGCTTACATGGAATGAAATAAAATACCACAAAAAATAGACATAACTTTAAGGAATAATTATTTGGCATAACTACTTCTAAGAGGTAATTATTGATAATAACTATCTTTTAATTTATTTATATTTAGTTGCTACAGTGATTTTGTAAATTACCATTCGTAGCTATACCAAAATACATCAAGCTTCTGTGGCTGGAGTGATTATTGGGTGTGGCTCTGCCCACTGCCCACCCCGGTTCGAACCTAGCCAACCACATTACTTTTCTTACATATTTTTCTTAGCTTCTTCTCCCTGTATTGTGAGTGTATTTCGTCATATGTATTTGGCTCATATTTTGTTTTCTCTAAAGTCGAGGGTCTTTCAGAAACAGCCTCCCTACCTCCCAAGGTGGGGGTAAGGTCTGCGTACACTTTACCCTCCCCACATCCCACATTGTGGGATTTCACTGGGTATGTTGTTGTTGTATTTGACTCATATTGTATCTCATATGTATTTGATCTGAGTGTATTTCGTCATATGTTCGTCATATGCATTTGGCTCATATTATATCTCATATGTATTTGGCTTGAGTGTATTTCGTCATATGTAATGGCTCATATTGTATCTGATATGTATTTGGCCTGAGTAACTTGTATCTGAATGTATATGAAGCCAAATACATTCAGATACAAGACAAGAAAGCTCAAATACATATGAGATACAAGACATATGAGCCAAATACATATGAGATACATTCAAATAAAGTTCAAATACATGTGACATCAGATACAACTGAACATGTACACTCAAATACAGTCAAATACACAAAAAGTAGCTATGAATGGTAATTTTGAAAAGATAGCTACAAATGGTAAGAAGGGATAATAAAATACTTATTTAGGTAAGTTTACCTAACTTTAATCACAATAATCTTCAACTTTTAGTTAAATAACAACACCAATGAAGAAACATACGGATGAGAACAAATGTGCTAAATAGACCATGGGGTATTAAAAGTTGACATCTATTTTCTTTGCATGAAGATGAAAGCTAACATAGAACTGTGAGAACTCCAAATACATTTATCAAATGGAACTAACCCGAGGAACAAACCTATGTTTTGCATCCTATATATGCTATAAATTATAAAATTTTGTCGTGTTTGGTAAATAAGGAAAAATGTCTACAGGTTTAGTAATAAAGGATCTTATTTAGTTCTATGGAGTGATTTTTTCTTATTTCAATTAGCGCCCAAAAACAACACGAAACATCTAACTTCGGTCGACTGTGTGGACAAAGCCTACAGTGCTATTCCTTTTATACAATTTGGTATGAGATAATTACGTACAAATACCATTTGGGCATCATTTTAACCCAACTATTGATTTATTACTGTGTAGCCTTCAGTTCTTTTCTCTCTTTCGTCTCAATTTCTTTTCGTCTCTCTTTCTGCACATAGCCACAGTCAACAGTTTATCTACCAACCAAATGATCCAAAGCTAACAACAATAATAACTTTATTCATTCAAACACTTTATATATACACAATACACACATATCATGTAGGTCATATCTTCTTCATTCTCTCATGCTATTTGCAAATGTTAGACCCACGAAACTGCAACTGTAAACAATAATCATACTCAATTGCGACCTCTTTTTAATTTTAATGACAACTCTATATTTATAACTCAATTGCCACCTCTTTTCATGTTCTAGAAGGAGAAATTTGAAGAGCTTTTTAATCTCTTCTTTTTCTTCTTCTTCCTTCTATTCTATTCTTGGACAATAAATTCTACTTATAGCCCAGTAAATTTTATTGTCCCAGTACATTTACACTAGAATAATTGACCATTTTTTCCGTTCTTGGCCATTAGAATAAGGCATACGACAAAGTACCAAGGGAGATTCTATAGAGATTCTTGGAGGCTAGAGGTGTACCTGTGGCGTACATTAGGGCAATCGAGGACATGTATGACGGAGTCAAGATCTGGGTAAGGACAGTGGGAGGAGATTCTGAGCACTTTCCCGTGGTGATGGGATTGCATCAGGGATCAACTCTTAGCCCTTTCTTATTTGTCTTAGTGATGGATGGACTGACGCGGCAAATTCAAGGTGAGGTGCCATGGTGTATGTCATTCGCGGATGACGTAGTTTTGATTGACGAGACTCGCCGAGGAGTTAATGCTAAGTTGGAGGTTTGGAGACAGACTTTGGAGTCTAAAGGGTTCAGGGTGACTAGGACTAAGACAGAGTACATGGAGTGCAAGTTCTATGCCGTTACACATGAGGCTGGCATGGAAGTGAGGCTTGGTAACCAGGCCATTCAACAGAAAGGAAGTTTTAAGTATCTTGGGTCTATTATTCAAGGAAATAGAGAGATTGACGATGATGTCACACATCGAATTAGGGCAGGGTGGATGAAATGGAGGCTTGCATCCAGAGTCTTGCGTGATAAGAAGGTTCCCCCAAACTTAAAGGCAAGTTCTACAGGGTGGTGGTTAGACCGACGATGTTGTATGGGGCGGAGTCTTGGCCTATCAAGAGCAACCATGTTCAGGAGATGAAAGTTGCGGAAATGAGGATGCTGCAATGGCTCTGTGGGCATACTAGGAGAGATAAGATTAGAAATGAAGAGATCCGGGACAAGGTGGGAGTGGCTTCGATGGAGGATAAGATGCGAGAAGCAACGCTGAGATGGTTTGGGCATGTGCAGAGGAGATGCATAGATGCCCAGTGCGGAGGTGTGAGAGGTTGGCTATGGAAGATTTTCGGAGAGGCTGAGGTAGGCCGAAGAAGTATTGGGGAGAGGTGATTAGACAGGACATGACACAGGTCCAGCTTACTGTCACGACCCAAATCACGAGTCATGATGGCACTTACACTATCCCCCCTGGTAGGCGAACCATCCCCAAAATATTGACCTTTTTTAAGACACGTGTGCGGAAATTAAATACATTGAAACGTAAGTAACATCATGCTATTATAAACAGTGCGGAAAGAAAGAATTTTATTATGAACTTCCCAAAACCTGGTCTTAACCGGTGCAACAAAGGAGTTATAAAGTTTGAAATGAACTACAGAATCTAAAGAAAATACATACTATCCGTAGGAATAAAATGGACAAGATACATCGGAAAAGACTCCGGGCTACAGATCCGGCTAGTAGCATCACCCGAACACCTCCGATGATATCCTCGGATCTAACACGAGGTCTCGAACCCAAACCTGGAATCAACTCTACACTCCACAAGAGTGTAGCAAGAGTAATATGAGTACAAGCACACATACTCGTAGGTATCATAGGCCGACAACGATTAGATAACGCATATAAATGAGAAAAAATGAACAGGTAGAGCAGATAGGCAATCAAGTACAATCACTAAACATGTTTAGATGGCAATTCACAACAAATAAAGGAAGAGTGACTCATTATTCTCAGATCATATGCCTAGGGTAATCTCTAGCCCTCAAGTCTATCACATTTTTAAATAAAAGACTCTTGCAGGCAAGCAACAACTCAATAAGTCATCAACAAGATTTGAATGAAGAAGTGTGTCAACTAACAACCAAGAATGGATGAATGAATGTTGATGCTATGCAATACAATTGCAGTGGGCTGCCACACAGGCCTTCTCTATACAAGGAGTTGCCACACAAGCTCTTCTCCACTGTACACACATCCTAAGGGCACTGCCTCAATATCCATGACCCATGGGGAACCCGCGAAGTCCATGTACACTCTCTCACTCCGGTATATGACCTCGGATCAAAAGCACTCATACCGCTCCGGTAAAGACCACGGATCACGGCACTCATCTCTCTTTTATCATCATTATTACGGTTCACTTTTACACGAGGCATAAAAGCTACTTTGAATTTGTGGACTCTTTGGATTTTATATTTTTAGAGTCGCCACCTAATTATTAAAGGGAATTAGGAAAACCGATTAAGAAGAGTTTATTCAAATAAGAGAAAAATCATTTAAAACCAAAGTTCGAGGTAAGGATTTTGGTGATTCCTCAGGGAAGGCGCTAAGACACGCCAATATTAAGAATCCGTAGAATACAGTTGACCTTCAAGCTTCAATGTGTGATTTTGTAATTATTTGCTTATATAAGCTTAAAATCTTGTATATCTTGTCATGGGCATATAATTTTTCAAATATTTGGCAAAAATCCCTTTTATTTTGGAGGAAAAAGAGTTGAGTCCTTTTTTGGAAAATGCATATAAGATTTAAAGTGGCCATTTCATTTTCGGACAAAAACACACTCAAGATTTCTCTTGAGTAGAGTTCCACTTAACTTGGTCCCTATGTTATGTCCTCTTATTCTTATATGTTTTTATTCAAAATAATTCCAAGTGTAAATTATTTGCAAAAAATGCCATCTGATATGCCCAAGTTTATAAGGTTTGGCACATGTGTTTATTTTAATGAAGGTCAACCATATTCCTTCTGAACCTTTCCCTCAAACTATGGCCCAAGTAGAATTACCTCTTGTTTGTTTCAACTTAAAGTGGGCTTGGCCCAAAAATATTTAGAAAATCTTTAAGTTGTCAGAAAATACTTTTAAAAGCCCATTTTATTTATTCACAAATCAATTTTCTTACCATCCTTTTTTTTTTTATTTTTTTTTTTTTATTTTTTTTATAATACTTGAGTTTAAAGAGTTGCACTTTTTCCTGAAAATTCACTGTTTTATTGTAGTTTTTTTTCCCGAAAATTCTCAGTCAGAAAATAGTGACAATACTCCACCGTTTCAGTTCCAGCAAGAGATTTGCAAAGTCATTTTTTGTCAATTTCTTTAAAGCCGTATTTATCTTTTGTTGGGTCCAAGTTTGAAAATTGTTTGGGTTCCCATATGTTCTAAACGATATATGCATTGTTTGCCTATTCGTCTATGTTGTAACCAAAAGGTTCCAATGTTTACAAGTATTCATACAAATGTGTTCAAATGCATATATACATAAAGATAAAAGAAGGGAAGGCTAGTGGGCCTACCGAGCCCACCAGTTAAGTATTTTCACCCATGGTTGGACCTTCAAATTGGTTAGGACTCGATGAAAGAGGGGATGTTTGTTACGACCCAAACCGAAGGGCCATGATGGGCACCCGGGCCCTACCTGCCGAGCACCACTAATCATGTTTTCATATCATAATCATAAACAAGAGTGGACCTCGAGGGTTATCAAATGAAAATCTGCTACTGAGAAAGGGATGAGCCCGAAAAGATATACTATACAACTATGCTAGACAAAAACTGTGCAAGCTGACAAGGCCGTTATGAAATACTATACAACAAAAATATAGGCTAAGGGGGCCATACAACGTCTAACCCACCCATGACTGTCTACAAGCCTCTACTGGAATATATGACATAATTAGGTCGGGACAGGGTCCCGCCATACCCGTATGTAGATAAAAGTATAATGTACCAAAAACACAACAACAATTCTGAACAGCGGTGCTCCAATATCACCGAATAAACAACCTACGGGCGGATCATCAACTGCCTACCTAAACCTCCGGCGTAAACGCAAAGACCCCCAGAAAAGGGACGTCAGTACGGACAAAGTAATGACTATGTAAGGCATGAGTGTAACATAAAAGAGACATAAAAGTACATAGGATGAGATGAATGCAACCTGTATCTATGAACTGCCTCTGAGGGACAATGATATGCATAAATACTGTGTATGCATGCATAGGGGTCATACATATATATGCGTATATAATGCCTGTCAAGCCTCTGTGGGGATCCCATCGTATCATATCGGCCTCCGTGGGCATCATCATCATCATCATATGACCAACTGATCAGGTAGTAGTGCGTATATAACGCCGTCACCTTCCCCATACCCTATACATATATATAATACATAATACACGCGTATATAACGCCTAAGGGATCGTAGGTCTGCACATATTTATATAAATGAAATGCAATGCATGACTATGATAAGAGTACATCCTGAATCTGTCGGAGTGACGTAAGGTCGTTATACCTCCGAACATCGTTATGTGATATCATTTTCGTTAACGAATGAATCTATGAATCATTCTGAATCTGAATAAAGTCTTACTGAAAAAACAACATTCTAGAACATGAATCAACACGGGACATTCCTAGTTTCTAAGAATAGAATCATTATGGAGTAGCGTTACGTTTATGTTTCGTTCATAAGGATCATGCCAAAAGAAGGAAAGTAGCCTTAACATACCTCAAGTTGTCAACCAAAATCCCACAATGAAACTGTCGGGCTAGTATTCCAATCTCCTTAGTCACTATAGCACACCTAATAGTCAACAACATAACAACAACCTCATATATGTCTCTTTAATGTCACATCTCTACTCACCCCAAGATTTACATCAAAACAGCCCGATATACGCTTTGTATACAACACTTATACACTTTCTTCTTCCAATTATACCAAGTATAACATCCTCAATACACTCTCAACACGAACTATTATCCTTACAACAAGGGTTTAGCTTAAAAACACATTTACAACATGGCTCAAGTTAAATTACATCTCAACATCTACTCAAATTCATATTTGAACCTTTCTTCCAACTCCTTTCCCTCCAAACCTAGCATAACTCTTATATAAAATCATAAACGTGGAGTTAAGATAGAATCTTACCTCAAAACTCAAGAACACATCAATTCCAAGAGTGCTTCACCTTGAAGTATCCTCCAAAACCCTTACCAAGAGGAGAAACAAGCTTCATGATCTCTTTTGATCCTTGATTTTTGTTAGGAATGGATTAGATATGATGGAGAGAGTTTTCTAGAATGTTGGAGATAAGAGGAATGGAGAAAATGAGTTAAAAGGATAAGTATATGAAATATATATAAAAAAACAATTGGTGCCGACTTAAAAATATAGCCAAAAAGTACGGACCGTATTTTTAAATATGGTCCGTATTTGTTGGCCGTAATTCTAAGTATAAAAATTTGTCTTTCTGCCAAGGGAAATACGGTCCGTACTTGAAATCATATTTTTTTGGACGGGCCGTATTTTGCACCTTAATTTTCAGATTTGTGATCTGTCAGTTGCATTGGAAATAAAGCTCTCTAAACTTGAATTTACATAGGTTATGCATTCCGTAACTCCTTATATTCTAGAAGATATACCTCCCCAAAGTTGGACCAAAATCCAGCCCAGAATTCTGCCAAAATTTTCACAAGTTTTGACAAACTTAATTTTTTCGATTCGCTTGATCTCAGAACCTTCCAATACCTACTAAACATGATATTAAACTCTTATACTCTCAATATAGACATGTCTAATTCCATATGACCTCAAAGGTGTTACATCTCGTCTTTCACGTACGTTAAAGTTTCGTCTTAAGTCGTTTGTCATAGGTTCCTATTGGGAATCATTTGGGAAGTTGTGTATGAGGCCTATGGGTGCATCTCCGAGTTATATAAGTTCTTAGACATGTTTGGAAAAGAGTACGAAAATTAGATGTCAAACGAATCGGAAAGAATAAGTCTGGTCAGAAAATCGGATTAAGGCCATTCCATGGACCGTGAAAATGTTGGTTGGCTATCATGGAATGGGTAACAAATTTCATGATCCATGAAACATTTCACGGCCATGAAAGTGGTCCGTGAAAATGTGGCGGTGGAGAATTTCTCTTGGCTTATAAATTTATTTCCGCGACTTAGGTTTTAGTTAACAGAACCCTAGTGACCCTTTAAGCTCTCTCAAGTCATCCATAATCATTTCAAATTATTACAAGAGAAGATCAAGCTTTAAAACCTCAACTAGTTCATAAAAGGTGTTTGTTCTTGCTTCTAGTTGAAGTTGTGTTAAATTAGTCTTGAAGTAGGTTGTGTGGGCTGAAGTTCTTCATGACATAAGGTATGTTATTCATTCTATATAAGGTATGTTCTTCATTCTATCTCTTATGTTGAGTTGACTTGGAGGTTTAACAAGTCTTAATAGTGAAGAGAATCATGGTGGGAAGGTTATAAGGTGTTGTGTTGAAATTATTGGTTATGGACTGACTTTGAAAGGAAGTCTTGGACTGATTTGAGTCTAGTTTGAATGTAACCTCTTGGCCATGTTGTTGTTGATGTTGTTATTGATTTTTTGGAGTTGTTTTGGAGTTGGGTGGAAGTAGATAATCTAAGGGAAATGTCGTCTGAATTCCGCTAACTTACCTACTAGTTTAACTTGACCTTATATGTATTTCAACAACTTAACCTTAGTGTGAATCATCTTGAATGTAGATTTGCAAGCTTGAGAAGATAGACGTTGAGTGGTTAAGTAGACGACGAGGTATGTTAAGGCTGTTCTCTTCCTTCTTTTGGCATTATCAAGATGAAACGAACATAAACGAATGCCATTCGTAATGACTCCACTCTTAGACATGTTAGCAGCTTATGTTATTGACTTCCTTAGGATGATATTAGTCATCTATCATGTTCACGGATCTTCCAGAGTATGTATGTTGATGATATAGTTCCATAATGTTAATCGGAGGTGCAACGACCTTACGTCACTCTGCTAGTTTCAGATTGTCTTCTTATCATTCATGCATTATGTATATATATGTATCTATTTTATGACACCAAACCACGCTATAGACGGTCGGGTATGGTACCTATCGCGACCCAAACCAATGGGCCATGACGAGCGCTCAACCACTACTGACCAAGCACCCCTAAACTCGTACTTTCCATATGCTGAATAACTTGGTGGCCCATTTCTAACTTATATCTGAGTGATAGCATGTGCTGTAAAATTTATGCAATAAACTCTACCTCGAAAACTCATAAATCATACACACGGATAAATATATAGGCATACGTGCAAAGGATGACAACGCAGTCTGACATGGCCACTACACATACTGTACATAAAATAAGAGATCACAAAGCTACATGACGTTTCCACTATATACAACTGTCTACAGACCTCTATGGAATATAAACTGTATCATATCCACATATCTACATGGCAAGATAGCATACCAAAAGAGGCTGCGGCCTAGGACCAATGGAGCGCCGACTGCGGCCGAGGAGATCCTGCACGTCCGGATCGTCTGGTTAGCTACCTGATCTTGCGGGCATGAGCGCAGTGTCCACAAGAAAAAGGACGTCAGTATGAACAGTGAACTGAGTATGTAAGGGATGAATAATCACATAATAAGAAATATAGAACATAACATGAGATAAGGGTAACCTGTATATCTGGTTGCCTCTTAGGGCGAATATCATGCATGCTTAGTCTTCTCATAAAAACATTTCTCATACTTGTATAACATAATAGTGTTGCGGAACGTGCAACCGATCCATATATATATATATATATATATATATATATATATATATATATATATATATATATATATTGCTGTGGAACGTGCAGCCCGATCCATACCCATATATCTCGCGTCCGAAACGATGTCATAATATACCAACTGATCAGGTGGCTATGCGTATATAACGCCTCACCTTTTCCCATATCCCCTATTTACACACACAATATATATATATATATAAGTAGCATGCATGAGAGCCCAAATAAAAGTTACCACTTTATCGGAGTGACGTAAGGTCGGTAACCTCCGATTTATATTATGGATTAATCATCATCGCTATATCTCGTCTTGAAGGAACAAGTAACATAAGGTGAGATCACAACAATGAATAAAATCAAAGAAATCATGAAATAAGTTCAGTAATCTCATAATAGCCTTAAAATCATAAACTTTGAAACTCCCAGAAATAGGATCATCATCATTATCATCATGAAAGCATAATCATCTTTAGCGTCATAAGAAACATTAAGAATCATGAATCTTTAGCTTTTGGAAATAAGGACATTATGGAAGACATATATAGATTCACAGGAAAGAAGTCATCATGGGCATCATAAAAAAACATCTTGTCACTAATATCATAAAAACTTTGAGAGCCAGGAACTTCTAGCCTTTTTGGGAAATAAGGACGTTATGAAAACATGTATGGAATCATAACTTAGGAATCATGCCTTTAGAAAGAAAGAGACTAGCCTTAAAATACCTGGAAGTTCACTTCTTGACCTTCCTACCTACTTCCGGTCTCGCAATCTACATACAAGACCATTCATACTATGGTTAGGTCTATTGTCATATACTTATCCTAAACCTTCAAATTAAATTCCTTTAGAACTTGCCAAAATTCGGGCAGCATCTCCCCTGTTTATATCCCTAGCCCGAAATCACAATACCAACAACCAACACAATAACAATAATACGAACAACAACAACCATATCATCAATACCAAAGCATTCCATAAAATATCCCACACGATGTTTATCCAAGTTCTCAACCAATCATTCGACTTTACGAGACTTTATCAACTAAATTTCCATAATGAGATTCATAATACCAATAGTAGAGGGTATTCTTACCTTAATCAAGATTAGGAGAGCTTGAAATCTTATTTATCTTTGATAGATCCCTTCGTTCCATCCGGATTTGATGCTTAGAGCGAGAACCACAAAACTCTATATGCTTCCCGAGCCTCGTTAATGGCTAGCTTCAATACTTTATGATAAAAATTGATATAGATTCTTGTTGGAACATATATGTATGTAGTGGAGTGTTCTAGAGCTGAAAAATGGGCAAAAATATAACCCAAGGGGTCCTTTTATACTTGCTAAGGTCGGTGTAGGAATTATTCCTGCGCGTTTGCGCTGGGAGGCAGCGCGTCCGAGCTGGGTTGGCTACCGTCCCTCTGCGCGTTCGCTCCTAACTGTGGCGCATTCGCACCTAATTGTGGCGTGTTCACGCAGACCTAATCGCTGGCCTGCTAGCCCAACTTGTAACATCCATAACTCCCTACTCCGATGTCCTATCGACGAGCGATTTGTTGCGTTGGAAACTAGACTTCATGAACTTCAATTTAGGCTTTTGCTTCACTTCCAAACTCATCATATGCTAGAAGTTATTCCTTCTCCAAGTCGGCTCTTTGTCGGTCAATGTAGCCTCCTTTCCTTTTCTTCCAAAGTCATACTAACTCAATTCCTTCCACTCATTTCCTTGTAAGACCTTCCAGAATTCCTTATATGCCTCCTTCACTCATAAAATCTACTTAATAATATTTCGCTCTTTATAGTCTAAAGTTATTTTACTCAGCCAAAATTCTACATGCTCATATTCAAACTTGATAAATGCTTCTCCGAAAGTACGGGGTGTAACATCCTTCCCCCCTTAAAACATTCATCCTCGAATGTTGTAGCTTGTAAGTGTACGATGTTTTCATTAATTTCTTGAAGTGATTTCCCTTCTCCTAGACTCCGATTGCCTTATCTTTAGAATATAAGTTGGCCATCCTCTTCTCGTTGTCTCTTAGCTCTTTATTGAGGTCTTCCATAAATTCTATAACCATCTATTTTTATGTATGCAATCAGGAATCAGCTAATACTTGGTTATCGTTCTCCTTCTATTAAGGTGGTTCTGGTCCGCAACTGCTATGACTATCCGTTGACTTGCAAGTATCTCTTCTCACTTGCTGATAGACAATTCTCTTATTCAACTATGGTACCTTCCTTTGCTTGCTTCTTTGGTGCTAATTTGGGCTATCCCTTTTTATACTCGTCGATCTCGCATACGCACCACATCATCTCCTTGTAGTCTACTGACCAGACCCCTTGATTCCTCACAATCTCATCATACTTATTCCATAATAGTGTATATATATATATATATATATATATTTTTTTTTTTTTTTTTTGCCGACGAATCCCTACTCTTAACGGTTGTTTACCTTAACTATCCATTCCAATTCCTTTCCAAGATAAACTATAACAATACCCTCACACAATCTATTAAATACGTATATACAAAATGTTCCCTCACCATCTTTACTATTCCTCGTAGCAGGGTGACACTTATGATAAGCAAATAATCTGTCACGACCCGACCGGAGGGCCATGACGGGCGCCCGGTGCTAACCCACCCGGGCACCTCTTACCGTACATTCACATTCACATCTAGGTGAGCCACATAGCTTATTCATAATTTCTATACATCCATAATATTAATCTCGTTGGGCAGCAACACATTTATATCATCATTGTTATATCCCGTATTTTGTACATTGGGACATTCCGAGCTAACTGCTATAAGTTAAGGTCAAGACTATTTCGGGATACGAGGTAAAGACTTTTAACCTCCGACTTTGTTTTAAGGCACAAGTTGCTTATGATTTTATTGGTATGGAATATTAAGGAAAATTTGGGGTTAATAGTGAATTAAAGGAAGTTAATATTTCATGAACAAAAGGGCCAAGTGGCCGTGCAATGTGGTGTGGGCCATGGTCCACATGGATGAATAATATATGTAAATGGAAGATGACAAATGAATTATATTCATCATCTTTCACCTTAGAAACTTGGAGAACCTTGGAGAAAAAAATAGAAGACCATTCGGCCATAGCTAGCCAAACTTGAGGTCTAAAAATCTTGATCAAAAAAATATTTTCTTCTAGCAATTCAACCAATTGGAAGGTCCTTGTTAACGTGGAGTAGTTGTTGGAGTCAACAAACCATTCGTTTTTACCATTTACAACCCTAGCCAAGTTGTGGAGTTAAGTGGAAAAGGTAAGGTTTAATCTTCTTTTCATATGTTATGGATGGTTTGTGTATGTTGTAGAGTGTAGAAATGGATGAAAATCATGAAATTTGTGTGTTGGGGTGGTGGCCGAATATGGGCTGTTTTGTATGACAAGGAATGAACTAATTTCATTTAGTATTTTGGTTGTTGTTGTTGTGGAATTCTATGATGATAATGAAAGTTTAATGATTCTAGTTGAAGTTGTAATCGTTGTGGGCTGTTTTGGAAGTTAACGTGATTTGAATGTAGTTTGTATATTTATGAGAATGATATTGTTAACGTGTGGATTGTTGGTGTAGTTTATGAATTTGGAAGAGGGGAATGTGTTGTTGTTGTTCTTATTGAGTTGGGGAGGTCTCGGGTGGAGTAGTATATTGGTTGGGTTGTTTTGAATATTGTGCGGATTGTTTGAAGTGTTCTTGAATCTTGTTTGAATGATCTCGGATTAGTACTTGAACATGTGAGCGTTGATGTTGGCTTGAATGTATGTAGTTGAATTGAATGTAAATGGAATGTTGTCGAATTATGTAGAAAAGAGTTACTAATGTTAGAATGTATTTTGGATTAATTGTTGATGTTGTTAGTATGGTTGTTGGTATTGTTGTTGATGATTTGGCCGAGTTGAATTCTCGGGGTTGTTGAATTTATAGGGGAAATGCTGCCCAAATTTTCGTAGATAAAGTGCTAGTTTGGAATTGAATTCCTAAGTGCCTATAACTAATGTTAGTATCTAATGACGTTATTATAGATCTTGGGAAGCCCGAGACTTAAGTTCGGATTAGCTTAGGAAGCGGACGAGGTATGTAAAGCTTATCCTTTCTTTCTTTTGGCATGTCCTAGATGTAAGTATGATACGATACGAGCCTTGGGGTAACTCTATTCTTAAGATCCGAGCATGTCCACGATTCTTATTCACTTCTTGACATTCGCACTCTTAATGTAGTCGAGCTATTACCTCGAGTCTTTTGTATGTCTGGATAATGAATGTCGCATAAAGAGTTTTATTTACCAAAGTGTTCTATAACGTATAATGTCCCTAACTTTCCTATATGGACTCGGATTGCTATGATATGTTCGTAGAGAATTCTATAATGAATAATGCCCGTAACTTTCATAGGCGGGCTTGGATTGGCTTGATACATGTTTATGATCCCTAAGATATTATGTGACGTATTTCGTAATGATATTTCAAGAGTCCTAAGTGTGACTATTATTTGGATACTCGAGCGTTGATTTGTCTACTTATCTACTGAGTCTTGAAAATTGATTTATATGCATATGATTTCTCACTATTCTGCTCGTGCGAGCTGTTATTACTTCTTTCACTGCGTCCCGGGCCAGGGCATGTATTCGTGCAACTCCACTGCATTATTCACTGCGTCCCTCACTAGAGGGCCGGGTCACGTTATATGTATATGATGATATGGGGGAGGCGGCCAGGATGGCATATGATGACTTCATTCACCGTATCCCTCACTAGAGGGCCGGGGCACGTTATATGGACATGCATATGATGATTTTATTCACCACGTCCCTCACTAGAGGACCGGGGCACGTTATATGTACATGTATATGGTGATTTTATTTACCGAGTCCCTCACTAGAGGGCCGGGACACGTTATGCATGCATATGTACATGATGATTATTTACTTATGTCTGCTCGGTCCATAACGTATCGGATATGATATTGATACGCATGATTTATGTTTCGCAGGCAAGCCTTATGATTTTTATGCTCCTTATTTCGGTATGATTCGTGCTACCGTATTCCATGCTTTACATGCTCGCACACATTCCGCATCGACCCCCTTCCTTCCGGCGTTCATGCGCGCGTGTGCACGTATACTCGTTTAGCCGATCCGCCACCTCAGGATTTCGTCACCGTGTCGGGAGTGCTCCCTTGTTTAGGAGCCTACATTTGTGGCCGTACCTCTTTCGTTGCATATGTATATGTCTATTCAGGGGTACGGCTATGATACTTTTGTTACTCTTAGAGGTCTGTAGACATGATGTGGGTTGTGAATAGCTACTGTTCAGTTGTGTTCGTATGATTTATGTTCTGGACGGTCCCATTCGCTATGGCAGCCCTATCGGCTTGCGTATGTATATATATATATATATATATATATATATATATATATATATATATATATATATATATTTTGGGATATCGCGTGTTATGATATGTATAGATATGCGACGTATCGGGGACGACGTCATGCCTTTATGTATGTAAGATCCTTATTATGTAAGCTTCGGTGAATGAACATAGCCACGGATGTATATGAGTGTGGGCGCTCGGCACTAGTCTTGCCTACGGGGTTGGGTCGTGACAATCATCGACAACAATGCCCATATCCATATACACAAGCCGACGAGACTATCAAAATGATATACAAAATATGAGCCGATAAGGCCGCAAGACATCTAACCATACACGAGCGTCTACGAGGCTCTAGAAAAGTATGTCAAATCATAGGCGGGACAGACCCCGCCCGTGCCCATATATATGTACACAAAAGAGTAATACAGGCGTAGCTCCGATGAAATGGAGCTTCTATACAATCACGAACAAGAAATCTATGGATCAAGCACTTTATCTGTCTCCGGCCACACGCAAGCATGACGCGACACGTGACAAACAAACAAAAGGACGTCGCACGAATAATGTACCGAGTATGTAAAGCATAATCAACATCATAATAGAAGCATAAGAAATAGCATAAGATAGGAGAATCAGGAGGTAATATAGCCATTTGTACCTCTAGTGGCCATCATCATATTTACTTACTTGTTTTTCATAGGGACCTTCCCTTTCTAATGCTTACTCATGTATATACATATACATATATTTATTTATATCATACCCGTCCGTGAAGGTTCGGGGTTTCACGTACCCGACCATATCAATGCTTGGTGTTATACATACCTGGCCCTACCAAGGCTCAGGGTTATCCGTACCCAACTGCAGTGGTGTGTGCGCGATAGGTATCATACCCGACCATATAAGCTCGGTGTTACATAATGGTCATACATACTTAGACACGTATACATAAAATTCCATAAGTATCATCAACATCATTACCATCACCGTTTTCGTCACATATATCCTTAGCGAATCAACTATCATGTAAGGGATGCAATAGAATCGTGAAAGTATCGAGGATTATGAGCTTTAGTAACTTCAGAGATAGAATCATTTGGAGGACATTATGGAACTCATGAAAAGGGTATATAGCAAAGGAAATCATGCCTTAATGAATGAAGGGTTAGCCCTACATACCTCTTTGTCTTCTTAACTACTTAACGTTCACCGTCGAATCTTGAACAATCTACAATAGAAAGATTTATACCATAGTTAAGCCTTAATGATACTCTTAAATTCAAACTAGAATAATTCATGATCTAACAAAAATTGGGCGGCATTTCCCCTATTTCATCAACTTCCACCATATTACAAAACAACTCCTAAACATCCATAATAACACCCACAATATCATAATCAAATAATCACATTCCATTAAGCCTTCCAAATTCATCCTTATTTTCAACTTATACTCACAACTTCACACTCAACCTTAGCACATTTCCATACAATGCCTCCTCATCACTATTACTACCTTCCATAACAGGATTATATCCATATTATACTAAGAATCATGACTCAAGTTAGCTTACTACTCAAAAACATCATAAAAGTTACATTTAACCCTCTTTTCTTTTTTCTTCTTCTACCCAAGTTCTTCAACAACCAAGCATTCATGATAACATGAAATAAGCATGAAAACTATCCTTTTATCTCATGGGAATGAGCTTTGGAGCAGCTATCAACTTAGGTGAAAACCCTAGCTTCAATACTCAAGAATTCCGTGTAGTCTACTAACCCTAGCAAGACTCACAACACATACGGGTACCTTGATTCTTGCCTCTTGATCTTTGTTTTCTCTTGGGTTGGGGTGGAATATGCTTGGAGAAGGGTTTTGAGCTCTCAAGACTTCTCGGAAGATGAAAAATGAAATAAATGAACAAAGGCCATCTATTTATACAAAACATAAAATTTCAGCCTGATAGACTTATACGGACCACTTATACGGTTTGTATAATACTATGCGGTCCGTATAAGTGGGCCATATAACACCACCATGGGAAAGTCCCTTTCTGAAATAGGTCAAGTTATGCGAACCCCCTTATACGGACCGTATAAGTGGTCGTATAACACCACCTAGAAAATGACCCTTTCTGTGAAGGTCATGTTTTACGGACCCTCCTTATACGGACCATATAAAGTTATACGGACCGTATAAGTGGTCGTCTAACTCCCAGTTATGCGAAACTTCCTCTCGTTGATTTGTTTGACTTTCAATCCTCGTGGAACCTTCTTGGCACTTACATAATACTTCATTAACCATACAATAGGCCCTATGGCAGTCTCTTAAGACATCACCAAATAGATATTAGCTCAATTATAGCGAAAACCTTTCCGAACACGACTTATGTTTCACTTCCTTCAACGAACTAAATTTCACATATTTGTACAACTTCAAAATCTTATGGTATGCACCTTAAGTTATCTAATATCTTCCTAAATCTCGTAAGAATTTCATAATCACCTTAAGCTCACATTAGCCTATCCACGAGGCAACAAATCAGAAATTCCCAAGGTGTAACATTCTTTCCCCCTTAGGAACATTCGTCCTCGAATGTTAGGTTCTTGGGGATTCTATAAAAAATTCTCCAGGGTTTCCCCTATAATATGGCGCTATCATCCTGCAACAACAACCCAAAATACATCGCCTCGTGGCTACAACAACAACATCAATAACCATAGCCACACACGACCAGGAAAACATCAAGGAAAATACTACATACCTGAGGTTAATGGCGTCTCTGCATGAGTTTCCTCTGGGGGTGAAAATAAATGCGGGTACCTGAACTTCATGATTTCTTCGGCTTCCCAACTCATTTCCTCTCTATTATTAATTTTCCATAAGACTTTTACTGAAGCTACCTCTTTGGTCATGAGTTTCCGTACCGCCTATCTAAAATGGTAAATGTGGGGACTTCTTCATAAGACAATTGTTTCGGTAACTTGGACATCATCTATTGGTACACCTGTAAGGATCTCCAATGCACTTACGAAGCATCGATACATAGAAACCGGGTGAACCGACTCCAAGTCGGTGAGAGGGATCTAACCATAAGCCACTCCTGCCTACATTGCGTATAATCTCATAAGGTCCAATGTACCGAGGGCTAAGCTTGCCCTTCTTGCCAAACCTCATGACGCCCTTCATTGGCGACACCTTCAAAAATACCCAATCTTTCACTTGGAACTCTAAGTCCCTTTAACGATTATCTGCATAGGACTTTTGACGACTCTGGGCTGTTAATAATCAATCCTGTATAAGCTTGACCTTCTCTATAGCTTGCTGGACCGAGTCTGACCCTATCAATTTGGTCTCTCCTACTTCGAACCACCCAATTAGAGATCTACACTTTCGCTCATATAAAGCCTCATACGGGGCCATCTGGATGCCAGAATGATAACTATTGTTGTAAGCAAACTCAATAAGCAGTAAATGATCATCCCAATTACCTCCAAAATCCAATATGCATGCCCGTAGCATATCCTCAAGAGTCTCGAACCCACATTCAGCTCGCCCATCCATCCGTGGGTGAAATGCCATGCTAAGACTCACGAGTCCCCAAACCTTCTTGGAAAGATTTTCAAAATCGTCAGAACCGAGTCCTCTATCTGAGATAATAGATACCTGAACACCGGAAGTCGCACTATCTCTTTAACATAAAGCTTTGCATAATCTTCTCGCTATATACGTAGTTCTCGACGGTAAGAACGAGTCGACTTACGAGTTCATCCACAATCACCCGTATAGAATCATACTTACGTCGAACGGGGTAAGCCCTCGTGATGAAATTCGATGTTATTTACTTCCCATTTCCAAGTTGAAATTTTATAGCTTCTGCAAATAATCCGCCCGGCTTTTGGTGCTCAATTTCACTGTCGACGTCAGACATTAAGCTACGACACTCGCTTATATCTTTCTTCATCCCATTCCACTAATATATAGATTTAAGGTCACGATACATATTTTTTGCTCCTAGTGAACTTAATGACGGGAACAATGGGCTTCTCTCATTATTTGGTGGCAGTAATCCTACAATATCGGGAACACACAACCCGGCCGACCGAGAACCCATCTCCGTAGAATCTCAAACGACGACTCCTTCTTCTCAGGAGTGTATTTCTATAAACGAATTAATACGGGATTTTCGTATTGTCGCTCTTTCAATTTCCACTACTAGCGATGAGACCGGCCGAATTTTTGAATGACAGCCTCCCATACTACCTCGAGTCCATTACTCGAACTCCTAGTTAGCTAACCGTCGGAGCTCACGAGCTATCTCTCTTTCTTTCGTTGAACATTGACAAACTTCCTGTCGGATCTACCGCGCAAGAGCATCGCCCACAACATTTGCCTTCCCGTAAAGATATAGGATGTTAACGTCATAGTCTTTCAACACCCCAACCACCACCGCTACGTAAATTCAGCTTCTTTCGCTTGAAGACATACCGAAGGCTCTTTGATCCGTATAAATATCAACGCGGATGCCGCATTTAAATAATGTCTCCACATTTTCAACTTACGAATCACCGTTAGCCTAATTCAAGATCATGGGTCGGATAATTTTTTTCATGTTTCCGCAACTGCCTTGAAGCGTACGCAATCATCTTACCATGTTATATCAACACACCCTATCCCAATGCCTGAAGCATCACAATAGACAACATAACCTTTCGATCCCTTCCGAAAGCAGCACAGACCGGGGCAGAAGTTAATTTATCCTTTAGCTCTTGGAAACTACATTCACAAGTATCTGTCTATTGAAACTTAGCTGATTTCTGGGTCAGCCTCATGAGCGGTGCAAAAATAGAAGAAAAGCCTTCTACAAATCTCATGTAATAACCTGCTAAGCCTTGAAACCACAAACTTCCGGTAGGGTCGCGCCTTGGTCAAGTCTTCACGGCCTCAATCTGGGTATCTACCCGAATACCATCGGCCGATATAATATGCCCCGTAAAGGTCACCGAGTTCAACCAAAAACTTACACTTAGAAAATTTTAAGTAAAATAACTCTCGAGTTTGAAAACCCTAAGAACAAGTACGCAAACGATCCGTATGTTTCCGCGCCGTGACCTTCGGAATATACCAGGATGTCATCGATGAACACAATCACAAATAAATCTAGAAGGGCTTGAACACATTGTTCATCAAATCCATAAATACCGCCGGTATTCGTTAGCCGAAACGACATTACCTTAGAACTCAAACGGCCGTATCTAGCTCGAAAGCCGTCTTAGGAATATCTTTCTCCTAACTCGCACCCGACGATACAAGATCTCAAATCTATCTTTGAAAATCATTTGACGCCTTGTAATTGATCAAATAAGTCATCAATCTCGGGAGTGGATATTTGTTCTTGATCGCTCACTTTATTCGCTGTCGATAGTCAATGCACATTCGTGCGGAGCCATATTTCTTTCGACAAACAACACGGGCGTTTTCAAGGAAGAACTAGGCCTAATAAAACCTTTCTCAAGAAAGCCTCTAATTGCTCCTTCAACTCCTTTAACTCCACAGAGCCATCCCGATAGAGGAATATATATGGGTTTTGTATCCCGTAGCACATCTATAGCTAAATCAATCTCCACTTCCGTATGAGGCACTGAAGTTTCTTTCCAGAATACATCCGGAACTCATTCACCATGTGATAGACCGAAGAGTCAAGTGTTGGGCCTTTCTACATCTTGAACTCCAACTAGATGCAATACAACCTTTCTGTGACATTTTCTCGACTTTAGATAAAGAAATAAACCTACCATCTCTAGGACGCGGTATTTCCTTTTCCATTCTAAAATCGGGGTTCTCTCGAAAACCGGAAGCCGAACCATTTTCATTCTACAATCAACATTGGCATAGCAAGAAGCCAACCAATCCATGCCCATGATAACATCAAAGTCCACCATTTTTAACTCATATAAATCAACCATAGTACGATGGTCACAACAAGACTACACAATTTGATATATACTCGACTAGCTATTACACGGCTCACCAAATGTAGAGCACTTCAAAAGGTTATCAGACTTCTCGTTTGACCCCAAACCGACCCCCCAGTCGTACGGAGTAACATATGACAACGTGGAGCCCGATCTATCAAAGATATACATCAGCGAGAGAATACCGATAATATACATGTAATGACATCACCTGGGAAGACCAAGATCCTCGTCGCCCCGCCAAAGCATAAATACTAAGACCGAGGACCACTAGAACCGGGGGGCTCTCCCCGCCGCCATTACGGCCGATTTCGGCCCATGTGAACTCCGGCCCCATAGTGGTGTATGGGGGATGACGGGCACTCACCGCCGACCCCCGAAGGCCGGGCCCCACCCTCGCTACCAACAAGAGGGGCAATCACACATGATATGGCTCGGCCGACCGCATGCATAGCAAACCTTTAAGCCTAGCCGACACCGGCCCTCAATGTAACTTCTCGCACCGGGAACATCATGGCACGGTGGCCTTGTACGACCCGAACCTCTCGAACCGGTGAACCCTCAAGCCCCGAAACTCGACTCGGCCTCCGTAACAAAAAACAGCAGATTCATCCAATCTCCGGCCTATGAACCATGAAGGCGCACTAGTCATAGAATGGCTTGAATGCTCAAAGAACCGCCGGCTTTGCCTCGCCAAACTCACTCGTCGACCCGAAGATCTAGCCCTTCGTTATACCCTCTATCACGCTCGCGCTCACTTTCGCGATTGCTGGCTTTCCTCCAAATTCGGGCATGAGCTTCGAATGCGTGAAATATCCATGTTGTCCCGAAGGGACGCAACAAGAACCTATCCATCAAACGTGGCCCTAGGCCTCTCACAACCGGGTGCACTTGTCACCTATATCCGCTACCATGACCGAAGAATACCCTAACTCAAAGAATCGTTCGGGAGACTATACTCTAAGGCATTCATACTTCCTTGCCTAAGATCCACGAACTTGCCTCGCTCTAGCCCCTCGTAACCTCTCGGAGGTAAGTAATGTCGGAGGAACGCATCCACAAATTCTTGCCATACGAGGTGCATCGACTCCCCGTGAAGCCATCTAAACCGTGTACCAACGAACCGCGACATCCCGCAATCTATAGGACGCCAACTCTACCGATTCAATGTCCGAAGCATGCATTCCTGAGTGTCCTCAACATCCCATCAATAAAGTTTTGAGGGTCCTCATCCAGCCTTTGACTCAAAAAATTCCGCAGTCAAGCTAATAAAATCACAGCCCTTCGCACTAACAACCCTATCACCTGCCCTGTACCTGCCGCCGAGTCCGAGCGGCAACCAACCGAGTAAGTAAATGAATGACCGCTTTTACATATTGTCCCGAAGCATCCGGTGGAGGAGCCAGTGGGTGCCGGAGCTTCGGCCGAGGCTCCCCTCATGCCCCTCGAAATAGGCACCGAGCGGGGAGACCGAGATCGAGCCACATTTCGGGACTCACCGTTACACCTCAAAAAATTTTCCCACATGCACAAAGTGAGTAGGCTAATGAAGAGCACGAAGTATATGATGTTTCGATAAGTAAGTAATGACTTTTGATGACCTTAAGTAAGATTTTAAAGACATCCGATGTTAGACAAGAAAGTTGCCAAGAGAAGGCAATGTATACGATAAGTATCGGAAAAGGATTTATGAGTAGAAAGTTGATGACGACTTAATGATGTTTTGGGGAAGAGTTATAACACCCCTTAGATTTTTAATGAAGTGATAAACAAGTGTTAAAAAGGTTCCATAAGGATTGGAGATCGAACGAGACGACGGGAACAACTTCGAGAAGCTCGCGAGTTTCACGGCCACTTCCACCGACCGTGAAACTTTGTACGGATCATGGAATGGTCCGTGAACTACTCGAAGAGATGGTGGCTGGCTGGTCATGAACCACGACCAGTTCCACGAACCACATAATGTTCCACGGACCGTGGAAGAGTCCGTTGAACTCCCGAAGCGGGCTGAACTCTTTCCAAGTTTATAAACGTGATCCCAACTTCATTCATTTCATCTCCACACACTTATTCATCTCTCAAGACCTCTAGAACATTCCATATATTTCATCCACACGAAACAAAGGAAATAAAAGATCAACAACAAGAATTGAAGTGAATCAAGTGTATGAGACTCATCAAAGCTCATCCAAGCTAAGGAATCTCAAGAGAAGCAAACTAGTGGTTTTGGCGCAAGTTTATATTGCCACTCAATTTGTTCCTACAATATCTAAGGTAAGTTTCATGGTCTTTTCACGATGTTTGAAGTATTGATAAGTTGAAACACTTGAATTGTAGAAGAGTATAGAAAATGGGTCATAAATGTGTGAATAGTATCATTGCTGAGTAAAAGAGTTGATCGAATCTCTAATACGGATACGTTGTGATCGTAAATAGGTTAGGAATGATATTTAGAACACGGGATACATATCAGGATGCGAGAGAATGCGATAGTGAACTATGGTCATGATTATGGTGGAATTTGTCACAAATTTCGATCTTACTAGGGTGTGATGGGCACCCGACCCCATATTAGGAGCCGAGCGAACCCGCGACTCTTATTACTCACATATTCTCTTCGATTCTTAAATCAAATAAAGTAAAAATACATAGTAGAATTTTCAAAATCTTCTTGTCGTTTCTCAAATTAAACATTACCGTAAGCGTGCTGCTTTGTAACATAATGTATAATAAACACATATCGGCTAGCAGGCCATTTTCAAAGCCGACACTCTAGACTCAACACTCGTCCGCAAAGTCTCTAGCTTCGAACAACCGACAAAGACATATAATCGACTCAAGAAAGACCTCCGTGCACAAATGAGTCTCACCAACTCCGCCGGAACGTCTTCTCGTAATGGCTTCTACTCGTACGGGTGTACTGCCGCGCGCATGAAACGCAGCGCCCGCGAAACGGGGCGTAAGTACGAGTAATGTACTGAGTATGTAAGGCATGAGTAATATCACGAAATCATAATAGAGAACATAAAACATGACACAGGAGAGTGATATAACCTGTAACTCTGTTTGTCTACCCTGATAGGTATTGTGCAAGTTAACCTTACCTTTGGAGTACTATATAGATACTACAAGTAAACTGCCCGACCGTGTAGGTGCAGTGTGTAACTGCCCGACCATATAGGTGCGGTGGACCACTGCCCGATCATATAGGTACGGTGTAACGCTTTCTAAGCAGACCATGGAATGAAGGAGTAATCTGTCATCTGAGTGCCCCTTGGGGCGAATGCCATGCATGCTAGCTTTTAAAAAAAAACATGTAAATATCTATAAGTAAACGGGGTCGCCGCGACCACGTAGGATCGGTGTATAACGCCCGTCCGTCCATAGGAACGTGTATAAGCCCGCGTCCGTGCCTCCCGCGTCCGGGTGTAACGCCCACCGACTGGTGTGTTGCCCGGCCGCCCATTGACGGCGCGGTGTTGGCACGTCTCCGGCCATGTAGGCACGGTGTGTATTAAAATACATATGTAAATGTAAAGCATGCATGAGAGCCCAAGAAAAAGCTATAACTCTATCGGAGTGACGTAAGGTCGGTAACCTCCGATCACATTATGGATAATCAGACGCCGCCTCACTTGGAGGAACAATTATAAGGCGAGACTATCAATCAAGGATAACATCATAGAAAACATAAAACAGGTCATGACATATCATTTCATATACTTTGAAACCTTTAAAATAGTCATTATCCAAAAATAGCTTAACATTTCATATCGTCGTATTCATGGTACGAACATATCCTTGACATATTCGTTCTAGTCATTTTCTCATGTCTAGCATCATTATTGTCATCATAAAATCATAGTCGTTGTTTTGGTCATAAAAACTTTCAAAAATCGTAAACTTGGATTTTTGAAGAAAATGGATATTTTGGAAAGCATTCATAGACCTTTAGGAAGGAAAATCATGCTTTGAAATCATAACTTCTAACTTTTGAAAAAAGGGGGTTATGGAAGAATTTAACCGCTCATGTAGAATCAAAAAAGAAAAAAGGGGCAAGCCTTAAATACCTGCCCGGCCT
>NC_081352.1:11322639-11353683 GCF_029784015.1 Lycium ferocissimum
TTAAACTTGAATTTGTATTAGTTGAATTGAATGTAAATGGAATGTTGTCAGATTATGTAGAAAAGAGTTACTAATGTTAGAATGTATTTTGGATTAATTGTTGATGTTGTTAGTATGGTTGTTGGTATTGTTGATGGATTTGGCGAGGTTGAATTCTGGGGGTTGTTTGAATTTATTGAAATGCTTTAGCCCAAATTTTGAATAAAGTACTAGTTTGGGATTGAATTCCTAGTGCATTTATAACTAATGTTAGTATCAATGTGACGTTATTATAGATCTTGGGAAGCCGGACTTAGTTCGGATTAGCTTGGGAAGCGGACGGGTATGTAAAGCTTATCCTTTCTTTCTTTTTGGCATGTGTCCTAGATGTAAGTATGATGCGATACGAGCCTTGGGGTAACTCTATTCTTAAGATCCGAGCATGTCACGATTCTTATTCACTTCTTGACATTCGCACTCTTAATGTAGTCGAGCTATTACCTCGAGTCTTTTTGGCATGTCGAGATAATGAATGATATCGCATAAAGAGTTTTATTTACCAAGTGTTCTAACGTATAATGTCCCTAACTTTCCTATATGGACTCGGATTGCTATGATATGTTCGTAGAGAGATTCCTATAATGAATAATGCAAAACTTTCGTAATGGCGGGCTTGGATTGACGATACATGTTTATGATCCCTAAGATATTATGTAGCGTATTTCGTAATGATATTTCAAGAGTCTAAGTGTGACTATTATTTGGATACTCGGCGTTGATTTGTCTGCTATCTCTTTCGAGTCTTGAAGATGATTTATATATGCGTATGATTTCTCATTACGCTCGTCGAGGGCGGCCATTATACTTCTTTCCTGCCGTCTAGGGCGAGCTATTGTATTCGTGCAACTCCTTTGCATTATTCCCTTTGCGTCCCTCACTAGAGGGCCGGGTCACGTTATGTATGCATATGGGGGAGGCGGCCAGGATGGCATATGATGACTTCGTTAACGTATCCCTCACTGAGGGCCGGGGCACGATATATGGACATGCATATGATGATTTTATTCACCGTCCCCTCACTAGAGGACCGGGGCGTTATATGTATGTATATGGTGATTTTATTTACCGAGTCCCTCACTAGGGGCGGGACACGTTATGCATGCATATGTACACATGATGATTATTGCTGTGTCACTGAGTCCATAATGGTGGATATGATATTGATACGCATGATTTATGTTTGAGGCAAGCCTTATGATTTTTATGCTCCTGATTTGATATGATTATTCTTGTATTCCATGCTTTACATGCTCGGTACATTCCATCTTAGCCCTTTCTGCCAATAAAATGCGTTTAAGCGTTATGCGATGAATACCGGATACTTTCATTTGATCCGCTGACTCTGGATTACTGCATCATTTGTCTTGGAGTGCTAAAAGCATTGTTGAGCCACATTTTGTGGTGTTCTGAACTCTTCGTTGCATATGTATATGTCTATTCGAGAATACCTGGCTATGATACTTTTGTTACTCTTGGGGGTGCGTAGACATGATGTGGAGTTTGTGAATAGCTATTTGTTCGGTGTGTTCGTATGATTTATGTTACGGGACGGGTCCCGTTATTCGCTATGGCGGCCCTATCGGCTTGCGTGTATATATATATATATATATATATATATATATATATATATATATATATATATATATATATGTTTTGGAATGCGTGTTATGATATGTATAGATATCGTGATTGGGACGACGTCATGCCTTTATGTATGTAAGATCCTTATTATGTAAGCTGTGAATGAACATAGCCACAGATGTATATGAGTGTCCAGCTCGGGCACTAGTCATGGCCTACGGGGTTGGGTCGTGACAATCATCGACAACAATGCCCATATCCATATACACAAGCCGACGAGACTATCAAAATGATATACAAAATATGAGAGTGATAATTTCGCAAGACATCTAACCATACATATTTGTCTACGGCTAAGAAAGAGTATGTCGAATCATATAGGCGGGAAGGGACGGGACCCCGCCATGCCCATATATATGTACACAAGAGTAATACCAAAAGGCTGTAGCTCGGATGAAATGGAGCTTCTCTATACAATCACGGAACAAAAATCTATGGATCAAGCACAATGTCCTGGCCACTGCGGGCATGACGCAGCGTGCACAAACAAAAGGACGTCAGTACGAATAATGTACTGAGTATGTAAAGCATAATCAACATCATAATAGAAGCATAAGAAATAGCATAAGATAGGAGAATCAGGAGGTAATATAGCCATTTGTACCTCTAGTGGCCATCATCTATTTACTTACTTGTTTTCATAGGGACTACTTTCTAATGCTTACTCGTATATACATATACGTATATTTATTTATATCATACCGTCTAGTGAAGGTTCGAAGGTTTCACGTACCCGACCATATCAATGGCTTGGTGTTATACATACCTGGCCCCTACCAAGGCTCGGGGGTTATCCGTACCAAGCTGAGTGGTGTGTGCGATAGGTATCATACCCGACCATATAAGCTCGGTGTTACATAATGGTCATACATACTTAGACACGTATACATAAAATTCCATAAGTATCATCAACATCATTACCATCACCGTTTTCGTCACATATATCCTTAGCGAATCAACTATCATGTAAGGGATGCAATAGAATGATGAAAGTATCGAGGATTATGAGCTTTTAGTAACTTGAGATAGAATCATTTGGAGGACATTATGGAACTCATGAAAAGGGTATATAGCAAAGGAAATCATGCCTTAATGAATGAAGGGTTAGCCCTACATACCTCTTTGTCTTCTTAACTACTTAACGTTCACCGTCGAATCTTGAACAATCTACAATAGAAAGATTTATACCATAGTTAAGCCTTAATGATATCTTAAATTCAAACTAGAATAATTCATGATCTAACAAAAATTGAAGCATTTCCCCTATTTCATCAACTTCCACCATATTACAAAACAACTCCTAAACATCCATAATAACACCCACAATATCATAATCAAATAATCACATTCCATTAAGCCTTCCAAATTCATATTTTCAGCCTTTTTCTCACAACTTCACCCTCAACCTTAGCACATTTCCATACAATGCCTCCTCATCACTATTACTACCTTCCATAACAGGATTATATCCATATTATACTAAGAATCATGACTCAAGTTAGCTTACTACTCAAAAACATCATAAAAGTTACATTTAACCCTCTTTTCTTTTTTCTTCTTCTACCCAAGTTCTTCAACAACCAAGCATTCATGATAACATGAAATAAGCATGAAAACTATCCTTTTATCTCATGGGAATGAGCTTTGGATAGCTATCAACTTAGGGAAAACCCTAGCTTCAATACTCAAGAATTCCGTGTAGTCTACTAACCCTAGCAAGACTCCTAACACATGGGTACCTTGATTCTTGCCTCTTGATCTTTGTTTTCTCTTGGGTTGGGGTGGAATATGCTTGGAGAAGGGTTTTGAGCTCTCAAGACTTCTGGAAGATGAAAAATGAAATAAATGAACAAAGGCCATCTATTTATACAAAACATAAAATTTCAGCCTGATAGACTTATACGGACCACTTATACGGTTTGTATAATACTATGCGGTCCGTATAAGTGGGCCATATAACACCACCATGGAAAGTCCCTTTTGGAAATAGGTCAAGTTATGCAAACCCCCGCATACGGACCGTATAAGTGGTCGTATAACACCACCTAGAAAATGACCCTTTCTGAAGGTCATGTTTTACGGACCCTCGCTTATACGGACCATATAAAGTTATACGGACGGGCAGTGGTCGTCTAACTCCCGGCCATGCGAAACTTCCTCTCGTTGGATTACATTTACAGGAGCTTTCAATCCTCGTGGAACCTTCTTGGCACTTACATAATACTTCATTAACCATACAATAGGCCCTATGGCAGTCTCTTAGACATCACCATAGATATTAGCTCAATTATAAAAACCTTTCCGAACACGACTTATGTTTCACTTCCTTCAACTGAACTAAATTTCACATATTTGTCAACTTCAAAATCTTATGGTATGCACCTTAAGTTATCAATATCTCCAAATCTCGTAGAATTTCATAATCACCTTAAGCTCACATTAGCCTATCCACGAGGCAGCAAATCAGAAATTCCCTGGTGTAACATTCTTTCCCCCCTTAGAACATTCGTCCTCGAATGTTAGGGTTCTTGGGATTCTATAAAAAATTCTCAGTGCTTTCCTATAATATGGCGCGCTATCATCCCGCAACAACAACCCAAAATACATCGCCTCACGGGGCTACACAACAACAACATCAATAACCATAGCACACACGACCAGGAAAACATCAAGGAAAATACTACGTGCTACCCGAGGTTAATGGCGTCTCCATGAGTTTCTCTGGGTGAAAATAAATGCGGGTACCTGAACTTCATGATTTCTTCGGCTTCCCAACTCATTTCCTCTCTATTATTAATTTTCCATAAGACTTTTACTGAAGCTACCTCTTTGGTCATGAGTTTCCGTACTTGCCTATCTAAAATGGCAATGGGGACTTCTTCATAAGACAATTGTTTGGTAACTTGGACATCATCTATTGGTACAATTCTAGAAGGATCTCCAATGCACTTACGAAGCATCGATACATAGGCGGGTGAACGACTCCAAGTCGGGGAGGTAGATCTAATTCATAAGCCACCTGGCCTACATTGCGTATAATCTCATAAGGTCCAATGTACCGAGGGCTAAGCTTGCCCTTCTTGCCAAACCTCATGACGCCCTTCATTGGCGACACCTTCAAAAATACCCAATCTTTCACTTGGAACTCTAAGTCCCCTTTAACGATTATGCATAGGACTTTTGACGACTGGGTGTTAATAATCAATCCGTATAGCTTGACCTTCTCTATAGCACCGGACGAGTCACCTATCAATTTGGTCTCTCCTTCGAACCACCCAATTAGAGATCTACACTTTCGCTCATATAAAGCCTCATACGGGGCCATACGGATGCCGAATGATAACTATTGTTGTAAGCAAACTCAATAGCGATAAATGATCATCCCAATTACCTCCAAAATCCAATATGCATGCCCGTAGCATATCCTCAAGAGTCTGAATGGTACATTCAGCTTGCCCATCCATCTGTGGGTGAAATGCCATGCTAAGACTCACATGAGTCCCCAAACCTTCTTGGAAAGATTTTCAAAAATTGGTGTAAGCGAGTCCTCTATCGGAGATAATAGATCGGAACACCGTGAAGTCGCACTATCTCTTTAACATAAAGCTTTGCATAATCTTCTGCTATATATGTAGTTCTGACGGGTAAGAAATGAGCTGACTTCATGAGTCTATCCACAATCACCCAGATAGAATCATACTTACGTCGGGAACGGGGTAAGCCTGTGATGAAATTCATGTTATTTACTTCCCATTTCCAAGTTGAAATTTCTATAGCTTGCAACAATCCGCCCGGCTTTTGGTGCTCAATTTTCACTTGCTGACAGTTAGGACATTAAGCTACGAATTTCGCTATATCTTTCTTCATCCCATTCCACTAATATATAGATTTAAGGTCATGATACATATTTTTTGCTCCGGGGTGAACAGAATGACGGGAACAATGGGCTTCTCTCAATATTTGGTGGCGTAATCCTACAATATCGGGAACACACAACCTGCCTCGACATCGGAGAACTCCATCTCCAGAAATCTCAAATGATGACTCCTTCTTCTGAGGGAGTGTATTTCTATAATGAATTAGCATGGGATTTTCGTATTGTCGCTCTTTCACTTCCACTACTAGCGATGAGACTGCTGAATTTTGAATGACAGCTCCCATACTACCTGAGTCCATTACTCGAACTCCTAGGCTAGCTAACTGCTGGAGCTCACGAGCTATCTCTCTTTTCTTTGGTTGAACATCGCATAAACTTCCCATGGATCTACGGCTAAGAGCATCAGCCACAACATTTGCCTTCCCAGAAAGATATAGGATGTTAACGTCATAGTCTTTCAACAATTCCAACCACCACCGTTGCCGTAAATTCAGTTCTTTCTGCTTGAAGATATACTGAAGGCTCTTTGATCTGTATAAATATCAACGTGGATGCCGTACGAATAATGTCTCCACATTTTCAACGCATGAATCACTGCAGCTAATTCAAGATCATGGGTCGGATAATTTTTTTCATGTTTCCGCAACTGCCTTGAAGCGTACGCAATCATCTTACCATGTTATATCAACACACAGCCTATCCCAATGCCTGAAGCATCACAATAGACAACATAACCTTTCGATCCCTCTGGAAGTGTTAGGACTGGGGCAGAAGTTAATTTATCCTTTAGCTCTTGGAAACTACATTCACAAGTATCTGTCTATTGAAACTTAGGCGGTTACGGTCGGCCTCATGAAAGCGGTGCAGAAATAGAAGAAAAGCCTTCTACAAATCTCATGTAATAACCTGCTAAGCCCAGAAAACTACAAACTTCCGTAGGGGTTGTGGGCCTTGGTCAAGTCTTCACGGCCTCAATCTTTTGGGTATCTACCCGAATACCATCGGCTGATATAATATGCCCCAGAAAGGTCACTGAGTTCAACCAAAACTTACACTTAGAAAATTTGGCAAATAACTCTCGAGTTTGAAAAACTCTAAGAACAGTACGCAAATGATCCGTATGTTCTGCCTCAGACCTGGAATATACCAGGATGTCATCGATGAACACAATCACAAATAAATCTAGGAAGGGCTTGAACACATTGTTCATCAAATCCATAAATACTGCCGGTGCATTGGTTAGCCGAAACGACATTACCCAGAACTCAAAATGGCCGTATCTAGTTACGAAAATTTGTCTTAGGAATATCTTTCTCCTAACTCTTTTGATGATGCCGGGATCTTAAATCTATCTTTGAAAATCATTTGACGCCTTGTAATTGATCAAATAAGTCATCAATCCTTGGGAGTGGATATTTGTTCTTGATCGTCACTTTATTCAGTTGCTGATAGTCAATGCACATTCGCAAGGAGCCATATTTCTTTCGGACAAACAACACGGGTGCTCTCTACGGGGAAGAACTAGGCCTAATAAAACCTTTCTCAAGAAAGTTCCTCAATTGCTCCTTCAACTCCTTTAACTCCACAGGAGCCATCCTGTATAGAGGAATATATATGGGCTTTGTATCCGGTAGCACATCTATAGCGAAATCAATCTCCAGCTCTGGAGGGAGGCCTGGAAGCTCTTCCAGGAATACATCCGGGAACTCATTCACCACAGGGATAGACTGAAGAGTTGGCGGTTCAGCTTCTACATCTTGAACCCGAACTAGATGGTAAATACAACCTTTCGGGAGCATTTTCCTTGACTTTAGATAGGAAATAAACCTACCATTCGGGGACGTGGTATTTCCTTTCCATTCTAAAATTGGTTCTCTCGAAAACTGGAAGCGAACCATTTTCATTCTACAATCAACATTGGCATAGCAAGAAGCCAACCAATCCATGCCCATGATAACATCAAAGTCCACCATTTTTAACTCATATAAATCAACCATAGTACGATGGTCACAAATAAGGACTACACAATTTCTATATACTCGACTAGCTATTACCGGTTCACCAACGGGTGTAGATACCTCAAAAGGTTTGATCGACTCCTGTTTGACCCCAAACCGACCCGCAATGTATGGAGTAACATATGACAATGTGGAGCCCGGATCTATCAAAGCATATACATCATGAGAGAATACCGATAATATACATGTAATGACATCGGGGGAAGACTCAAGATCCTGTCGCCCCGCCAAAGCATAAATACGGTACTGAGGACCACTAGAACTGGGGGCTCTCCCTCTGCCTCTATCATGGCTGATTGGCCCATGTGAACCTGGCCCCATAGGGTGTATAGATGATGAAGACCCAGCCGCCGACCCTGAAGGCTGGGCCCTACCCCTGCTACCAACAGAGGGGCAATCACACATGATATGGCCTGGCCGACCGCATGCATAGCAAACCTTTAAGCCTAGCTGACACTGGCCTCAATGTAACTTCTCGCACTGGGAACATCATGGCACGGGTGGCCTTGCATGACCCGAATCACCTCTGAACTGAGAACCTGAAGCCCTGAAACTCTGACTCGGCCCAGAATAAGTAGATCTATCCAATCTCTGGCCTATGAACCATGAAGGCGCACTAGTCATAGAATGGCTTGAATGCCTAAAGAACTGCTGTCTTTGCCCGCCTCTAAACTCACTCGTCGGACCCGAAGATCTAGCCCTCTTGCTATACCCTCTATCATGCTCGCGCTCACTTCTTTGCGATTGTTGGCTTTCCTCCAAATTCTGGGCATGAGCTTGAATGCGTGAAATATCCATGTTGTCCTGAAGGGACGCAGTCAAGAACCTATCCATCAAATGTGGCCCTAGGCCTCTCACAAATTGGTGCACTCGGTCACCTATATCCGCTACCATGACCGAAGAATACCTAGCCAAAGAATTGAAGTGGAGACTATACTCTAAGGCATTCATACTTCCTTGCCTAAGATCCACGAACTTGTCGGCTCTAGCCTGCCGAACCTCTGGAGGTAAGTAATGTCGGAGGAACGCATCCACAAATTCTTGCCATACCGGGGGAGGTGCATTGACTCCCCGTGAAGCCATCTAAACCGTGTACCAATGAACCGTGACATCCCGCAATCTATAGGACGCTAACTCTACCGATTCAATGTCTGAAGCATGCATTAACCGGAGTGTCCTCAACATCCCATCAATAAAGTTTTGAGGGTCCTCATCCAGCTTTGACTCAAAAAATTCCAGAGTCAAGCTAATAAAATCACAGGCCCTTGCACTAACAACCCTATCACCTTGCCCTGTACCTTGCCGCTGAGTCTGAGCGGCAACCAACTGAGTAAGTAAATGAATGACCGCTTTTACATATTGTCCTGAAGCATCTGGTGGAGGAGCTGAATCTTGCCGGAGCCGGGGGCCGAGCTCCTCATGCTCCTCAGAAATAGGCACTGAGTGGGAGGACTGAGATTGAGCCACATTCTGGGACTCACTGTTACACCTCAAAAAATTTTCCGTTGATGCACAGTGAGTAGGCTAATGAAGAGCACGAAGTATATGATGTTTCGATAAGTAAGTAATGACTTTTGATGACCTTAAGTAAGATTTTAAAGACATCCGATGTTAGACAAGAAAGTTGCCAAGAGAAGGCAATGTATACGATAAGTATCGGAAAAGGATTTATGAGTAGAAAGTTGATGACGACTTAATGATGTTTTGGGGAAGAGTTATAACACCCCTTAGATTTTTAATGAAGTGATAAACAAGTGTTAAAAAGGTTCCATAAGGATTGGAGATCGAACGAGACGACGGGAACAACTTCGGAGAAGCTGTGAGTTTCACGGCCACTTCCACGGACCGTGAAACTTTGTACGGATCATGGAATGGTCCGTGGAACTACCAGAAGAGATGGTGGCTGGCTGGTCATGAACCACGACCAGTTCCACGAACCACATAATGTTCCACGGACCGTGGAAGAGTCCGTTGAACTCCCGATGGGCTGAACTCTTCCAAGTTTATAAATGTGATCCCAACTTCATTCATTTCATTCCACACACTTATTCATCTCTCTCAAGACCTCTAGAACATTCCATATATTTCATCCACACGAAAACAAAGGAAATAAAAGATCAACAACAAGAATTGAAGTGAATCAAGTGTATGAGACTCATCAAAGCTCATCCAAGCTAAGGAATCTCAAGAGAAGCAAACTAGGGTTTTGGTGCAAAAGGAGTATTGCCACTCAAGGCTTGTTCCTACAATATCTAAGGTAAGTTTCATGGTCTTTTCATGATGTTTGAAGTATTGATAAGTTGAAACACTTGAATTGTAGAAGAGTATAGAAAATGGGTCATAAATGTGTGAATAGTATCATTGTTGAGTAGTAGTTGGATTGAATCTTGAATATGGATATGTTGTGATTGTAAATAGGTTAGGAATGATATTTAGAACATGGGATAAGCATTGTATGCGAGAGAATGCGATAGTGAACTATGGTCATGATTATGGTGGAATTTGTCACAGCCCGATCTTACTAGGGTGTGATGGGCACCCGACCCCATATTAGGAGCCGAGCGAACCCGCGGACTCTTATTACTCACATATTCTCTTTGGATTCTTAAATCAAATAAAAGTAAAATACATAGTAGAATTTTCAAAATCTTCTTGTCGTTTCTCAAATTAAACACAGTCTGTAAGCGTGCGGGCTTTGTAACATAATGTATAATAAACACATATCGGCTAGTGGGCCATTTTCAAAGCCGACACTCTAGACTCACGACTCCTCATGTCCGCAAAGTCTCTAGCTTCGAACAAAACCGCACAAAGACATATAATCGACTCGGAAAGACTCCGGTACAAATGAGTCACCAACTCGCCGGAACGTCTTCTGTAATGGCTTCTACTCATCTGGGTGTACCTGCGCGGCATGAAACGCAGCGCCCGCGAAATGGGGCGTAAGTACGAGTAATGTACTGAGTATGTAAGGCATGAGTAATATCACGAAATCATAATAGAGAACATAAAACATGACACAGGAGAGTGATATAACCCGTAACTCGTTTGTCTACCCTGATAGGTATTGTGCAAGTTAACCTTACCTTTGGAGTACTATATAGATACTACAAGTAAACTGCCCGACCGTGTAGGTGCAGTGTGTAACTGCCCGACCATATAGGTGCGGTGGACCACTGCCCGATCATATACATATGTAACGCTTTCGAAACCATGGAATGAAGGAGTAATCTATCATCCGAGTGCCCCTTGGGGCGAATGCCATGCATGCTAGCTTTTAAAAAAAACATGTAAATATCGTAAGTAAACGTTCGCCCGACCACGTAGGATCGGTGTATAACGCCCGTCCGTATAGGAACGGTGTATAAGCCCGCGTCCGTGCCTCCCGCGTCCGGGGTGTAATCGCCCACCGTGCTGGTGTGGCCGCCCGCCGCCCATTGACGGCGCGGTGTTATACGCCGGCCATGTAGGCACGGTGTTATTAAAATACATATGTAAATGTAAAGCATGCATGAGAGCCCAAGAAAAAGCTATAACTCTATCGGAGTGACGTAAGGTCGGTAACCTCCGATCACATTATGGATAATCAGGATCGCCCTGCCTCACCTTGAAGGAACAATTATAAGGCGAGACTATCAATCAAGGATAACATCACGGGAAAACATAAAACAGGTCATGACATATCATTTCATATACTTTGAAACCTTTAAAATAGTCATTATCCAAAAATAGCTTAACATTTCATATCGTCGTATTCATGGTACGAACATATCCTTGACATATTCGTTCTAGTCATTTTCTCATGTCTAGCATCATTATTGTCATCATAAAATCATAGTCGTTGTTTTGGTCATAAAAACTTTCAAAAATCGTAAACTTGGATTTTGAAGAAAAATGGATATTTTGGAAAGCATTCATAGACCTTTAGGAAGGAAAATCATGCTTTGAAATCATAACTTCTAACTTTTGAAAATAAGGACGTTATGGAAGAATTTAACACGTCTCATGTATGAATCATCGTAAAGAAAAAGGGACAAGCCTTAACATACGCGCGCGCCTTACTAGCTACGCTTACTCGTCCAAACTTGTTGCCGCTAGTCTACATTCAAGACGATTAACGCAATTGTTAGGTTCATTATCATATGCCTCTCTTAACCTTTCAAATACATTTACTTATAATCTGCCGAAATTTCGGCAGCATCTCCCCTGTAAATACACCGTCCCGAGAATATGGCTCGGCCCAATTCATCCATTAACAACAATCCGAGAATTCAACTCGGCCAAACCAACAACAATGCCAACAATCTTACTAACAACATTCCATTCATATTCAATTCAATTCAATTCAATTCAATTTAATTCACATAATTTTTCAACAACTCAGTCAACATTTTACTTTACCCGAAACCTTCCATTTCCACAACAACCATACATGTCATCATTATTCATATACGTTAACTTCAACAACACCCTTCATTCAACACCACATAATCCACAATGACAACAACTAGAATATCAAATTACGTCAATTTACCACAACTTACCAAATCCTCTACCATTCGGCCACAACACTTCTCATATAGATTTTCATGAATTTTCATTCACTTCTATACATTACAATAGCAACCAAACTATTAAATAAAATTAATTCCTCACTTCTACACATACTACTATATTCGGCCATATCAACTACTTTCATTTTTTTCATGAACTACATCCTTTTCCACATATTACAACAACAATCAACACCTTACATAAAATTAGTCCATTCTCTCTACACAAGACAACCATCCACGGCTACAACCAACATGCATACGTTTCATGAACTCCATCCATTACTCAATACTATAACATGCATAAGCATCTATAAGAACATATAATTAAGATTAAATCTCACCTTCCACTCATCTTCTTCCTCGGCTAGAATTGGCAAATTGGAACAACAAGCGGTTTTCTCGCTCCAACAACTACTCCACGTTGACGAGGGCCTTTCAATTAGTAGGAAACTAGAAGGAAAATAATTTTTCCATGACCAATTTCAAAGGGCAGTCCGGCCAGCCCCTTTGGCCGTGACTCTCTCTCTCTCTCTTTTCTTTTTCTTTCTTTCTTTCTTTCTCTCTCCTTCTTAAAATATGATCACCCCTTTCATATATATATATACATATTGCATGATGTGAGGGGCACATGCCCCTCTCTAGATTTTTCTTTTCTTTTCCCCTTTCTTTATTTCTAGAATTTTCTTATTTTCCATGGCAAAGATGACTTATTTTTTGTCATCTTTTCATTTCATTTTTTTCTAGAAATTTCTTGACATAACAAAGAAGACTTAATTGTCTTCCTATGTACACTTTAGCCTCATAAAAAAAATATGTGAGCATACACTCACATATGCTACATTTTCGGCCAACATGGCCATTCCATGAATTTTTCTAGAACATCTTAAATTCCCATTGTACCCTTAGCCTTGCTGCAAAATTACCATGATGCCATTTGCAAATTTCCCTTTTTGCCCTTAACCTTTCCCAATATTTCCATACTAATAATAGTCATAAATAATATTTATAACAACTCGTCCATTAAAATAATTTTTGAGAATGGTCTCGCCCTTAACTTTCCACGATGACCTTGAAATTTCCAAACGTACAATATACGGGCTATAACATCCTCCCCCCCTTTAGAACATTCGTCCTCGAATGTTCAACTGACCTCATGGGGTGTCATAATACTTCTGGGGGGTCCCTTTTATAGTTGTCTTTCTCTTTATGCCGATTCCTTATCTCTTGCTTTATTTCCTTTTATTATCGAACTCCTCGGCCTTTACATGAGTCCTTATTCCGTATCAGGGGTTTCCTAGTCCACTGTACCAACTTGCTCCTACTTCCTTCATGTATTCATTTGATAGGCCGATATGCTTTAAACTCGGGTTCCGGCTAACGAGTTTCCTTCATTGACTTGAAGCCTATAATACGTTCTCCCCCCTTTACGGGGCTCCTTATATGCCGATTTTTATGGAGTCTTCGTCTATACCTTATTCCTCGTATTCCTTCCCAACTCGTGCCTAACATATCGGAAACTTCTAATCCTAGGTTTTTCTTTTACTTTCTACCTATGTCATCATTTTGTGCCCATTTCCATACCCTTTTGTCCACTATTCGTCCTTTCCCTTGTTTAACTCACTTGCTCGAAATTTTCCTTAACTACACCTTCACGTTGCAACACGTGCGTCCAAGTCTTATCTTGCCCTTAGCACGTCAGTCCTTCTTTTTACTCTCCCTATCCTTGCTCGTCAACCTTTAACTATATTAACATAACTACACATCTATTCTTTTATATATCTCCCACCTTAACATCATCGTTCTCTAAGCATTCTTCCTCTTACTTCACATCCTCCTATCCTAGTCACTATTCCGTTAGCCCCACCTATTGGAATCGACTATCGTCATCATACATTCCCCAATAGCCTTATGTTTTGCCGGTAGTTTTTCTCGGGAGCTTCACTTGCTGAGGTTTCTTACCTTTCTCTTTCTTCCGTCACTTTGATCTCTTCGTTTTCCATTTACTCACTCTTTTTCTTTTCCAAATATCGTTATACTAGAATTTCCAATCCCAACCGTAGTAAAATAATAATGCTCTACTTTGCAACACTTGCACCATTTACTCTTGTCGTCACTCGATCTTGATTACTCTTGCTCAGTTGGTGCCTTTTGTACCATAGCTTCGGTTGCTGGGACTCGCATGTCCACCAATACAATCATATATAGGATATTCTACACCTTCATATATATATATTTATAATTACTATCAGCTAACCCACAAAATGCTTCCAAACACTGTTCAAGCCTATCCTATTTCTAGGGCTGTGATGCACTTCCTGTCTCTTCACCGAGCATGTCTGCCTCGTCCTATGCGTCTTCTTATGGTCTCCAACTATCCCATACACTCTAGTTTTCCTTAGGCTACTTTAACTTCTCACTTGTCTCTTAGGTCTGAATATATCGGATTTCTCGCATACTTCCCAGGGGGTCACCCATCATAGAATTGCTCCCCCGAGCACGCTTAACCTCGAAACTTTGGTAGAATCCGGTGCCTTAATGCCGATATAATCGCGTCCACTTCCTCGTATGACCTTTATTACATGTTCGGGAGTAAGTCGAAGTCTTACCGATTCTCGAAACATTTTCGTAACACGTCCTTTCTTTTGTAATTACCGTTTTGCCCTTTTCAGCTTCCGAATGTTCACCTTTCACCCGTGTGTATGACTATTTCCCCGTCCCGGGCCTCCGCATTCCCGAGGGTAGTGATCGCACCTTCATCGCCATGCCAAATCCATAACCTTTCCGAAACGTCGCATCTCGCTTATCGCTCGTTTATCGTATTTCCTTTCCGCGCTTCTTTCTCTTAGACGTACCCATTCTGGTAGGGCCTCCTTTATCATTCTCACTATTCAAATCTGCACACCGCAAATATTAACAATACCTTACAGGCTTACATATCTATACGACACATCTCAGCCATACAGAGCCTCCAGCTTCGGGTAACAGAACAGAACATCAATACTCGTCTCTGTAACTTTCCGTATCGCTTCTCACTTTCTTCCGTCGTAGGTAAAATCTGTATAGGAGATTCCATTTTCCTAAGACTTGGCTCTATCGCATGATCATAGGACGTAAAAGAAGGTCAACAATCCCTAGATGCCCCGTTGACCTCCCGTTTATAAATGTGGCCGGCTTCACACCCATAAACAGGACTCTCCGGGACACGACTTTGCGTACAACCCTTAGACCGACCTCGGCTCGATACCACTTTGTCACACCCCCCCGATCTTACTAGGGGTGTGATGGGCACCGACCCCATATTTGGAGCCGAGCGAACCCGCGGACTCTTATTACTCACATATTCTCTTTGGATTCTTAAATCAAATGAAAGTAAAATACATAGTAGAATTTTCAAAATCTTCTTGTCGTTTCTCAAATTAAACACAGTCTGTAAGCGTGCGGGCTTTGTAACATAATGTATAATAAACACATATCGGCTAGCAGGGCCATTTTCAAAGCTGACACTCTAGACTCACGACTCTGTCTGCAAAGTCTCTAGCTTCGAACAAAGCGCACAAAGACATATAATCGACTCGGCGACTCCGGTACAAATGGAGTCTACCAACTCCGCCTGGAACGTCTTCTCGTAATGGCTTCTACTCATCCGGGTGTACCGCGCGGCATGAAACGCAGCCGCCCGCGAAATGGGGCGTCGTACGAGTAATGTACCGAGTATGTAAGGCATGAGTAATATCACGAAATCATAATAGAGAACATAAAACATGACAAGGAGAGTGATATAACTCCGTAACTCGTTTGTCTACCCCGATAGGTATTGTGCAAGTTAACCTTACCTTTGGAGTACTATATAGATACTACAAGTAACCGCCCGACCGTGTGCGTGTGTAACTTCGCCCGACCATATAGGTGCGGTGGACACCGCCCGATCATATAGGTACATGTAATATAATATGGAATGAAGGAGTAATCTGTCATCTGAGTGCCCCTTGGGGCGAATGCCATGCATGCTAGCTTTTAAAAAAAAACATGTAAATATCTATAAGTAAACTGCCCGACCACGTAGGATTGGTGTATAACTGCCCGTCCATATAGGAACGGTGTATAAGCCCGCGTCCGGTGCCCTCGCGTCCGGGTGTAATCGCCCACCGTTGGTGCCACCTTGCCGCCGCCCATTGGACGGCGCGGTGTTATACTGCCCGGCCATGTAGGCACGGTGTTATTAAAATACATATGTAAATGTAAAGCATGCATGAGAGCCCAAGAAAAAGCTATAACTCTATCGGAGTGACGTAAGGTCGGTAACCTCCGATCACATTATGGATAATCAGATCGCCCCGCTCACCTTGAGGAACAATTATAAGGCGAGACTATCAATCAAGGATAACATCACGGGAAAACATAAAACAGTCATGACATATCATTTCATATACTTTGAAACCTTTAAAATAGTCATTATCCAAAAATAGCTTAACATTTCATATCGTCGTATTCGTGGTACGAACATATCTTGACATATTCGTTCTAGTCATTTTCTCATGTCTAGCATCATTATTGTCATCATAAAATCATAGTCGTTGTTTTGGTCATAAAAACTTTCAAAAATCGTAAACTTGGATTTTGAAGAAAAATGGATATTTTGGAAAGCATTCATAGACCTTTAGGAAGGAAAATCATGCTTTGAAATCATAACTTCTAACTTTTGAAAATAAGGACGTTATGGAAGCATTTAACACGTCTCATGTATGAATCATGCCGTAAAAGAAAAAGGGACAAGCCTTAACATACCTGCGCCGCGCCTTACTAGCTACGCTTACTCGTCCAAACTTGTTGCCGCTAGTCTACATTCAAGACGATTAACGCAATTGTTAGGTTCATTATCATATGCCTCTCTTAACCTTTCAAATGCATTTACTTATAATGCGAAATTTCGCGGCAAGCATCTCCGTAAATACACCTTCCCCGAGAATATGGCTCTACCAATTCATCCATTAACAACAATCCGAGAATTCATCCGAGAATTCAACTCGGCCAAACCAACAACAATGCCAACAATCTTACTAACAACATTCCATTCATATTCAATTCAATTCAATTTAATTCACATAATTTTTCAACAACTCAATCAACATTTTACTTTACCCGAAACCTTCCATTTCCACAACAACCATACATGTCATCATTATTCATATATGTTAACTTCAACAACACCCTTCATTCAACACCACATAATCCACAATGACAACAACTAGAATATCAAATTACGTCAATTTACCACAACTTACCAAATCCTCTACCATTCGGCCACAACACTTCTCACATAGATTTTCATGAATTTTCATTCACTTCTATACATTACAATAGCAACCAAACTATTAAATAAAATTAATTCCTCACTTCTACACATACTACTATATTCGGCCATATCAACTACTTTCATTTTTTTCATGAACTACATCCTTTTCCACATATTACAACAACAATCAACACCTTACATAAAATTAGTCCATTCTCTCTACACAAGACAACCATCCACGGCTACAACCAACATGCATACGTTTCATGAACTCCATCCATTCCTCAATACTATAACATGCATAAGCATCTATAAGAACATATAATTAAGATTAAATCTCACCTTCCACTCATCTTCTTCCTCGGCTAGAATTGGCAAATTGGAACAACAAGCGGTTTTCTCGCTCCAACAACTACTCCACGTTGACGAGGGCCTTTCAATTAGTAGGAAACTAGAAGGAAAATAATTTTTCCATGACCAATTTCAAAGGGCAGTCCGACCAGCCCCTTTGGCCGTGACTCCCTCTCTCTTTTCTTTTTCTTTCTTTCTTTCTTTCTTTCTTTCTTTCTTTCTCTCTTTCTTAAAATATGATCACCCCTTTCGTATATATACATATTGCATGCATGTGAGGGGCACATGCCCCTCTCTAGATTTTTCTTTTCTTTTCCCTTTCTTTATTTCTAGAATTTTCTTATTTTCCATGGCAAAGATGACTTATTTTTTGTCATCTTTTTCATTTCATTTTTTCTAGAAATTTCTTGAAATAACAAAGAAGACTTAATTGTCTTCCTATGTACACTTTAGCCCTCTCATAAAAAAAATGTGAGCATACACCTACATATGCTACATTTTCGGCCAACATGGCCATTCCATGAATTTTTCTAGAACATCTTAAATTCCCATTGTACCCTTAGCCTTGCCGCAAAATTACCATGATGCCATTTGCAAATTTCCCTTTTTTCCCTTAACCTTTCCCAATATTTCCATACTAATAATAGTCATAAATAATATTTATAACAACTCGTCCATTAAAATAATTTTTGAGAATGGTCTCGCCCTTAACTTTCCACGACGACCTCAAAATTTCCAAACGTACAATATACGGGCTATAACAGAATTGAAGTGAAATTGTGAATGTGAATAATGTAAACGAATGATGATTGTTGTTATGAATGTTTGGGAGTTGATACGGAATGTGGAGGAAGTCATATAAACAAATGAAATCTTTGTCCAATTTTGTCTAGCTTTAAGAAGCACGTTCTTATAATTGTGTAGCTAATATCGATACGAATTCTCTTGAAGGTAGAACGTGTGCATTAAAGGAGAACGAGCAAGCAATCGAATAGTTAAACGACAAAGGTATGTAAGGCTCAACCTTTCTTTCTAAGGCATGAATCTATGGTATGAATCCTCCTATCTTTCTATGACTTCTCTACATATATGTATGTATCGGAAATGATGAGTCTACGTTATAAAGAGCTCGCATGAGATAAAGTTAAGAGGTATGTTATAAATATGATGATGAGCCCAAGTCTAGAGATCCTAAAACTTATGATACAAAATTTCTACAAAGCTAATGACCTTCATGCGATTCTTTGCTATTATTCATTGTTGCTAGACCTATCTTATGATGTTAGTCTCTTTCCCTTCAAGGTATGATTTTCCTCCTTCTCCAGGAATTTCCTAAATACCGAAGAACTAGGAGTCTACGTTCATGAATAGCCATATGAGATAAAGATAAGAGATATATTATGAGCACGATAATGGTGACGATGAGTCTATGACCATAAGGGGCTATATATGTATAAGGTAAAGAAAGGAGGTGAGACACGAGTATGATAATTGATGTTGATGAGATAAGTCTATAGAATCTTAAAGTGAGATATGATGCCCACGAAGTCAAAGATATGGTTCCATTGGTGCTTCTTCTTATGTACACTCACCTTAAAACGTTAGTCCCGTCAAGGTGAGATACGATGATTTGATTACTCTATAATGTAATCGGGGTTCCACGACCTTATGTCACCCCGACATAGTTATAGTTGCCTACGAGTCCCAATGTATGTTTTGATGATATATATATATATATATATATATAATGTCACGAAGTTATGATAAAGCCATGATATGCCTATAAGATAATTAATAATCACAAGTCTATGATATGTATGATGATGTTTAGCTTATAATATACCTATGAAATGTATGATGATGAGTATACGATGATATGATTCCACCGTGCCTACATGGCCGGACATGTCACCGCTATGGCGGGCTGCTATGATTCCACCGCGCCTAGAAGGCCGGACATGTCACCACTAGTGGGCTGCGTGCGACTACACCATGCTTGGAGGGCCAGACATGATCACCACTAGTAGACTGCATATGATGGGTACCCGAACGCGGGCTAACGATGATGAAGTATGAATGATATGATGATGTATGAATGGTATGATAATGTATGTATGATACGATGATGTATGAATGGTATGATGATGTATGTATGATATGACAATGTATACGCTATGGTAATTCATATGATATGCTACGTATGATATATGTATAAAATGTATCCACTCGAAGGTTATGTCCTCATCTTATGTCTTATGATTTCTCTACTATGTTCATTTCATTCATGCCTTACATACTCAGTACAATGTTCGTCGACGTCATTTTCTTTGACGCCGTGTTCATGCCCACGGGTAGATAGGGGGCGACCCCGGACCGTAGGAGGTTAGGCGGACCGAGAGCACTCCTTTAGTCCGGAGGTGCTATCTTGAGACAGTATTTTTGTGTACATATATTTTGGGCACGACGGGGTCCTGTCCCGTCCATATGTCTAGTACTCTAGTAGAGGCTCGTAGATACGTATGTGTGGGTAGTATGGTCTCACAGTCTTTCATGTATATGCATGTATATATATTATTTTGATAGCCGAAGGGCTTATGTATATAAAGTAAATATGTTTCAAATGATAATAGTTTTCTATGATCATGAGCATATATTATGAATGAAGGCAGATGAGTAATAGAACGAGTGGTGTTCGGTGATTAGCCCCAAGTACCCGTCATGGCCCCTAGTCGGGTCGTGACACTCACCCTCCTCTACAATCATTGGCGGTACTCTTTTAGCCCACTTTTCTGCCACTGTCTTGCCCTTTTGGGTTACCGTAGCTTTTGTCTTTACAGGAATTTCTGAAATACATAATACACGGTTAAGGAAAGAAAATCCTTATATTATGGCTCTATCGTACGATCTTATGAAGAAAGAAGGTCATTCATTCCTAAAATGCCCGCATCCTTCTGTTTATAAGTGTGGCGCGCAACACACCCATAAACAAGACTCTACTGGACATGGCTCGTAGACACACCCGAGGACAGAACTGCTCTGATACTACTTTTGTCACGACCCGACCAGAGGGCCATGACGGGCGCCCGGTGCTAACTTACCCGGGCACCTCCTACCGTACATTCACATTCACATCTAGGTGAGCCACATAGCTTATTCATAATTTCTATACATCCATAATATTAATCTCGTTGGGAAGAAACACAGTTATATCATCATCGACAACAATGCCCATATCCATATACACAAGCCGACGAGGCTACCAAAATGATATACAAAATATAAACCGACAAGGCTGTAAGACATCTAACCATAAACAACTGTCTACGAGCCTCTAAGAAGAGTATGTCACATTATATAGGTGGGACAGGACCTCGCCATGCCCATATATATGTACACAAAAGAATAATACCAAAAGCTGTAGCACCGGATGAAATGGAGCTTCACTATGCAGTCCCTGAACAAGAAATCTACGGATCAAGCCTGTCTCCCTGGCCAACTGCGGGCATGATGAAGCGTCCACAAATAAAAGGACGTCAGTACAAATAATGTATTGAGTATGTAAAGCATAATCATCATCATAATAGAAGCATAAGAAATAGCATAAGATAGGAGAATCCGGAGGTGATATAGCTATTTGTACCTCTAGTGGCCATCATCATATTTACTTACTTGTCATTCATATTTATTTATTTATATCATACCCGTCTATGAAGGTTTGGTGTTTCATGTACCCGGCCATGTCAAGGCTTGGTGTTATACATACCGGCCCTACCAAGGCTCAGGGTTATCCGTACCCAAGTGTAGTGGTGTGCGCGTGATAGGTATCATACCCGGCCATATAAGCTCGGTGTTACATAATGGTCATACATACATAGACACGTATACATAAAAGTCCATGAGTATCATCAACATCATTACCATCATCAACATCATTACCATCAACATCATGAGTATCATCAACATCATTACCATCATCGTTTTTGCCACATATATCCTTAGCAGATCAACTATCATGCAAGGGATGCAATAGAATCGTGGAAGTATCGAGGATCATGAGCTTTAGTAACTTTAGAGATAGAATCATTTAGAGGACATTATGGAACTCATGAAAAGGGTATATAGCAAAGGAAATCATGCCTTAATGAAAGAAGGGTTAGCCTTACATACCTCTTTGTCTTCTTAACTACTTAACTTTCACTGTCGAATCTTGAACAATCTATATTAGAGATTCATACCATGGTTAAGCCTTAATGATACTCTTAAATTCAAACTAGAATAATTCATGATCTAACGAAAATTGGGCGGCATTTCCCCTATTTCGTCAACTTCAACCATATTATAAAACAACTCCTAAACATCCATAATAACACCCATAATATCATAATCAAATAATCACATTCCATTAAGCCTTCCAAATTCATCCTTATTTTCAACTTATACTCACAACTTCACATTCAACCTTAGCACATTTCCATACAATGCCTCCTCATCACTATTACTACCTTCCGTAACAAGATTATATCCATATTACACTAAGAATCATAACTCAAGTTAGCTTACTACTCAAAAACATCATAAAAGTTAGATTTAACCCTCTTTTCTACTTTCTTCTTCTACCCAAGTTCTTCAACAACCAAGCATTCATGATAGCATGAAATAAGCATGAAAACTAACCTTCTATCTCATGGGAATGAGGTTTGGAGTAGCTATCAACTTAGGTGAAACCCTAGCTTTAATACTCAAGAATTCCTTGTAGTCTACTAACCCTAGCAAGACTCCTAACACATGAGTACCTTGATTCTTGCCTCTTGATCTTTGTTTTCTCTTGGTTTGGGGTGGAATATGCTTGGAGAAGGGTTTTGAGCTCTGAAGACTTCTGGAAAATGAAAAATGAAATAAATGAACAAAGGCCATCTATTTGTACAAAACATAAAAATTCAGCCCGATAGACTTATACGGACCACTTTTACGGTCTGTATAATAATATACGGTCCGTATAAGTGGACCGTATAATACCACCATGGAAAAGTCCCTTTCTGAAATAGGTCAAGTTATATGGACCCCCTTATATGGACCGTATAAAGTTATACGGACCGTATAAGTGGTCGTATATCACCACCAAGAAAATGACCCTTTCTGTGGAGGTCATGTTATATGGACCCTCCTTATATGGACCGTATAAAGTTAAATGGACCGTATAAGTGGCCATATAACTCCCAGTTATGCGAAACTTCCTCTCGTTGATTTGTTTGACTTCAAATCCTCGTGGAACCTTCTTGGAACTTACATAATACTTCATTAACCATACAATAGGCCCTATGGCAGCCTCTTAAGACATCACCAAATAGTTATTAGCTCAATTATAGCAAAAACCTTTCCGAACACGACTTATGTTTCACTTCCTTCAACAAACTAAATTTCACATATTCGTACAACTTCAAAATCTTATGGTATGCACCTTAAGTTATCTAATATCTTCCTAAATCTTGTAAGGATTTCATAATCACCTTAATCTCACATTAGCCTATCCACGAGGCAACAAATCTAAAATTCCCGAGGTGTAACATAATCATAGTTCAAACTAATTCATGACTCAAAATATCCTCGAACTCATATTGGAACTTTTCCTTTCCAATTTCGTTTCCTCAAATTTTGCCATGTAGATCTATAAGTATTGGACTCTGGTAAAATCTTACTTTAGTTAGGCTTAAGCATGTTTTAAATGATCTAATTTAGTACGAATTCTCTTGAATGTAGAGTTGTGAGCTTAGAAGGAGAATGTTTAGTCGTTGAGGAGACGTAAAAGGTATGTAAGGCTAGCCCCTTCCTTTCAAAGGGATGACTCTATATTACGATTTCCTCTCTATATTTCCATGACATTCTTACATCCCAAAAGATGAAACTTAAAGATTCTTAAGAACTCCTTATGAGAAGAGATAAGATGTGTTCTATGATAATGATAATGATGATGATTTTACTTCTAGAGTTTCCAAAGCTCATGAATTGATGCTATTATGAACTTAATGATCTTATTTCATAATTTCCTTGATGTTATTCTTTGTTGGCCATCTCACCTCATGATACTAGTTCCTTCAAGGTGAGACCTAGCGATGATGTTTGATCCATAATATAATCAGAGGTTACCGACCTTACATCACTCCGATATGATTGTAGCTTTAATTGGGCTCTCATGCATGTTTATTTTTATGATGATTACACCGTGCGTAGTTGGCCGGGCAGACACCACTACGATGGGCATAGTGGGCGGCTATGATAATGATTACACTGTGCCTAGTTAGTCGGGCAGTCACCACTAATGGGTGGTGTGAGATGATTACCCCGGACGCAGGAGGCCCGGACACGGGCTAATGATGATATATGACTTAGTCAGATTACTTATGTACATAGACATGTGATATGATTTTGTTTTAAGAGTAAAAGTTAGCATGCATGATTCCTCCTTAAAAGGCGATTTGTTACAGGTTATCTTTTCATCTTATGCTATTTTATTTCTTGATTATATTGTTATACATTCCTTACATACTCAGTACATTATTCGTACTAACGTCCTTTCTTTTATAGATGTTGCGTTCATGCCCGTAGGTAGACAGGGAGACGTCACAGCCGCCTAGGAGCTTATTCAGCAGATATTCGAGTGCAGTTCACTACTCCAGAGTTGCCGCTTATTGGTATATTCTTTTGTGTACATATTTGGGGCATGTTAGGGTCATGTCCCGTCCTTATGATCTCAGTACTCCAGTTAGATGCTCATAGATACATATGTGTGGGTAGTAGATGTTTTATGATCTCCTTAGCGTTTGTCTTGTATATTATTTTTTAGCCTCATGGGCTTGCACATATATGTATATTTGGAGGAGAATTGAAGGTCGTTTCATCGTAAACTTGTGTTGAAAATGGCATATTTTCAGGATGAGTTTGATGATAAGTCTGAAAAGTGGTGTTCGGTGGGATAGCTCTGGGTACCCTTCATGGCCCTCTAGTTCGATCGTGACAAAAGTGGCTTCAGAACAATTTCGTCCTAGGGTGTGTCTCCGAGCTGTGTCTAATAGAGTCTTATTTATGGGTGTGAAGCACGCCACACTTATAAACAAGAGGCTGTGGGGCATTTAGGAATAATGACCGTCCTTTTTCTTCATAGATAGTGCGATAGAGCTATATTATAAGATTTCTCTTTTTCCTAATTGTGCGTTATGATTTCAGCGATGCCAATGAAGACGGAAGCAACAACCCGCCAGAAGGGCAAGACTGCGACAGGAAGGCAGACTGAACAGTAGCCACTGGTAAATATAGAAGAGGGTGAGTCCCATAATGAGGCTCCATCTCATACTTCTCACACTCCGTCTATTTTAGAGGAGTGTGAAGGGGACTCAGTTCCAGCTCCAATGCCTCCAGTTCCTCCACCGGGTGCTTTGGGCCAGCAGATGATCGAGGCTATTCAGTTATTGACCCAGCTGGTCACTACTCAAGCTCAGCTGCAGAGTGCGGGTTCAGGTTATAGAGCAGTTAGTGCAAGGGCCCGTGATTTTATGAGTTTAAATCCTTCAGAAATTTTTGGGTCAAAGCCGGATGAAGACCCGCAGGATTTTATAGATGAGATGCTGAGGACGCTGAGAATAATACATACTTCTGATACGGAGTCAGTGGAGTTAGCGTCCTATAGATTGCGAGATGTAGCCATCCTTTGGTATAATAACTGGATTTCTTCGAGAGGGGAAAATGTGCCTCCCCCGGTATGGCAGGAGTTCGTGGATGCTTTCATCCGCCATATTTGACACCTGAGGTTCGTCGGGCCCGAGCTGATAGGTTTTTGAATTTAAAGCAAGGAAATATGAGTGCTCGGGAGTATAGTCTCCGTTTTAATTCATTAGCTAGGTATGCTCCGACCATGGGAGACCGTGTGTATCGGTTTGTGAGTGCCTTAGGACCACATTTGATCAAAGATTGTTTGACAGCTTCACTCCAGAAAGGGATGGACATTTCCCGTATTCAGGCCCATGCCCAAAATTTGGAAGAGCAACAGCAGCCGCAAAGGGGTGAGCGCGATATTGATAGAGGGTATAGTAAGAGGGCTAGATCTGCCGGTGGTAGTAGTGAGTATAGAGGGAGTTAGAGTGTTACACCTTGGAAATTTTTCGTTAGCGTACAGTGAATATACTAACAAAGGGAATGACATATACGATATTTTGATAAGTAAGAAATAGCATTTGATGACCCTAATCGAGATTTCAAAGACATTTTAGGTAAGGGAAGAAAGTTGTTAAGGAAAGCAAGTTATATGTTGTGTGCCGGGCAAGATTTATGAGTATTGAGTTAATGTTGTTTTAATGATGCTTTAGAGAAGACTTATATCATCCCTTAGATTATTAATGAGGTGTTAAACAAGTGCCAAGAAGGTTCCATAAGGATTGGAGATCAAACGAGCCAACGAGAATGATTTCGGAAGAACTGGGCATTATACGGCCTAATATACTGGCCGTATAAATTATGCTGGCCGTATGTCTGGCCGTATAATCAGCCCAAGATAACACATCTCACTAGACCAAATCTACGATCAGACATATGGTCAGTATAATTTATACGGACCGTATGTTGGTCTGTAGAATATGGTCGGGACAGATTTTAAAGAATGATATAAGGACCTCTCCCTCATTTTATTTCATTTCATTTCTCTTCTCCACAACTCATGAACCCTCTAGAACTCTCTCCACTCTTCATCCACAAGAACCCAAGAGAAATTGATGATCAACTTCATCAAACCAACAAAATCAAGTGTATGAAATTCATTAGAGTTCATCCAAGTCAAGAAATCCCATTGGAAGGGAACTAAGGCTTTGGTGCAAGAAGAGTATTTCCACTTAAGGCTTGTTGATACACTATCTAAGGTAAGTTTTATGGTATTTTAATGTTGTTTAAGGTATTGAGAAGTTGAAACACTTGGATTGTGGAAGAATATGGAAAATGGGTCATGAATGTGGGAATAGTGTCGTTTTTGAATAAAAGCTTGGATTGAGTCATGATTATTGATATGTTGTGATTGTAAATAGATTATGAATGATATTTAGAGAATGGAATGACCATTACACGTGAGAGAACGTAATAGTGAATTATGACCATGATTATGGGAAATTGAAGTGAAATTGAGAAAGGTGGATAATGTAGATGAATGATGATTGTTGCCTATAATATTGTGAATGTTATTATGATGTTTGGGAGTTGATATGGAATAGGGGGAGAAGTTGTATAAACAAAGGAAATGCTGCCCAATTTTCTCTAGCTTTAGTAAGCCATTCTTATAATCGTTTAGCTAATGTTAATGTGAATTCTCTTGAAGGTAGAAATGTGGGCATTGAAGGAGAACGAGCAAGCGATAGAATAGTTAAACAAAAAAGGTATGTAAGGCTATTCCCTTGTTTCTAAGGCATGACTCAATGGCATGAATTTTCCTACATTTCCATGACTTTCCTACACATCGGAAATTATGAGTCTATGTTTATAAAGAGCTTTTCACAAGATAAAGAAAAGAGATGCGATGTGAGCATGATGATGATGACTATGAGTTGAGCCTAAAAGTTCTAAAGTTCATGATATGTTAATTCCATAAAGTACTTGCTATGAATACGATATGATGTTTTCACAATCTAATGATCCTAAATATAGTTCCATTGATGTTTTCCTTATGTGCACTCACCTTAAAACGTTAGTCCCTCCAAGGTGAGATATAACGATTATGATCACTCCATAATGCAATTGGGGGTTTATGTTACACCTTGGAAAATTTTCTGTTAGCGTACAGTGAATAGACTAACGAAGGGCATGACATATACGGTGTTTGGATAAGTAAGAAATAGCCTTTAATGGTCCTAATTAAGATTTCCAAAGACATTGGAAGTAGGAGACGAAAGTTGCTAAGGAAAGCGAGTTATAAGTTGTGTGTTGGGCAAGAATTTCGAGTATTGAAGTAACGAAAGTTTAGAGACATCTTGGAGAAGAGTTATAACTACCCATAGATTGTTATTGAAGCGTTAAACAAGTGTTAAGAAGGTTCCACAAGGATCGGAGATCAAACGAAGTGATGAAAATGAGATTCAGTGAACTGATGAGTTATACGATCGATTATACGGTTCGTATAATGTTATACGGTCCGTATAGTGGACCGCAGAACCATCACAGTGAGCATCCCTCACTGGTGGGATTATACGGTCAGTTATACGGACCGTATAAATTTATACGGCCCGTACAATGGACCGTATAATGGTCACAGAGAAAAGAACTCAAGGGGGTCATTTCACGGTCACTTATACGGACCGTATAAGTTTATACGGACCGTATAAGTGTCCGTATAAGCCCCGACGGATCAGATCCTGAGTTATTAAAGGAGACCCAAGTTCATTTATTTCATTTCATTTTTCATTCCACACAAGTCAAGAAATCTCTAGAACATTCTCCACTCTTCATCCACAAGCAAACCAAGGAAATCAAAGATCAATACCAAGAAATCAAGTGTAAAAAAATCATCAAAGTTCATCTAAGTCAAGAAATCCCAAGAAAAGTGAGCTAGGGTTTTGGTGTAAGGAGAGTATTACCACTCAAGGTTTGTTCCTACACCATCTAAGGTGAGTTTCATGATCTTTTCATATTATTTGAAGTATTGAAAAGTTGAAACACTTGGATTCTACTAGAATATAGAAAATGGGTCATAAATGTGGGAATAGTGCTAGTGTTGAGTAGTAGTTTCGAATGAATCATGGAAATGGATATGTTGTGATTGTAGGTAGATTGTGAATGAAATTTAGAACATAGAATGAGCATTATACATGGAAGAACGTAATAGTAAATTATGACCATGATTATGGGGAAAATTGAAGTGAAATTGTGAAAGGTGGATAATGTAGATAAATGGTAATTGTTATTTATGATATTATGAATGATATTACGGATGTTTGGGAGTTGATATGGAATATGGAGGAAGTCATAGAAACAAACGAAATGCTGCCCAACTCTCTCTAGCTTTAGTAAGCCCGTTCATATAATTGTGTAGCTAATGCCGATACGAATTCTCTTGAAGGTAAAACGTGTGCATTAAAGGAGAACGAGCAAGCAATAGAATAGTTAAACGACAAAGGTATGTGAGGCTAGTACTTTCTTTCTAAGGCATGAATCTTATGACATGTAATTCCTTCTTCTTCATGAATTCCCTATCTTCAAGGAAACAAAGAGTCTATGTTCATGAATAGCTACATAATATGAGAGGTGCATTATGAATACGATAATGGTGATGACGAGCTTAAGTCTAAAGATCCTAGAGTTCATGATATTATGTCTTTACGAAGTTAATGATGTCGACTATGAATTATTGATGTTTTACTTATGTGTACTCACCTCAAAACGTTAGTCCCTCCAAGATGAGATATAACGCTTATGATTACTCTATAACATAATCGGGGGTTCACGACCTTATGTCACCCCGACACAGCTATAGTTACCCTCAAGTTCTAATGTATGTTTTGATGATAAATGCATAATGATGTTAAATTATGATAAAGCAATGATATGCCTATGAGATGAATAATAATGATAAGTATATGATATGTACGACAATGTGATTCCACCGCGCCTAATTGGCCGGACATGTCACCGCTAAAGCGGGGTCGCTGTGATTCACCGGCCTAAATGGCCGGACATGTCACCGCTACAGCGGGCTGCTATGATTCCACCGCACCTAGAAGGTCGGACACGATCACCACTAGTGGGCTACCTATGATGGTTACCCGAACGCGGGTTAACGATGACGATGTATGAATGATATAATGATGTATGAATGGTATGATGATGTATACGCTATGGTAGTTCACATGATATGCTACGTATGATATATGTATAAGCGTGTCGTTCGAAGGTTATGTCTTCATCTTATGCTTTATGATTTCTCTATTATGTTCATTTTCATTCATGCCTTACATACTCGGTACAATGTTCGTCGACGTCCGTTTTCTTTGGACGCTGTGTTCATGCCCACAGGGAGGTGATCCAGACTCGTAGGAGCCACTAGCTGTTTGAGAGAACTCCATTTCCCGGAGGTGCCATTGATTATTCTTTTGGTACATATATGTATATATGTATATGTATATATATATATATATATATATATATTCATGTTTTGGGCACGACGGGGTCTGTCCGTCTACGTATCTGGTACTCACAGTAGCAGGCTCGTAGATACATATGTGTGGGCAATATGGCCTACTAGTTCTTATGTATATGTATATATATATATATATATATATATATATATATACTATTATGATAGCCTAAAGGGCTTATGTTTATATATAAAAGCTGTTTCAAATGAAAGTCGTTTCTATGATTATGAGTATAAGAAATGTGAATGACGCAAGACAAGTAATAGGATGAGAGGTGCTGGTGGTTAGCCCGGGTACCGTCATGGGGCCGGGTCGTGACAGTTTACGACCTTATGTCACCCCGATATAGCTATAGTTGCCTTCAAGTTTTAATGTACGTTTTGGTGATAAATGTATAATGATGCTAAGTTATGATAACGTCATGATATGCCTATGAGGTAAATAATAATGATAAGTCTATGATATGCACGATGATATAATTCCACCGTGCCTAAATGGCCGGAAATGTCGCCGCGAAGGCGGGCTGCTTGTGATTCCACCGTGTCCAAATGGCCGGATATGTCTAAGGCGAGGGCCTGCTATGATTCCGGCGCCTAGAAGGACATGATCGCCACCACTAGTGGGCGGCATATGATGGTTACCGGACGCGGGTTGATGATGATGATGATGTATACGCTATGGTAACACATATGATATGCTTATGTATGATATATGTATGAAATGTATCCGCGTTTAAAAAAAAAGTACGCAGGTTATATCTTCATCCTATGCCTTATGATTTCTCTATTATGTTCATTTCATTCATGCTTTACATACTCAGTATAACGTTCGCACTGACGTCCGTTTTCTTTGGACGTTGTGTTCATGCCTGAGGTGCAGACGGGGAGACGATCCGACTCGTAGGAGTCATACCGACCGAGAGCACCCCATTATTCCGGAGGTGCGTTGACTTATTCTTTTTTTGTGTATATATATATATATATATATATATATATATACGTTTTTGGGCATGACGGGGTCCCGTGCTGTCTATGTCTAGTACTCTAGTATACCGAGATACCACGCGGTAGAAGTGGCCTGCCAGCTTCTTATCGTATGTACATATATA
>NC_081352.1:11353783-11421206 GCF_029784015.1 Lycium ferocissimum
CGCGGGTTGATGATGATGTTGTATATAAATATGATGATGTATACGTATGGTAACACATTTTGATATGTTATGTATGATATATGTATGAAATGTAACCAAAAAAAAAATCGGGGGTTTTTATCTCCTCCATCCCTTTAAAGTTTCTCCAATTGTTTCATTTCATTCTTTCCTTACTTGGTCACAAATTTCCCCGGCGCAATTTTCTTTTGGGGCCTTGTGTTCTGCCCCGGGTAAACGGGGAGGCGACCCGGTTTCCCGTAGGGGGCCTTTAGGGGGAAACCCCTTTAAAAAGGAGGTGCCATTGACTTATTTTTTTGATGTATATATATTTTGTTTTGGGCTGGGGGTCTGCCCCCTCTATATGTCTAGTACTCTAGTAGAGGCTCGTAGATACGCGTGTGTGGGTAGTATGGTCTCATAGTTTCTCATCGAATGTACATATATATATATATATATATATATATATTACTTTGGGGGGGAAAGGGAAATTATGTATATAAAGGTAAATATGTTTCGGAAAAAAATATTTTTTTATGTTTAAAGGCATAAGAAATATGGAGGGGTCGGGATGAGTAATCGAATGAGTGGTGCTCGGTAGTTGGCCCGGGTCCCCGCCCAAACCCTAGTCGAATTGGACATAAAAACGGCTTTTTTCCCGGACTTTGGGGTTTCCCCGGTTTAAAAGTGCACCCCCCTTTTTTTGGGGGGTAGGAATCGATCGCCTTTTTAAGGGGCCCGGGGGTTCGATTTTGAGCTTTTGGGCTCCCGGTTTGGGGTGATCCTAGAAAAAGGAGACCACGGTGAGACCGGTGTGGTAGATTACTATGGGTCGGTGTCGGCGAGGCTGGATGGTTGTTATGCTTATGGTGGGAAGGGCATATGATGGGTTGTCATCGATGATGGTAGATTTGGGGGCCCCGGGCCCGCGGGATCGAGGGCCCGACTCTTCTTCGTCCGTCCCCCTGAGGGGCGGACCCCCCCGGACCCCGGGGGGGCCTGGCGGGGCGAGGGGAGGGGAGGCCTTCGGTTGGTGGCCTCGGCCCGTATGTCGTGCTTGATTACGAAGATCTTGAGTCACTCCCACAACGTTGTCACGGGTACATATTTTCCGTGTTCTCCCTTATGATGTTTATGCCTTGATTGATCCGGGTTCTAACAATCGCCATATCACTCCTTATATTGCCGGTCATATTAAAATTCAATCCAATCAAACCTTTTGAGTGTGTATACCGTTAGTGACCCGATAATAGCTAGACAAGTATATAGAAATTGTGTGATTGTGGTATGCGATGTTGGACCTAACCGATTTGATTGTTTGAAACGTGAGATTTTGATGTGATTATGGGCATGAATTGGTTGGCTTCTTGTTATGCTAATGTGGATTATAGAACAAAAATGGTTCGATTCCAATTCCCAGAGAACCCCGATTAACGGAAGAAGGTAACACAGGAGGCGTCTCCAAGAGGTAGGTTTATTTCCTGTCTCGAAAGCGAGAAAAGACACCATAAAAGGCTATATTTACCATTTAGTCCAAGTTCATGACACCGAAGCAAAGCCACCGACTCTTCAATCCATCCCGGTAGTAAATGTGTTTTTGAACGTATTTCCAGACGAACTTTCAGGTCTTCCACTGGAACGGGAGATTGATTTTACTATTGATGTGCTACCGGACACCGAACCCATATCTATTCCTCCTTATAGAATGGCTCCTGCAGAATTGAAAGAGCTAAAGGCACAATCAAGGATTTGCTGAAAAGTGGGATTTATCGTAACCCTACTATCGCCATGGGGAGGACCTATCTTGTTCGTAAGAAAGAAAGATGGTTCCTTGAGAATGTGCATTGACTATAGGCAATTGAACAGGGTGACGATAAAGAATAAATATCGGCTTCCGAGAATTGATAATTTTTTTGATCAATTACAAGGTGCTAAGTGGTTTTCCAAGATAGACATGAGCTCAAGATATCACCAGGTGAGAGTTAGAGAAGAAGATATCCCGAAAACGGCCTTTAGAACCACATATGGTCATTATGAATTTCGGGTAATGTCATTTGAGTTGAATAATGCCCCGGTAGTATTTATGAATTTGATGAATAATGTATTCAGGCCTTTCCTAGATCTATTCATAATTGTGTTCGTCGATGACATCCTGGTGTATTCTCGATCAGAAGCAGAACATGCTGATCATTTACGCATTGTTCTTCGAATTCTTCGGACTTGAGAATTATATGCCAAGTTTTCAAAATGTGAGTTCTGGCTGAATTTTGTAACTTTTCTGGGCCATATCATCTCAGCTGATGGTATTCGGGTAGACACTCAGAAAATTGAAGCCGTGGAGACTTGGCTAAGGCCTATGACACCTATAGAGGTCCATAGCTTCCTAGGATTAGCAGGCTATTACAGAAGATTTGTGGAAGGATTTTCTTCTATCTCTGCACTATTGACGAAGGTAACTCAGAAATCGGCAAAATTTCAATGGACCGATGCTTGTAAGCGCAGTTTCCAGGAATTGAAAGATAGATTGACTTTAGCCCCAGTTTTGACACTTCCAGAAGGATCGAAAGGCTATGTTATTTATTCTGATGCCTCTGGTGCTGGGTTGGGCTGTGTATTAATGCAATACAGTAAGGTTATTGCCTATGCTTCCAGGCAGTTGCGAAAAATTGAGAAGAATTATCCGACCCATGATCTCGAATTAGCTGCGGTTATTCATGCGTTAAAGATGTGGAGACATTATTTATATGGTGTTCATGTTGATATTTATACGAATCACAAAAGTCTCCAGTATATTTTCAAGCAAAAGGAGTTGAATCTACAGCAGAGGCGATGGTTAGAGCTCTTGAAAGACTATGATGTGAGTATTTTATATCATCTCGGAAAAGCGAATGTGGTGGCTGATGCTCTTAGCCGTAAATCTATGGACAGTCTATGTGATGTTCAGCCGGAGAAGAAAGAATTACTCCGTGAGCTCCACCAACTAGCTAGCTTAGGAGTCCGCTTAATGGACTCGGGCAATGCAAGAGTTACTGTTCAAAACCCAGCTGTTTGATCCTTAGACATGGAAGTGAAAAAGCGCCAACATGAAGATCCCCAGTTGAGTCACTACAGAGATGTACTTCCCCAGAAGGAAAAGTCACCATTTGAGATTTCTGCAGATGGGATTCTCAGGTATCGAAGCAGGCTAAGTGTTCCAGATGTTGCAGGATTACACCGCCAGATTCTGGAAGAAGCTCATTACTCTCGCTATTCTGTTCATCCAGGAGTGACAAAGATGTACCATGATCTCAAGTCAATGTATTGGTGGGACGACATAAATAAAGATATAGCGGAGTTTGTAGCTCAATGCCCAAATTGTCAACAAGTGAAAATCGAGCATCAAAAGTCAGGAGGATTGTTGCAGGCTATGAAAATCCCAACCTGGAAATGGGAGGTGATCAACATGGATTTTATTGTAGGTTTTCCCCGTTCTCGGTGTAAGCGTGACTCCATATGGGTGATTGTTGACAGACTTACGAAGTCAGCTCATTTCCTACCAGTCAAAACTAGATACTCAGCAGAAGATTATGCAAAGCTGTACTTTAAAGAGATAGTGCGACTTCATGGTGTTCCAAAGATCATTATCACGAGATAGAGGGACACGATTTACGGTAATTTCGAAGTCCTTTCAAGAAAGGTTTGGGAACTCAAGTGAGACTCAGCACAACATTTCACCCGTAGACAGATGGACAAGCTGAACGCACTATTCAGACCTTGGAAGATATGTTACGGATAAATGTATTAGATTTCGGAGGTAATTGGGATGATCAATTGCCACTTATTGAATTTGCATATAACAACAATTATCATTCCAGTATCCATATGGCCCCGTACGAAGCTTTATACGGAAGAAAGTGTAGATCGCCAATTAGATAGTTTGAAGTGGGGGAGACAAAACTAATAGGTCTTGAATTGATTCAGCAAGCAGTGGAAAAGATTAAACTTATCTGAGACCGGTTGTTGACGTACTCAGAGTCGCCAGAAATCTTATGCGGACAATCGTCGATGAAATTTGGAATTCCAAGTTAATGATTAGGTATTCCTGAAAGTGTCACCGATGAAAAGGGTAATGAGATTCAGCAAGAAGGGTAAGCTTAGTCCCCGGTATATTGGACCTTACAAGATTGTGCGCAAAGTAGGCCAAGTGGTTTATGAATTAGATCTACCTTCAGAATTGGAGTCGGTTCACCAAGTTTTTCATGTGTCGATGCTTCACAAGTGTGTTGGAGATCCTTCCAGAATCGTGCCTGTAGATGATGTTCAACTTACCGAGAAGTTGACTTATGAAGAAATACCCATTGCTCTACTAGATAGGCAAGTGCGGAAACTCAGAACCAAGGATGTAGCCTCAGTTAAGGTCCTGTAAAGAAATAACAATAGAGAAGAGATGACTTGGGATGCAGAAGAAGATATGAAGTCTAGATATCCACATTTGTTTCCTCCCTCAGAAGAAGTTCAGGACGAAGTTCAAGATGAGACGCCATTGTTCTCAGGTATGTAATATTTTCTTTTAATGCTTTTGGGTCGTATGTGGCCATGTTTTCTTACTGATGTTAATGTAGCCCTGTGAGGCGATGTTATTTTGGGTTGCTGTGATAGGATGGTAGTGCTATGTTACAGGGGAAACTCTGGTGAAATTTTTGTAGAATCCCCGAGAACTTAACATTCGAGGACGAATGTTTTTGGGGAGGAGAATGTTACACCTCGTACATTTCGTGTTGTGATGTTGTGAATAGAATAACACAAGCTTAAGGAAAACATAAAGACCATATGAACATCATGAGGGTATTTGGTAGCTTAAAGGTGTATATGACAAGATTTTAAAGTTATATGAGTCGGTGAAATTAAGTTCGTCGAAGGAAGTGAAGTATAAGTTGTGGTTGGGAACGTTGAATGATTATCGAGTTAATGATTATTTATTAATGTATTTAGGAGAATCTATAGGGCTCCTTAGATGATTAATGAAGTGTTATACAAGTGCCAAGAAGGTTCCATAAGGATTTGAGATCGATCGAATCAACGAGAATAATTTCGGAGAAGTTGAGTTATACGACCACTTATACGGTCCATATATATTTGTACGGTCTTTATAAGGGTCTGTATAACCTTTACAGAGAAGGCCAATCCCTGGTGGTATTATACGGTCACTTATCTTTGTTATATCCCGCCTTTTTGCATAATCAGAAAATTCGAAATAATTGTGACTTATGAGAAAGGAGGCCATGTTTGAATTTTTCTTAGTAAGTGTGTGGCGGATATGGAAGCTTGAATGTGAAAACACCGGAGAAGGCCTAAGGGCAAAATTAGAATTTTGAAAATTTGTTTCGGGAATTACAAAATAAGAATTATGATGAATTGGGCTTGAAAAAAAAAATAAGGAAATGAGGCCCAAAATAGATAGGCCCAACCGGCCAAGAGAAAAAAAAACCCAAATCCATGGAATTAATCCATGTGATTAATTATATAAGGGAGGATAGGTTCAAGAATCTTCAAGAAAAACAAAGTGGAAACAAGAAGAAAAAAAAGAAGGGAGAATCGGCCAAGAAAGAAAGAAGAGAAAGGAAAAAGAATTTTTTTTTCTAGCCTTCAATCCTAGTCCAAAATTTGTAATCTTCATATATTCTTAGTGAGCTCAAGGTGCTCTTCAAGGTGATATAAATATCTTGACAAGGAAGCGTTTCTTTTGGCAAGTGAGAACTTGGAGGAAAGGTAAGGATTTCATGTTTTTATTATGTTATGGAAGAATATATATATATGATAGTATGTAGAATTGAATGGAAATCATGGAATGGTGATTGTAGTGTGTAGTAGTGTGGTATTTGTGTTGTGTTATGGCCGTGTATGTGTGCATGTGCATGGCCATGGTGAGTTGAATTTTGTGTTGTGTTCTAGTTGTGGTGTGGTGGAACTCATGTTGGAAATGAAAGTTGGATGAACTGGTGAATTGGGAAATGTAGATGTTGGTGAGCCATGGGAAAGTTGAAACAAAAATGAATTGCCCTTGTTTGATATGTTAGTTGTGTCGTTATGACTCTTATAACATAAATGAAGGTTAAATGGTTTGAGTTGGAATTGATTTGAAAGTGGGAAGTCGAAATGAGAATTATGGCCTTATGTTGGAAAGTTTGTATATTTTGTATACTTTATATATATATTGTAGAAATATTATGAAACGCTTCCGTATGGCATTGTAATGATTTTGATTAGTAATGAATGTGAGTACGATGGTGATAGTTTGAAATTTGAAGTCGGAATGAAAGCGATTGCATTATGTAGAAAAAGACTAGATTGCGTATGGTATTGTGTTTTATTGTGATTGTTGATGTTGTTGATGTTGTTGTTGGGTTGTTGTTGGTTGTTTGAGCCGAGTTGAATCTCGGGGGGGTTATATTTATAGTGGAGGTTTGCGCGAAATTTCGGTAGCTAAGTATAAACCAAGAGTGAAATGTTAACTCATGAATAGTAAGCGGTAAAGGTGACCATTTACAGATTTGACGACGAAACGGGAATCGAGGGTGGACGAGCGTAAGGCGCAACAAAGGTATGTAAAGTATGGCCTTTCTTCTTTGGCATGTTCCGAGTGTAATAGGCTTGAAAACGAGCCTCAATCGCACTTCTGCTTCTCACACTTCGAGATTGAAAATAGCGCAAAATCATTCAGTAAGATTGAATTGTTACTTTACCTTTTGTCGCCAAAATTGCCTATATGTGCCTAACTCCCATAAATGGAGTCGGAACACTCTAAGATGGTTATGGACGGCTCCTAAGGTTTATTATCCATAATTTGCGTACTTCACTATGGTTGGGTCCAAGGTGGGCCCACAAAACACGATACTCTCTGTATGGCTCAAATCGGTTTATTTACGTTCGTTCTTCATAGGTAACTCTTAATTATGTTTCCGCCCGCTAACTAATAAATATTATGACTATCTTTCTGAATCTTGATATTAGTCTGATATCTGGAACGATTCTGGACACTCTGTTCTGATATGATCTGACTCCTCTGATTTGATCGATCTTCTGAACTATTTCAGTTTTATTAAGTTTGTATGTCGGTCTGTATGCATATGGTTTCTCATTAGTACGTTCGTGGATGCCTCAACACTTCCTTGCGCGCCGGGCCGAGGTTCGCGGATTCGTGCACTTCACCGCATTGTTCGCGTCCCTCGGATGTGCGGGCGGGGATACGTTCGTATCTGGACAGACATCCGATTATGTGATATTATGGGGATGGCGGTCGGGGATGGCATTTGATATGATCCGTCCGTCCACCGCGTCCCGTACTAAGAGGGTCGGGGTTCATACGCGTCCCTATTAAAGCGGCCGGGATTTGTACGTATCGATTGGGATCGATATCCGAGTATGTATGTACGTATATGCTTATGACTGCGTGCATGATCCGAAACTCGATTTGGATAAGGATGCTTCGTCCGTCACATTTACGTACGTACGATTCGGACTCGATTACATCGTCACATTTACGCACGTCGGTTCGGACTTCGATTACCGTCACGTCACATTTACGTACGTCCCGATTCGGATTACGATTCATGTCACATTTTCGACTCGATTGGGCAGGTAGAGTCCGTTCACACCCCCTTCCGTACTCGGTCCGGTTCGTGTCATACACTGTAAGTCCGACTCGCTTACGAATACGATTACATCTCGTTATGATTTTATATATTCGGCTACGATTATGACTATGTATGTTGTGTTTCCACTTTACATACTCGGTACACTTTCGCATCGACCCCCGTTCGGGCCGTGTTACATGCCCACGCGTGTGCCGAAGCCTTTTGTGCGATGACACGCGCCGATTTAGGTCATCATCTGTTGTTTGAAAAACTCCTTTGATCCGGAGCCGATACTTTTATATATATATCCGTTGTTTGTGTGTCTCGATATATATGATCATTTGGGCACGAGCGGGGCCCCGTCCGTCTTCGATTCGTTACGTATGTTAGAGGCCCGTAGACATGTTTGTGGGTTGTGGGTTATCACGGTTCGTAAGGAGCACGATTCGCGATCCGAGTAATTTCGCTACTATGATAGCCCTAACGTTCGTACGTGTTTCAGTATGTATCTATGCATATGTATGTTTGTGCGATGCACCTTATATCTGTATGGGTTTATGTATGTCTGAACGGAATTAGCTATTTGGTATGCCGGATCTGTTAGGTAGGTACGTATGGGTGTCCAGTTAGGACACCAGTCGCGGCCTATGGGATTGGGTCATGACATATACGGACCGTATAAGTGTTCGTATAACTCAATCGGGTCACTTTTTCCAGATTTTTCTTGTTTTATATATATATGACCCATGATCATTTAATTCATTTCCCACATTCTCCATACCTCTTGAGAACTCTAGAATATTCCACACACCATAGCAACACAAATCCAAGACAAATCAAAGATTAAATACCAAGAATCAAGAGATTCAAGTGCAAAGAGGCTCACTAGGGTTTATAGAAATCAAGAATTCCTTTGGTATTGAAGTTGGGATTTTTCTCAAGTGAAGTATATTCATCCAAAGTTTATTTCTATATTATCAAAGGTGAGTTTCACATCCATTCCATGTTATTAAAAGTACTTGAGTGGTTGAATGACTTGGATGAGTGAAGAAAATAGAATATGAGCTCAAATGTGGAAATAATGAGATTTTGAGTAGTAAGTTAACTTGAGTCATGATTCTTAGTATGCTATGAGTATAATATTGTTATGAATGATACTAAGGATGTGGAGGAAGTATTATATGTAAATGAATATGGTGTTTGTTTGTAATTATGGTTATGAGTGACTTTGAAAAGTAGTTTTGAGGATTGAACAATGTTTAACTTGAAGAAGTCTATTGATTATGATATTATGGGTATTGCTATTGATGCTTGGGAGTTGTTTAGTATATGGAGAAAGTTGTTGAAACAAAGTAAATGCTGCCCAATTTTCGTTAGCTCTTAATCGCTTTAGTTAGACTTAAGCATGTTTTAAATGATCTAATTTAGTATGAATTCTCTTGAATGTAGAGTTGTAAGCTTGGAAGGAGAACGTTTAGACGTTGAGGAGATGTAAAAGCTATATAAGGCCAGCCCCTTCCTTTCAAAGGCATGAATCCTATATTATGATTTCCTCTTTATATTTCCATGACCTTCTTGCATCCCAAAAGATGAAAGTTAAAGATTCTTAAGAGCTCCTTATGAGAAGAGATAAGATGTGTTCTATGATAATGATAATGATGATGATTTTACTTCTAGAGTTTCCAAAGCTTATGAATTGATGCTATTACCATCTTAATGATCTTATTTCATAATTTCCTTAATGTTATTCATTGTTAGCCATCTCACATCATGATAATAGTTTCTTCAAGGTGAGACCTAACGATGATGTTTGATCCATAATATAATCGAAGGTTACCGACCTCTCGTCAATTCGATATGATTGTAGCTTTAATTGGGCTCTCATGCATGCTTATTTTTATGATGATTACACCGTGCCTAGTTGGCTGGGCAGACACCACTATGATGGGCGTAGTGGATAGTTATGATGATGATTACACCGTGCCTAATTGGCCGGGCAGTCACCAATAGTGGGCGGTGTGAGATGATTACCCCGGACGCGGGAGGCCCGGACGCGGGCTAATGATAATATATGAATTAGACAGCTTACTTATGTACATATACATGTGATATGATTTTGTTTTAAGAGTAAAAGTTAGCATGCATGATTCCGCCTTAAAAGGCGATAAGTTATAGGTTATCTCTTCATCTTATGCTCTTTTATTTCTTGATTATGTTGTTATACATGCCTTAAATACTTAGTACATTATTCGTACTGAGTCAGACAGATTACTTATGTACATATACATGTGATATGATTTTGTTTTAAGAGTAAAAGTTAGCATGCATGATTCCGCCTTAAAAGGCGATCAGTTATAGGTTATCTCTTCATCTTATGCTCTTTTATTTCTGGATTATGTTGTTATACATGCCTTAAATACTCAGTACATTATTCATACTGACGTCCTTTCTTTTATGGACGGTGCGTTCATGCCCGCAGGTAGATAGGGAGACGGCACAGACGCCTAGGAGCTTATTCAGCAGATATTCGGGAGCACTTCACTACTCCGGAGTTGCCGCTTATTGGAATATTTTTTTGTGTACATATTTGGGGCATGGCGGGGTCCTGTCCCATCCTTATGATCTCAATACTCCAGTTAGAGGCTCATAGATACATATGTGTGGGTAGTAGATGTTTTATGATCTCCTCAGCGTATGTCTTGTATATTATTTTGTAGCCTCGTGGGCTTGTATATATATGTTTATTTGGAGAAGAAATTGAAGGTCGTTTCATAGTAAACTTGTGTTGAAAATGGTGTATGCTCAGGATGAATTCGATGATAAGTCTGAAAAGTGGTGTTTGGTGGGATAGCTCCGGGTACCCGTCATGGCCCTCTAGTTGGGTCGTGATAGTAAACTTAGCCGATTCTATCGAACCTTAAGCACCTCACTATTCGTCTTGATTCCAAAATAACTATTTGCACCCATACTCATCCCGATATCACTTCACATGTCTAAAATATCACATTAATAGTTATTTAATAGCTCCACAACTTATTCAGATTTACGAGATGTTACCCCCATTTCATGGGTCGTAATGACACCTACTTTATCCCCTCAGTAGGCGAACCATCCCCAAGTTGTCAACCTAGTTAAATAAGGAAATGCTGAAGTTAAATACATCAAAAATACTAACTAACATTCTTAGTGTATATAATAAGTGTGGAAAGACAACTTAGTCAAATACAATCCCCAAAACATGGTCTAAATTGTACAAGAGCTTCTAAATACATTACAAGTCTTAAATACGAAATCGAAAACTGTCTGAAAAATAACTAGATAGAAATCTTCTAGTTTATATAAAACGTAGTTAGCAGAGGTCTGTCTGTCTGGCCTTTCATCGCCTAAAGAACTACTTTTGCCTCGCGTAAAGGCGAAAACTGCTCTATCCGAAGTCAGTTTCCTGCCCACCTTAGTGGGACTAGTCTAAGAAACATATAAAGATGGGAAAAGATCCAGGGCTGCTGGTATGACTAGTAACTCACCTGAAACCTCTAAGCGCACTACCTCGGGATCAGCAACGAGGCCTGGAACGGGAGCAAAGATCGGCATCTGCACAAAAAGTGCAGCAAGTGCAGTATTAGTACAAACCACTATTACTTCGTAGGTATCATAGACCGACAATGAAGGAAAAACGTATAAAGCATATAAAGATTGAAACTAAAAACCCTTTAAGCTACTCAACTTAGATTATACTAGGAGAAATAATAGAATAAATGGATGAATGAATGTATGAATGCAATGCATTGGCCAATATCAATCCCGGTACACACATGCTAGTGGCCATTCCGTCTACTCATGACCTTTGGGAGACCCATGAGGTCCATATACCTATTTCGCCGTGCCACCCGATCCCTTGTTACGGCATGCAACCCAATCCCATAATTTGTACTTTTTACGGTGTGCAGCTCGATCCCATAATCATCACGGATGCGTAACCTCAATATTACCTTTTCCGGCCTTAAAGAAAACCTCGTATCTCCTTTTTTTACAGCTAATCCATCATGTATGTAATTATGAAAGTGTCACACCCCGACCTCACTAGGGTGTGATGGGCACCCGACCCCGTAACCGGAGCCGAGCGAACCCACTGACTCTTACTACGTACAAATTTTTTCCTACGTCAAGTATGCATACTAAGATTGGCTTTGAAATATTCCCTTGTTGCTTTTAAGTCAAATAAAATATTCAGTATTGTACGGGACTTGTATCATAGTACAAACTAACTCCCGAATCCCACGACCGTGTGTACGCAAAGTCTCTAACTTCAAACAAGACATCATGGCATAGGACTCGTGACCGGCGACACTCCGGGACAAATGGGTTTGCCAACCACTACTGAACGTCCTCTATCATGGCTTCTAATCGTCCAGGGTGTACTCGCGCGGCATGAAACGCACCCCGAAGAAGAGGGGTCGGTAAAGTATCGTGTGCGAGTATGTAAGGCATGAATAGTAACATAATAGGAGATATAGCCATGAGTAGCAACATAATAAAAGTTTGTGCTCATAAGTAACAAAGAATGGAACCGGAGAACATAGCATGTCGTAAAAATGGTATGCATACGAGTGCCTCTTAAGGCGGAGTCGTGCATGCTATCGTTATTCTTATGTGCATTAATAGCATGTCTGAAACACATAACATCATTAGCCCGCGTCCGGGACAACATTAACCGATATGGGATTTGCCTGAACCAATGCGGGATTTGCCTAGACCAATGCGGGATTTGCCTAAACCAGTGCGGGATTTGCCTAAACCAATGTGGAATTTCGTCTCATCATTGGGTTTGTCCCACCATTGGGTTTGCCCCACCATTAGGTTTGCCCCACCATTGGGTTGGCCCCACCATCGGCTTCGTGACGCCTCACCTTGAAGGAACAATTTATTTAAGGCGAGACTAACAATGGAGAGTAACATCATAAAAGAAAAACATGGAATAGGATCGTAAGGCATCGTTCATATCATTGGAATCTTTAAATTAGTCATTATCCACACGTAGAATTGAGAAATCTAGAAATAGTGTCATTTTTTTCATATCATCATATTTCATGATAGGAACATATTCTCGACATATTCAACATAGACATTTTCTCATATTGGACCTCGTCATTCTCATTGAAAAATCATATTCGTCGTCTTAATCGTAAAAGCTTACAAGAATCATAGAACTTAATTTTGGAGAAAACGAATATTTTGGAAAACATTTATAGACTTTTATAAAAGAATTCATGTCTTGAAATCATAACTTATAACTTTTTAAAATAGGAACGTTATGGAAGCATTTATCAAGTCTCACGTACCGATCATGCCATAGAAAGAGAAGGGACGAGCCTTAACATACTCGCGCGCGCGCCTTACTAGCTACGCTTATTCGTCCAACTTGTTAGTCTACATTCAAGAAGATCGACACTATCGTTAGATTTATCGACATATACTTGTCTTAACCTTTCAAGTACATTCACTTATGGTGCGCCGAAATTTCGGCAGCATCTCCCCTATAAATATACCACCCCGAGAATATGGCTCGGCCCAATTTATCCATTAACAACAATCCGAGAATTCAACTCGGCCAAACCAACAACAATGCCAACAATCTTACTAACAACATTCCATTCATATTCAATTCAATTTAATTCACATAATCTTCCAACAACTCAATCAACATTTTACTTTACCCGAAACCTTCCAATTCCACAACAACCATGTATTTCATGATCATTCGTATGCATTAACTTCAACAACAACCTTCATTACACATTACATGATCCATATCGATAACAACTAGAATATCAAATTACATCAATTTACACTAACTTACCAAAACACCTATTTCGACCATAATCACTCCTTACATGTCTTCATGCATTTTCATCCATCTCTATACAATATAACAACAACATAACGATCAAACTACTAAATAAAATTAATTCATCATCTCTACACAACAATTACTCCATTCGGCCAACACTACAACATCCATATTTTCCATGAATTTTTCCATGTTTTCTATTCATTACCACCACAATCAACACATTACATGAAATGAACTCAATCTTCCACACAACACAACACATACACACACGGCTCAACCAAGCATATACACGGCCACACACATTCACTTCTTCAACACATGAATTTCATTCACTCTTCCATACTTCAACATGCATAACTATCCATAACATATAAAAGAAGATTAATTCTTACCTTTCCACTCATCTTCTTCTTGGCTAGAGTTTGAAGCTTGCTAGAGAAATGTTTTTCTTGCTCCACTAACTACACCACCTTGCTAGGGACCTTCCAATTAGTAAGGAAATAATTTTTGAACAATTTTTCTCAATCTTTTGCCCTCACCATATATGGCCGAATAGGCCTTCTATTTTTTTCTCCTCTCTTTCTTTCTTTCTTTCTTTCTTTCCAACTTCTCTAGAGCTTTCATGAGAATTATGACTAATAAGTCATATATATATATTCCCCTACTCCTACATATTTATACTTTGGTCCCTCAATTATGACCTAATGTTCCCTCCTTTCCTTCTCTAGAAAATTCTTCCATTTTCTTTTATTTTCCTAAGTCCAAATGAAGAAGACTAATGTCTTGCCATGCAAGATTTGATCCATATATTTTTTTGTAATTTACACTTGGCCCCCCTTTCTTTCTTTTCTAGAATTTTCTTCCTTTTTCTTGAAAGTCAACAAAGAAGACCAAGTTTCTTCTTATGTAAGCTTTGGCCTTTCAAAAATTTTCTTGAACTTTGTGAAATGACTGTTTTGCCCCTGGACTTCTACGATATTACCATGGACCATTTTGCGAATTTTTCTCTTTTGCCCTTGGTCTTTTTCAATATTTCCATGCTAGCCATATCCATAAATAATAGTCATAACCTACTTATGCATCAAAATGATTTTGGAACATAGTCCCGTCCTTAACTTCTCACCATTATCTCACGGCATCCGAACGTGCAAAGTACGGGCTATAACATCCTCCCTCCTTTAGAACATTCGTCCTCGAATGTTCAACTGATCTTATAGGGTCTTGTAGCATTTCGGGGGTGCCTTTTTCTTCGAATTCATTTCCTTATCCCTCACTCTGTTCTCCAAGTCATTTCTTTTCCGTTATTGTTTCGTCACCGCACCTTAGCGTAAAACCACGTCTCCGGTATAAAATCTATACTTATCAATACGGTGTGACTACGGATTACTCTTTTATCCTCATGTCCGTCTCTTGGTACACCTACTATCATTTCGTTTCTACTTCCCGTGTATTTTGTGACACGCCGACGTATTTGATCTGCGATTCCAAGCTAATAAATTTCCTTTTCTAACACATAGACCTTGTCTTATTCTTAGATCATCCTCTCAAAACAACTCTTCCATACCTGCGGCTACCATACTAGTATGGCTATATATTTATTCCTCCATATACCTTTCAACACCACAGTTGCATTATATTGTCGCTAAGCTTAGTCATCCTTTCCTTACTTCCCATTCCTTGTCGCGATTACTATTCCTCTAACCCTACTTATTGGAATCGGTCCTCGGACTCCACATATTCCCCTTTTACTCTATATTGCCACACTTTATCCTTTCTCGTACCTATCCTTTGAACTTTCGGCCCAACTAGCCTTGTGTCTTGTCGATAGCTTTTCTCGGGGTTTCACTAAGCTTTCTTACTCTTCACTTTTCCCAACTTATTGATCTCCTTGCCTTCCATGAACTCACTCTCTTTCCTTTGCAATTATCACGATATTAGACTCTCCCATCTTAATCTGTAGTAAAACAATGACAGCTTTCCTTGTAGCACCTGTACCGTTCACCTTTATCGTCAACAGGGCGTCGATCCCTCACTGACTAATGTCCTTCTCACCGTAGCGTCAGTTACTGGGGCTCACATGTCCACCGATACAATCATATATGAGATATCCTACACCTTCATATATATATATATAATTACTATCAACTAACCCACAAAATATTTCCAAACACTGTTCAAGCCTATCCAACGTTCCCGGGTTATGATACACTTTTTGTCTCCTCACCGAGCTAGTCTGCCTCGTCTCACGCGACCTCTTAAGGTTTCTAGCCATTCCATACACTCGTTTTCCATAGGTTACTCTAATCTCTCATTCGTCTCTTATACTCAAATTTATGGAATTCCTTCATACTTCCCAGGGGGGTCACCCATCCTCCCACCTTAGCACGCTTAACCTCGAAACTCTGGTGGGATTCGGTGCCTTAACACTAATATTTTTGCGTCCGCTTTCTTACATGGCCTTTACTACTCGATACCGAAGCCAATCAAAACTTTACAACTTCGAGACATTTTCGTAATACGTCCTTTCTCTTATAATGACCATTTTGCCCTTTTTAATTCCGATGTTCACCTTCCCGTATGTATGACTATTTCCGTCCGGCGCCCAACTCCACGTAACAACAAATATATCCATCAGGGTCTCACCTCTTTTGACTTCCATATCATTCCTCGCCTTTTTCCGCCGATTCGGGCGCCTACGGAAATCGACGATTAATATAAGGAATCTTATTTCCTATGTCTTGGTTCTATCGCACGATCTAATGACGAGAAAAAAGGTCAACCATTCCTAGATGCCCGCGGCCTCCGTTTATAAATGTGGCCGGCTTCACACCCATAAACAGGACTCTACCGGACACGACTTTGCGTACAACCCTTGGACCGACCCGCTCGATACCACTTTGTCACACCCCGACCTCACTAGGGTGTGATGGGCACCGACCCCATGCCGGAGCCGAGCGAACCCACCGACTCTTACTACGTACAAATTTTTTCCTATCGTCAAGTATACTAAGATTGCTTTGAAATATTCCCTTGTTGCTTTTAAGTCAAATAAAATATTCAACCGCACAGACTTGTATCATAGTACAAACTCTCCCGAATCCCACGACCGTGTCCGCAAAGTCTCTAACTTCAAACAAGACATCATGGCATAGGACTCGTGACCGCGACACTCGGGACAAATGGAGTTTGCCAACTTCGATTGGAACGTCCTCTATCATGGCTTCTAATCGTGCGGGTGTACTGCGCGGCGAAACGCAGCCCCCAAAGAACAGGGTCGCACGAGCATTGTACCGAGTATGTAAGGCATGAATAGTAACATAATAGGAGATATAGCTATGAGTAGCAACATAATAAAAGGTGCTCATAAGTAACAAAATGGATCCGGAGAACATAGCATGTCTGTAAAAATGGTCTGTGCATCTGAGTGCCTCTTAAGGCGGAGTCGTGCATGCTTACTGTTATTCTTATGTGCATTCATAGCCTGTCTGAAACACATAACATCATTAGCCCGCGTCCGGGACAACATTAACCGATATGGGATTTGCCTGAACCAATGCGGGATTTGCCTAGACCAATGCGGGATTTGCCTACACCAATGCGATGGATTTGCCTAAACCAATGTGGAATTTCGTCTCATCGTTGGGTTTGCCCACCACCGGGTTTGCCCCACCATTAGGTTTGCCCCACCATTGGGTTGGCCCCACCATCGGCTTCGTGACGCCTCACCTTGGAAGGAACAATTTATTTAAGGCGAGACTAACAATGGAGAGTAACATCATAAAAGAAAAACATGGAATAGGATCGTAAGGCATCGTTCATATCATTGGAATCTTTAAATTAGTCATTATCCACACGTAGAATTGAGAAATCTAGAAATAGTGTCATTTTTTTCATATCATCATATTTCATGATAGGAACATATTCTCGACATATTCAACATAGACATTTTCTCATATTGGACCTCGTCATTCTCATTGAAAAATCATATTCGTCGTCTTAATCGTAAAAGCTTACAAGAATCATAGAACTTAATTTTGGAGAAAACGAATATTTTTGGAAAACATTTATAGACTTTTATAAAAGAATTCATGTCTTGAAATCATAACTTATAACTTTTTAAAATAGGAACGTTATGGAAGCATTTATCAAGTCTCACGTACCGATCATGCCATAGAAAGAGAAGGACGAGCCTTAACATACCGCGCCGCGCCTTACTAGCTACGCTTATTCGTCCAACTTGTTAGTCTACATTCAAGAAGATCGACACTATCGTTAGATTTATCGACATATACTTGTCTTAACCTTTCAAGTACATTCACTTATGGTCCGCCGAAATTTAATAAAAGATCTCCCCTGTAAATATACCACCCCCGAGAATATGGTTCGGCCCAATTTATCCATTAACAACAATCCGAGAATTCAACTCGGCCAAACCAACAACAATGCCAACAATCTTACTAACAACATTCCATTCATATTCAATTCAATTCAATTCAATTCAATTCAATTCAATTTAATTCACATAATCTTCCAACAACTCAATCAACATTTTACTTTACCCGAAACCTTCCAATTCCACAACAACCATGTATTTCATGATCATTCGTATGCATTAACTTCAACAACAACCTTCATTACACATTACATGATCCATATCGATAACAACTAGAATATCAAATTACATCAATTTACACTAACTTACCAAAACACCTATTTCGACCATAATCACTCCTTACATGTCTTCATGCATTTTCATCCATCTCTATACAATATAACAACAACATAACGATCAAACTACTAAATAAAATTAATTCATCATCTCTACACAACAATTACTCCATTCGGCCAACACTACAACATCCATATTTTCCATGAATTTTTCCATGTTTTCTATTCATTACCACCACAATCAACACATTACATGAAATGAACTCAATCTTCCACACAACACAACACATACACACACACGGCTCAACCAAGTATATACACGGCCACACACATTCACTTCTTCAACACATGAATTTCATTCACTCTTCCATACTTCAACATGCATAACTATCCATAACATATAAAAGAAGATTAATTCTTACCTTTCCACTCATCTTCCTTCTTGGCTAGAGTTTGAAGCTTGCTAGAGGAAATGTTTTTCTTGCTCCACTAACTACACCACCTTGCTAGGGACCTTCCAATTAGTAAGGAAATAATTTTTGAACAATTTTTCTCAATCTTTGCCCTCACTTCATATATGGCCGAATAGGCCTTCTATTTTTTTCTCCTCTCTTTCTTTCTTTCTTTCTTTCTTTCCAACTTCTCTAGAGCTTTCATGAGAATTATGACTAATAAGTCATATATATATATTCCCCTACTCCTACATATTTATACTTTGGTCCCTCAATTATGACCTAATGTTCCCTCCTTTCCTTCTCTAGAAAATTCTTCCATTTTCTTTTATTTTCCTAAGTCCAAATGAAGAAGACTAATGTCTTGCCATGCAAGATTTGATCCATATATTTTTTTGTAATTTACACTTGGCCCCCCTTTCTTTCTTTTCTAGAATTTTCTTCCTTTTTCTTGAAAGTCAACAAAGAAGACCAAGTTTCTTCTTATGTAAGCTTTGGCCTTTCAAAAAATTTCTTGAACTTTGTGAAATGACTGTTTTGCCCCTGGACTTCTACGATATTACCATGGACCATTTTGCGAATTTTTCTCTTTTGCCCTTGGTCTTTTTCAATATTTCCATGCTAGCCATATCCATAAATAATAGTCATAACCTACTTATGCATCAAAATGATTTTGGAACATAGTCCTGTCCTTAACTTCTCACCATTATCTCACAGCATCCGAACGTGCAAAGTACGGGCTATAATAGAATGAATACATGTGTGCAAGATATCATGACAAATATCATGAAAGTATGGAATGGATATGCATACATCACGAAATTACATAAGCTCAACTCGAGTATCAACAAGGACCATTCCTTAATAATTTATACGAGGTATAGGGTGATGATGAAAAGGAGTCAATATTTGCAAGTATTCATCAAACATGGCTATTATGCCCCACATAAACAACAACCATACCAAGCTAGTGGATTTATAACCATAACCAATGGGCGTAGGCCTAACATGCATTCTCCGTCTCAATACACACTTTACATTAACTACCCAAACAATTACACCGGTACCCACCCAAGTGCTCATCACAGTCATTAAGGTGGCACCCCTTTTCACTGACACGACCCAAATCACGGGTAATGATGACACTTACACCTTTCCCCTAGTAAGCGAACCATCCCCAAAATTCAATTATTTCTTCAAGACATTAAATGCGATTGAAATAATAATAAAACTAAATCATCATGTCCATAATACAACCAATGGGGAAGAAATACTTTTCATTAAAAACATTTCCTAAAACCAGGTCTAGACTCGTACAAGAGCTTTTAAGAGTTATTCAATTTGAAATAAAATTACAGACTCAAATGGGTACAACCTTTCCTTAAGGATAAGAAGTGAACAGAAATTTTAGGAACAGAGTCTGGGCTGTGGAATCTCTAATTGCTCACCAAACATCTCTGATATTTATCTCAAACAGATATGAGGCTCCCAAACAACCTAAAAACAGATCTATATCTCATAAAGGGTGTAGCAAGAGTAGTATGAGCATAACACTAGGCTCGTAGGTATCATAGGCCGACAACGACTAGTTAACATATATAAATGAGCAGAGTCAACAGATAAACATCAAGTACAGTCAATAATCATGCTCAGATAATAGTCACAGCCATGAACACAATCTCACATTACTCTTAGATCATAGGCCTAGGTAGAATTTCCTAATCCCCAATCCCTACAGTCATAAAATAAGTCCTCACAGTCAAGCAACAATTCATTAATACATTAACCAAGAATCAACGAGGAACCATGCCATGCTATGATGTGAAATGAAATGCGAATGCAATGTCCTCCAGGCTTCATCTTCGTACCATACACACATGCTAAGGATAATGTCTCATAGCCATGACCCGCTGGGGACCCGCGAAGTAAATGTACTCATACAAAAATATCCACTAGGGCTCATACAAAAAATTACCGCTAGGGTTCGCACAGAATTCCTTTGTTACCATTGCCAATTTATCCACATCGAGTAATCTTGTTTCCATAGTGACCATTAATGCATATCAATGGATGGTATATGTATGATTAAATGAACTCCAATACAACATGTATAAAAATAAATGCATGCCATGCAAAAGATCAATCTCAAACACCGAAACATTTCTTTAGAACTGAAAGAAAAAAGCAATGTTCAAAAACCAATATAACAATGAATCAACTCACAATAACTCGAGTTTTGAAATCAGTAATACATGCCATGAATCCCAAGCTTAACAAGACATCCTTAAATAAAAATCTTCCTCTAATCATAAGTTAAGTGAGAAGTCTCAAACAAGCGACTAAGTCAATATCCACCACATATCAACTAAAATTCCTTCCCTATTCACGATTCATCACATGGCGTCAAAAAACAGATCGCATAACTAATCCTAATCTCGAACATAAACAAATACGGCGACAAACCTACATAATAGCTGACGGAACCAAACTAAATGTAATTCTCCTCCACATCATGCCCGCAGACTTATCATGCTTTCCCCGTTAATAGCTACTATCTATATATATTTCCTAATCAGAGTCTAAAAAGGGTAAACTGTAACCTACCTCAAAGACGAACAGGAGCCACGAACTATCCATCCTTGAGCTTCTTCCCTCCTTGGAACGGATCCGAAGGGCGACATCTAGTCAAATGAGCATTCGTCATTAGCAAGCGATACTACGAACACCCATGCTACCATATCCCTAGAATGACTCAAACGACTATATGAAAATGACCCCGGGCCCATAAGGGAAAAAGCAGGACTTTTACGCAAAATTAGTCTACTTGCAGCTCCAACGATCACCAACCTAAGTTTCATGCTTATCTGACCCCAAAAGATCATTCAGTTCCTCTAATTACCTAAATTTCCTAAAGTTCAAGCAAAACCCAAAAGTCAACCCATTTTCAAATCCATATTAGAAATTGGGATTTGAGTTTGGAACAACATGCCCAAGGTAAAACTATAAGATCCTTTCAAACAAACCAAAATCTTAATTGAAGAACAACATTCTACCCACCTAGGGTTTTACAAGCCAATAGGGTTTTTCGCCCAACCCAAAACCTTTCTTGCATTTAACTAATAGGAAAGATTAGAAAGAAGAAAAGAAGTAGGGTTTAGATTCTTACCCATGGCTAAACCATGGAAGTCCTCTAGAATCACTCTAAAACCAACTTCTTGGAATATTTGGAGTTGAGAATGAGGTGCAATCCCAAAATAGGAGAATAAATATCTGATCTGTTCTGCGATCTCCACTTACGCGAGCTATAGCCCGCCTACGCGATGCCACCTCTGCGAAAGATAATCCGCAGATGCGGGCTCGCTGAAGCGGCCCACCAATCGTAGGTGCGAGGCATCTGTTTAGAAAATCCCAAGTTGATTAATTTCTTTCCAAATTGGCTATAGATCACCCTTACCCGTAAATCCCGCGCGTAATTGCTACCGGTACGAATCCAAATGAGGGGTATTTCAGAGAAAAGAGAATGAACATCTATAACGACCAAATGGGTCGTTACATTCGCACCCAATACCCCTTCAATATTTTATAAACTATATACGCCCTCCAACCGGAGTCTAAAAAGTAAAACTTAACCTACCTCAAAGTCGAACAGGAGCCACAAACCCTCAAGCCAGAGCCTTTTCTTTTGAGGTACTTCCGAACAATCAAAGCCTATCAAATATAGATTCTACATTAATACGCGAATCTGTGGATACCCATTTGCCATACTTTTACCTGGAACCCAAAAATGAACTCAAAAGAGTCAAACCTGAGCCCCAAGGATAAAACTAGAATTTTAGTGTGGGAATAGTTTACCCATAGTTTGAATAGTCATAATCCTAAAAATCATGGAATTCTAATCATAATTGAACCTTCAATTTCATTAAATGCTACTAAACCCAATTTAAGGAAAAACCCTTATTCCCCAATCCCAAATCATGAAAGGAACTAATAATTGATGGATGGAATCATGAAATAACACCTAGATGAAGGTTAGGAACTTATCCCAATGAAAAATCTTGAAAGTAGGACTTGCAATCAGCCCAAACCGAGCTCTAAAAATCTAAAAATTTGAAAATGGAGGTTTCCCGTATTTTTTCGTAATAAAAATATGTCCAGCTAAAATCCCTCTATTGCAATAGCTGACACTCGTCGCGATCATGACGACACGACCCAGCCTAACAATGTGGCCTTCATTAACGTGGACAGTGTCTCGCGAACACGAGGCTACGTACCCAGACCGGCCTAGTTCATTTACCCTTCATGAACGCGACAGCTGTCACGCGAATGCGTCCCTCGTGATCGCGGTCCCTCCCTCGCGAATGCTAAGAAGGAAACCAAAAATTTCTAATCTACCAAAATTTGGAATCGACACCTGAAACTCAGCTGAAACCCCCCGGACACAAACTAAATTAGCATTTCAGTTAAAAATAGGCTACAAACTCGCTCGCGCGCTCAGAATTCCTAAAAGAGGTCATCTTGATCAGGTGTTGACCAAGGTCAACTCCAAATCCTTAAATTCCCATAATCTCAACCAACGAACCAAAACACACCCGAATGCCTCGGGACCCCAACCAACTGCTTCCGGACCTAATGGAATCGACGAAACTTTAAAATTAACACAAATACCCTGGATGTTAACTTTGGTCAAACATCTTTATTTCATTAACTTAGAAACTTCTAAAATCACTAAAAACCGCCCGATTGCCTCGAGATCCATGCTACCCATCCCTGCAAGTCATAAATGCCGAAAAGAAACTAAGGAAAGGGTATTTTAGGGAAAAAAAGGTAAAATCCCAAAACGACTGAATGGGTCGTTACATCAAATACCAATTAAACAAACATTCGTTTTCAAATGAAAGAAAAGAAGGGAAAGACACCCAAATCGATGAACAACTGGGGGTATCTACTCCGCATATCTGTCTCGATCTCCTATCAAGCCTCCTCAACTAGACGGTGTTTCCATTGCACTTTCAAAAACTTAACATATAGTTTCTTTTCCTTCAACAATCCAAGCACAATCCTCAAATGCTTCTGATCCTCCTTAATGTGAGAGTAAACCAAGATGTCATCAACAACCACAATAACGAAAAAAATCCAAAAAGGGCTTAAAAACCCCAATCATCAAATCCATAAAGGATGCAATGGCATTGGTAAGCCCAAAGGACATGATAAAGAGCTCATAGTGACCATAGCGGGTCCTGAAAGCTATCTTCTGAACATCCTCTGCTCTAATCTTCAACTTGTGCTAGCCCGACCTCAAATCGATCTTGGAGAGAACCGATGCTCCCTGAAGCTGATCAAATAAGTCATTATTGTGAGGTATCAGATACTTGTTCCTGATTGTAACCTTGTTCAACTGAAGATAGCCGATATACATCCTCATAGTACCATCCTTCTTCTTCATGAAAAGCACAGGAGCACCCCAAGGGGAAACATTAGGTCTATTGAAATCCTTGCTCAAAAATTTCAAAACTGTTCTTTCAACTCTCTCAACTATGTCGGGGCCATCCGAGATGGCAGAATAGAAATAGGTCGAGTGCCTGGCCCAAAATAAGTCAATATCTCAATCAGGGGGCATACCTAGTAAATCTGTTGAGAAAACCTTTGAAAACTCTCTCACTACTAGTACTGACTCAAGTGATGGAGTATCCATGCTAGTATCCCGACTACAAGCCAAATTAGCTAAATGCTTTATCCACCAACTTCTTTGCCCGAATAAACTATTAGAGGGCAGGGCTAGAAGTACCCTTCCACTCTAGCCTCTGAATGCCCGACATAGCCAACATGACTGTCTTGGCATGACAGTCCAAAATCGTATAATATCGAATCTACCATGTCGAGGATAACTTGATCCACCTAAGTGTCGTATCCCATGAACGTAAGCACACAAGACTGATAGACTCGACCCACTACTACAGAATCCCCAACAGGAGTAGAGACACGAACAGGTATATCAAGCAAGTCACATAGCATGTCCAAACCCGTAGAGAAATTAGTAGGCACGTATAAGACAATAGAGTCCAGATCAAATAAGGCTGAAGTAGACCGATGATAAATTGAAATGATACTTTTGATAACTGCATCAGAAGCCTCGGCCTCTGTTCTACTAGGAAAAACATAGAAGCACGTCCTCTCTTGGACTGTGTACTACTATGACAACCAGGGCCTGCCTGAGCTCCACCCTCACTGACTGAGAACTGCCCCTACCAGACTGATAACCACCTCTACCAGGCTGCGAGCCTCCTCTACCAGAATATCCACCCCCTCTAGCATGCAATGCTGGAGGCCTTGGTGCCTAAACCTAAGAACTTGGCCAGGCTCCACTCTGTTTATACCTGGGACAATCCTTCTTAAGATGTCTTGTCTTACCACACTCATAATATGCCCTACTAGCCATGGGCTACTGAATTGTAATAGAAAAGCCCATATGCCCTCCGTGATCTGAGTATCGAGAATAAGAACCCTGAGATATCTGCCTTGGACTCAACCCACTATGCCCTGCATTGTATCCACTGTGCCTTGAAGAACCACCCGCTGAAATTTGGAGGGTTGCCTGGATGGGGCGACTGGAATGGTGTTGATAGACTCTGTCATGGTGTCCCTAACCTCTAGAAGAATAACCACTGAAGCTACTAAAATTGCGAGCCTTCTTATCATCACCCTAATCAAAGAACTGACCTCTAATAGACTCAACTTGCTTAGCATGATCTACTACTACCTAGAAAGTAGCCCCAGAAGCTACTACCTACAATGTCGCCAATCAAAGCGAAAGGATCAAATCCTTCACGAACCACCTCACTCTCTATGACTTGATGGGAAGTAACGATGCTGCATAATGAGCTAAGGCATGGGATCTGGACTCATACTCAGTGACAGACAACCCTCTCTACTTCAAGGTAGAGAGAACTTGTCCTTCTCCTGTCTTTTAAGCTACGAGGAACATACTTCTCCAAAAATACCTAATAAAATTGAATCCATGTCAAAGGAGGCGATCCAGCTAGTCCATAATCAATGTAGGACCTCCACCACTGCTTGGCATCCCCGATCATTTGAAAACCAACATAATCAACTCTGTGCGATTCCACTAAGACCAACTTGTGAAGCCACTATGGGTATGGCGTGTATCTCACCCTAAAACCTCTAAGTGCACCTCCTCGGGATCAACCACGAGGCCTGGAACTGGTACAAGGATTGGTATCTCACATAAAGTTCAGCAAGTGTAGTATGAGTACAACCTACTAGTACTACGTAGGTATCATAGGCCAACAACGAAGAAAAACACTTATACAACATATAAAGACCGATTCTAAACACCCTTCAGGCTACTCAAATTAGATTATGTTTGTTCTAACCAAGTGTAAGGACTCACTTAGTCATTTTGAGCTTTTTTCCTTATTTTTCTGAAATACCCTTCCCTTAGTTTCATTTTGGTATTTATGACTTACGAGGATAGATGGTACGATTCCTGAGGAAATTTGACAGATTTTGGAATTGTTTAAGTGAAATTGGAGTTTTCTAAGTTAAGTAATTGAAAATGTTTGGCCAAAGTCAACGTCGGGGGTAAATGCGTTATTTTTGGAATGTTATTTTTTACTTAGCCGAGCCTTTGGTTCCGGTCCCGAGGCGTTAAAAGTGTTTTGGGACTTTGGTTGACAAGTTGGGATTTTGATTCTTTGGTGTCGACCTTGCTCAACACCGGGTAAAGATGACATCTTCTAGGAATTCTGAGTGTGCGACCGAGTTTGTAGCATGTTTTATGACTTAAATACATATTTTATTTGTGTCCAGGGGATTCCGAATGAGTTTTGGGAGTCTGATCCGATTTTGGAAAAAACTAGAAAAATATGTTCTCAGCGGTTTGGGTGTCCTGCTACATGATAGCATAGAAAGGATTGTGTTCGTGTGGCTGTAGGGATCAGGAGGGTCACGATCACGACCATTTCACAGGTTCGCGAAAGGGTCTGGGGTCTGGGCCTGGTCAGCTCGTTAATCGCGTTCGTGATAGGTCCTGTCGCGATCGCGATATCTGGGCAGGGTCAGACTGTGATCGTGAGCTAGGCCTCACAATTGCGATGAGTAATTTAGGCCTGGATATATTTAAAACCCCCATTTCGAGTTTCACTTTCCTATACCCATTTTAGAAGCTTTAGAGGTCAAATTAGAGTGATTCCAAGTGCAAACTTCAAGTTTCTTCATTGAGGTAAGTTCCTAACCTTAATCTAAGTGATTATTAATGATTCCTTGTAATAATTATGATTCTATTCATGATTTCTAAGTAGTAAAATAAGGGTTTCCATGGAAATAGGTTTTATTGGAATTTATGAAATTGAGGATTCATTTGTGTTAGAACTGCATGATTTTTAGGATATGGACTATCTAGACTACGGGCAAGATGAAAATAAGCTAAAATTCTAGTTTTTCCCTTGGTGCTCGGGGTTACCTTTTTGGGTTCCGGACTAAAGTATAGCAATATGGGTATTGTTGGATTTGTGTGACCTCGTAGAGTACTATTTTGACTATTTTGAACTTAATTTTGTTGGTAATAAAGTGGCATAATGGGGCTCGTGAGGTGACGAGCACTTGTGCGGGTACTGGTGTAACTATATTGATAACTAAAACATGAAATAAATGTGTGATGTAATGGAGATTATGTGTTTAGCCTTGGGATCATGAAGATGGCTGATAAATCCATTAGGTTGCTATAATTGGTGTTTATTTGGGCTATGATGGCCATAACTGATTGAATACTTGTGAATATTGACTTGAATTGCATTCATCACTCCACATCTCATCTAAACTATGAAAAAGACATTTATACTTCATATTGACTTGATATAGTGCATCTACATGGTGTACGCTTATCCATTCATACTTTCATGATATTGTTGGCATTTGATTGACGAAATGCAAGCCAAGGGCCTGGAAGGCCGGATATTGGATATGGTAGATCACATAGTGATGATGATATTATAGCTAAACGGCTGAGACTGGATGTGATCTGGGAGATCTGGTATTCCGAGTGGGTATATGGACCTCATGAGTCTCCCATGGGTCACGTGAAACATACTGCAAGAGCGTGTGTATACCGGTGCATATGGCCATTGCATTGCTTACAATTCACTTGCATTGCATACATTCCTTACATCTCATACCATTTATGTTGGTTTGATTTGATTTTGTGCCATATGTGGGTTAAAGGATATAAAGATGGAATCTTTATGCTCATACATGACATAATTGATATAAAGATGGGATATTTACACTTGTCTTAATTGATGGAAAGATTGAAGCTTTAAGATTATACTTGACTTAAATGCTGGAAAGGTTGGACCTTTATTACTATACTTTAAAATGGATGGGCATTATAACACGACTGGATTGGGAAAATCTTGTTTGCTAATTAGGTTCTTACAAATTGTAAATTTTGAAACTAACAAAGAAAGAAGAGTATCAGAAGTACCAACTGTCGTCATCACTATAGTTTAGGTCAGTCAATGATGCTGTCTGGTACACGTGCTTCCTATACTTAGTTTACACTTGCTGCACCTTTTATGTGCAGGTTCAGATCCAGATACGAGAGGAGATTGAGGCTCATAGATCCTTTGGAATGCTTTATTGGTGTTTAGGGTGAGCCGATGATGGTCCCACAGCGCCATTGTCATGACCTAATTTCACTAAGTCGGTAGGAGAACCCTTTCCCAAATCATCATTTCATACCACAATAAAGTAAATAGAGCAGAATAAGTAGAAGTCTAAATCATAAATAATCCTAGGTGCGGAATATAAATACAATCCCCAAGGAAGTGGTCTGACTAGTACAAGAGCAACTAAATAATGTCTAGAAAATACAAGTCTCAAATGCAAAACACATCAGTTTGAATGGAAGAAAATAAAGACAGGGATAGAGGAATCTCCGGGCAGCGACTCATCCGATGCTCACCCTAGATACTTGCAAGCCACGCCTCAAAAATCAGTCTCGGGAAGTGAAAGTGGAACCTGTCTCAAAACTCTGCACCCTGAAAAGGAGTGTAACAAGGTAGCATCAGGACAAACAACACATACTGAATAGGCGTCGTAGGCCGACAACAGTTAGTTAACATATATAAAGAAAGAGACTGAAGAAAAGACATGCTCACAATCAGGTATACACCACCAAGCCCAAGAATAACAACTCAAGTACATAAGGATCAATAACCGAATCATAGCCTATGGTGAAGCACCTAAACACAAGTCTTGCCAAGTTTCCCACGATCCCTCAAATAACCATAAAAACTAGTACAACCAACAATGTTACTCTGTAACCTCAAGTCTCAACCTAGGAGAAAGTCTCTACTCCTCGAATCTATCAATTCCCAAATATATATTAATCAGGCACACAGCGATCTCAAATCAGTGACCAACAAGGAAGTCAATGTTCATGAGCACCGTATAATACGACAAATAACCACTACCAGAAATCAGATGTATAAGTGAATGAAATATGAATGCAATGCAATGCAATTCAAATGCAGTGATACACACACGCTTCAGGCGAAAATATCTCGTCACATAGACAGTGATGACCCATGGGGGCCCTGCGAAGTCCATGTACCTGCTGCGGCGCACAGCCCGATCCAAGTCAGTGTTGCGGAATATGCAACCCGATCCCAGTAAGTGTGGCGGTACGTGCAACCCGATCCAAGTAAGTGTTACGGAAAGTGTAACCCGGTCTAATATATATATATATATATATATATATATATCTGTGTGTGTGTTGTAGCGTGCAACCCGATCCAAATATATGAATATGAATGCATGCATGATATCAATGCCAATAAGAGTATATCAATGACAACCGTGCCACACATGGACACATATCCCAATATCAAGATCAATATCAATTCCTTCCTCTTCACAAGTCAATAACCAATAACTGAGAGATACGTGTTCAAAGCCATAAATAAGTCACTAAGTATTCATATCAGAGTATTAGGAAAGATGAGATTGAGTACATTGCATAATATCAATGAATGATGACAACATATCAAATCAATCGTGCCACACATGGACACATATCACAATAACAGTCCCAATATCATAGCTTTTCTTTCCTTCCCAACAACATCAACACACAATAAAGTACGATCTCTAAATCATAAGGTAAATCACTAAGCAACTAGTCTGGAATCACTCACGTGGCTACAAGCTAATAAATCACAACAAGGCCACAACTCAATAGAACACAACAAAGCGACAAGCCATAGTCAACAACAATACCAACCTAAGTATCCCATTTCAACTCCATACCCGAAGGGGCACGTGCTTTCTCCAACAATCACTAACTCTACACATGATTCGCTAACTGAAGTCTAACCAAAAGGTAAACCGTAACCTACCTAGAATGCCGAATAGGAGCCACAAACTGTCAAACCTTAGCCTTTCCCTTTCTTTGCGCCTCCAAATAGTCAAAGTCTAACCATATTTGAATTCTACATTAGAAATCAAGAAGAACAATACCCGTATTGCTACACTTCTAATTTACCTCGAATGCTAACTATGAAGAAAGGGGAAACAGGCCCACAAGGGTAAAATGGGTATTTTAAAAGTAAGGTATGCAATTCAACGTTCTAGTAGTTCAATCCTACTATCTAATTGCTAAAATAACTCAAGAATGGGTCAATTTCATTATTCAAGTGAAAACCCCCAAATTGGGTATAAACCCTAACTCTCCGACATTCAATCTCATCAATCATAATGGAAGGATCAAGCCTATTAGCTATTAAATCATCATCTCCTATGATTAGATTAGTCAAAACCAGCAACAAATCCCATTTAGAAAGACTAAAACTCATTTTATAAAAATATACATCAAAACCCATCTTTCCTCTTAAGTTCTATGGAGATTCTAGCATGGATTCAAGCTTAAGGAAAGATAAAGGAATGGATTTAAGGTTAGGAGACTTACCTACCATAGAAAGCAGCCAAAAACTCTTCAAATCGCCTCAAAGGATGCTTAGAAAAAATAATAGTTGGAATGGGGAATGGAAGGGTTTTAACTAAGCTTTAACTAATATTTTGGTCTCGTCATCCGCTGCAGCGGTTGGACTTCCACTGCAGCGGGCTCGCTTTGCCGGCCAACCTCTAACTCACACAACTGCTATGGCAACTCCCTTTTTGCTATCGTGACTCCACCACAGCGAATATCCGTCCGCTTTGGCGACTCACCACAAACTTCCCACAATCGCTACAGGAGTCGGTCCCTCGCTTTAGCGGGACCGCTACCGCGAGTCTGGTACCGCTATAGCAAGCACCAGGCACTAGAAGAATCCTGGTTTTTTACAAGTCTCCACCCGAAATTTGACTATCACCCGGGGCCCCACAGATATAAAACAAATATGCATACAAACATAAAAACGCGCTACAAACTCATCCGTGGCCTAAGAATTCCCAACGGAGGTCTATTTGATCAAGTCAACCCCTAATGGCCTAAAGTCAACTTTCTAACCCAAGTCTCAAAACACTCCCAAGTTCCTTGGGAGCCGAACCGAGCATCCCACCAAGTCACAAATGACCACCTGGATCTTTCGAAATAGATGAAATTTCAAAAAAGGTTCGTTTACCGGAAAGTCAACTTGAGTCAAACATTTTTCACTTAAAGGCTCAAATCTCCAAAACTCACACTAAAACTTGCCCAATGACATCGAGAACCGTGCCACCCATCGTCGCTAGTCAAAATCGCTCTAATAAGGCTCGGGAAAGGGTCACCGGGGGTAAAAGGGGCAAAAAAAGCTATAACGGCTGAACGAGTTGTTGCATCAAATACCAATTAAATAATAGTTCGTCCTCGAATGAAGAAAGAGAGAGAGAGTACAGAAGCTGACGGTAACTAAGGAATCTTAAAAATAACAGCATGAAAGCCTCTACGGCATGATGTTCGCCAAAATCATCGCTCGTTCAACTTATCAGTCAACTTCCTCTAAGTTAGCTCAAGTCCCAATTTCCATATTACCATACTTGAAATACCCCCACAACTGATCCCCGAATAAAAGATTCACTTTTATCGAAATTTTCTGATCCAACATAACCATACCTCTGAAGGCGATTGATAAGTCCCATAAACGTTCCTCAAACAACACAAACCTTTGGACATCGACAAGATCATAACCTACTCTGAACCGGTATAATACCCTGATCCCGCTAACCTTTCTTTCACACTTTCTAAGGCCGTGCTTCTCACCATGATTTCTTAGAAACACATAAACACAAGCCCAAAACCATGACTTACTCTCTCCAAAAAAGAATCCTTGCTTTATCCAAGAACTATACGCAATTCCATCAAAATTTGTTACATCTCGGGGATTTCAAACTTGTTGCATTGTGTCACGACCCAGCTCCGTGGGCCGCGACTGGTGTCCTAGCTGGACACCCGTACACACCTACTTACTGAATCGACATAATCATATCTTATTCATGCCCAACATTGCTAATTTATATGAATATTATTCTGAAGCGATCGCAAATATCGTACATATCATACCGAGACATAATCATAAATATATATACCGGCCCGTTAAGGCCGTTAGCACAAACCACAGACATAACCGAACAATGGCGACCCATGACCCACATATATGTCTACAAGCCTCTAATATAAACAACAGAATCATATGACGGGACAGGGCCCCGCCGTACCCAGAATAGTCATAAACACAAAGATATGTATAACTAAAAGATCTGTACCAAAAGTGTGGGCTCCGGATCAAAGGAGCACTCCGAACAAGAGAACAGATATCCTAGGGCCGACCAATCACCTCAATACGCGTATGTACCGCGTGGCATGAAACGCGACCCCCGAAGAAAAAGGGGGGGTCAGTACGGAAAATGTACCGAGTATGTAAAGTCAGAAATACTGTAAACAGAGTCATAAGCAAATCCAGATGTAAAACAGTATAGTCAACAAACCATAGTCAGAACCAGGCATACGGAGGTATAGCGGACAGAGCCTTATCAAAAATCAGAGGTGCAGAAGTCTGACATACTGAATCATGATCGGAGTCAGAAGTACAGAAAATGCGTACCTTATCTAGAATATCAAAATGCCTACTTTCGCATTTTAAGTGATGCAAATCAGAGTCATACACAGGGCACAGGAACATGGTCGCCACTCCCGTCTCTGGCGCCATGACACATCATAACGTTGACACGGCGCCCGGGGACATATACCACGCCGGGAACCCGGACATATCATAATATGGACACGGTACCCCGGGAACCGGACATATACCACGAGAACCGGGAACCGGTCACATCATAATCCATATACACGGTAATCGGGGACGGACATATACCACGGTGCCCCGAACCGCACACGGTAACCGGAGACAGACATATACCACGGATTCGCCCGACCACCGTACTCCGAGACGGACATATACCACGGTACTCCGGAGACGGACATATCATACTCCATATACATGGTAACCGGGGACGGACATATACCACAGTACCCCGGAACCGAACACCTCATACTTCAGGATTTATGTGTGGAACCCGGCCCTCAGACAAAGGGCTCGGTGAACCAAACGCACGATACATACCGGCTCGGGATCCAGTGAAGGAAATCATAACATGTGCACGAGCAGAGTAGTAAGAAACTAAATGCGCATAAATCAAGACTCTATGGAATGATCGAACGTATTGTCAGAATATTCGTAAAAGATAACTTAATCGGAATGCTTATATCAGAAGACTTATATCAGAATATTTATGCCAATATTCTTGTATCAAAATTCTTATGTCAGAATACTTATATCAAAGTGCTTATATTATAATACTTATAGTAAAATACTTTTATCGAAATATTTATAACAGATTACTCTTAACAGATTCCTTATATCAAACCACATCGAACGTTCACATCGAGCGCGTATATCGGAATGCTTATCCCAAAATATTCATATCAAAATACTTATATCGGGGACTGGGAGTACTCATATCGGACTACTTGTACCGGAGTATTTATTTCAGAATAGTCAAATCAGATTACTTGTAACAGAATACTTATGTCAAACATTCATATCGGAGTACCTGTATCAAAATACGCATGTCAAAGATCCCTATCAGAATACTTATATCACGATGCTTATACCAAGATACCTGTATCAAATATTCATATCGGGCTACTCGTATCGGAGTGTTTATATCAGGGAGGGCCCACGAGAACATATCAAACTCGAAACTAAAGATCAGAATTACCCCAAAGTACGTTTCATAAGTTAATGCGAACGATAAGTCATTTAGGAGAGAAATAAGACGACAATCGTGATATGTACCTTCTTGGTTGTTCCAACGGATCACGTCGAAGCAAGCTTTTTTTTTTTTGAAACCGTTGGGATATGTTAAAATATTTCATGGGTCTCAATGGAATAGTTAAAACAACTATCGTTTAGTAGTCGGAACAATAGCCAAAAGTTTCCTTTAATTATCGTACGAAAATGAGTCAAATAGATCAAACAAGGGAAGTCTCGGGAATTATGGGCCCACCTCGGGTCAAGTCGGGTAACGAACATAAAAACGTGGTCATTGTGCCTCATTGGATTATCCTCGAAGATTTCAAGGCATTCCGCTTTCATTTTCAAAAGTTACGGACGTTTGAACATTACTTTACAATAAAACATAAGTTATTTGATTCAATTATACTGAATGAAAAGGGATACATTTAGGTGTCATTTCCGAGGAATGGGACTTTCCCCGAGGGTTGGATTTTGACCTATCATAACTAGGACATGCCAAGAGAAGGAGAGGTAAACTTTACATACCTTTCTTGCCTTTTTTGCTCGCCAAAAGTCAAATCCCGTTTCGTTCAAAACCTACAAATGGTCACATTTGCCAATTACTATTCATAAGGCTTAAAATTCCAATCTTGAATTAGTACTTGTCTACCGAAATTTCGCGGCACCTCCCCTACAAATACGACACCCGAGAATTCAACTCGGCCAAAATAATTCAACAACAACACCAACAACCATTACACGACACAATATAACATAACTAGTCTTCTTTCCAACATAGTGCAATAGCTTTCATTTCCACTTCACATTTTCAATTCAATACCAACATTCTCATATTCATTTACTAATCAAGATCACTCCAATACAATTCGAAATCATTGCATATCATTCTTACAAAATATTCACAAAATATACAAAAATGTACAAATTTTTCCACCAAAACCATAATTCATCCGAAACTTCTAATCTTCAACACACATATTCATAACACATTTCCATCTTCCTATTTCATCAACCAATTTTATTAACAATAATCATAATTTGCACCTTAACAATTTCATTTTCATAATTACATAAATCTACCATAAAATCACAAAACTTCCCATAACAACTCAACAACCAACCTTTCATGCTAATATGGACTTACATCCCTCCAAATCCACCAACTAACATAATAATTCCCATTTAGACTTCACTTCCATAATTACATATAAACTACATTAAAATCACATAATTTCCTATAACAACCTACAACCAATTTCAATACCAACTAAACCCGTTAAACCTTTATTTACGTCGTAGCCGCCACAACGACATAACTAACAAACTAAATAAAATTTAACTCACCATCCCCATATCACTATGGCTCACGGCCACACACACTTCACACACACATACATGAGCTATGCACACACATATCACCATTCCATAATCCTCATCCAATTCCAATCCTTATAACATGTATACCTCTTCCATAACATAAAAGAATAGAAATCTTACCTTTTTCTTCAAATTTCAACTTGCCGCAAACGTTGTTCTCTCGCTTAACTAATTGTACCACTTCGACGGGCGTCTTGAACTTGTTAAGAATTCAAGAAGAACAAATTTTTTGAATCAAGATTGAAAGACTTAGAATTTTTTTTTTCTCTTCTTATGCTTGGCCGAATGGCCTTTGCACTCTCACTCCTTCTTTGTTTTTTTTTTCTTGAACTTTCTAATGGATGAATATGCATATGATCATCCACTTATATTAACAAGTCACATGATTGATCACATGACCATTTAAATGGGTTGGGCCAAGGCCTCTTGGCCGGCCACCCTTGCACTTTGGGCCTCCTCTTTCTTATTTATTTTTTGAGCCCAATTCATTAAGATCTTATTTTTGTAATTCACGAAACTAATTTTCAAAATTCCAATTTCGCCCTTAGCCTTCCCCGATGCTTCCGCATCAACACTTTTCATAAGCAACAACATATGTATCAAATGAAATCAAAATATGGCCTTATTCCTTACAAGTCACAATTATTCCAAAATTTCCCAAATATGCAAAAGTACGGGACATAACATCCTCCCCCCCTTTAGAACATTCATCCTCGAATGTTCAGCTGACCTTATGGGGTCTCATAATACTTCGGGGAGGTCTCTTTCTTTCTTTCAAAATTTTCCCAAACGTTACCATTACTGTGCCCCTTTACGTACTCGCTTTCTTTCTATTCCCAAATATTTAAGTACTAGGACCTTCCAGCCTTAACTAGTGATGGAATCAGTATCAGTCCACTTTGTAACATTTGTACCATATCTTGCGTTTGTTTCGTAAATCCCGTTTAGTCAATGTCTTTCGTATATTGCAACACTGACTGCTAGGGCCCACCTGCCGCTCGACACAGTCATATATGGGATGTCATACGCATACGTATACATTTACTACCATTTTTCTTACAAAACATTTCCCAAACGCTTATTCAAACTTACTCTGATTCCGGAACGGTGTTGCGCTTCCTTCTTTTCCACCGGCCGAGTCCGCCTTAGCCTACCCGACCCATTTGGGGTTCCTAACCGTTTGGCACATTCTGATTTCCTTTAGGTTACCCCTGATTTTCTATCTGTCTTTTATATTTGCATTTATAAAAATTTCGGCGTACTTCCCAGGGGGTCACTCATCCCAAGATTACTCGGCCCTAAAGACGCTTAGCCTCGTAACTTTCATGCACTTTGATGCGGTAATCTTTGATATAATTGCGTCGACTACCCCACATGACTTTTTCCACATAATCTAAGGTAAGTCGGGGTCTTAACAATTTCCAGGAAGTTCTCTAGCGGGTCCCACCCCGACCAAGGAAGAATCTTTTATCTATTTTCTTTTCGACCTATGAAATTGCCGAGTTAGTCTTTTAAATTCTCAATATTCACTTTCCCCTTCGTATGAATAGTTACCTCTAATGATTCTGTCACTTCGGATTTTTATCCAGATTCTGTTAGTAGCTAGGAAGGAAAAATACCACAAAATAGAATCTAGGCATGTCGATGCATACATATATTTCAAGGAGAGGCTAATAAAATACCTGCGTCCGCATCTGGCGGCGTCTCAGGGTCCTGTCGACTAGCCAAGGCATAGATGCGGTGTGAAGGATCGCTAGAACTGGGAACTCCGCCACGGCCCTTACCACGGGCTGCTGGTGCTGGCCTACCTTGCCCCGTAGGGCGCATAGCCACAGAAGAAGATAACCCAGCAACTGACCCACTAGGCGGAACTGCACCATCTGGACTATCCCTATACGGACACTCCCTCATAATGTGGCCTTGACGGCCACAAGAAAAGCAAGCACCCGTGGCACGGTAACATTCTCCAGGGTGACGCCCCCTGCAATAAGGACATCTAGGTATAGGCGGCCCCGTCCGATCAGAATCTCTGTCCACCTGTGAATCTGAAGCCCTGGGGTTCTGGCCTACCCCTGAGTACCCTGCATGATCTGGTCTCCGACCCGAGGACTGTGGAGGTATACTTCGTGCAGGCTGAGAAAACTGTCTAATACGCGATCGAGACCGCTCGCCTTGAAACTCCCCAGAATAACTAACTGCTCTTGCCCTCTTGGGCTGGCCTCGATCATAATCTCTGCCCGACTGATCCTCTCTGTGCCGGTCCTCCATCCCTTGCGCATAGGCTTGTAACCGGGCAATATCCATACCAGTCTGCGACGCCATCGCCATACAGCTGTCAACCAAGTAGCGATCCAGCCCTATCACATATCGGTGCATCCTGTCAGCCATATCCGCCACAATAGTCGGTGCATATCTGGCCAGGGAGTCAAACTCTAAACTGTACTCACGGACACTCCTGCCATTCTGTCTCAGCCACAAAAATCTATCAACTCTGGCCCGCCGCAACTCTGGGGGCAAAAAGTGGCTGAGAAAGGCAGCTATAAACTCGTTCCAAGTAGCTGGAGGCGCATCTTTGCCTCTGGACAGCTCCCAGGACTCGTACCAATTAATGGCAACATCCCGTAACCGGTGTGAGGCTAACTCGACAGACTCGGTCTCAGAAGCCCTGACCAGTCTCAACGAGCGCTGCATCTGCCGAATAAAATCCTGAGGGTCCTCCTCGGGCTTAGACCCATAAAACTCTGGGGGTTTACAAGTCAAGAAATCACGAACCCTCAAACTATCACGCCTGTCGCCATCGTTATCCCCTAGCCCGCGTCCGCGGGCCTGCCCCGCTACTATCCTCGTCAATAACTGTACCGCATCTCTCATCGCCCTATACTCCGCCCCTGACTGGGAAACTGGAGGCTCTGGCGCTGGAGCCTCTGGGGCTAATGGCGGAGCTGCCTCCTGATCCATAGTGGGCGGCCGGCCGCCCCTGTGCTCCTCCGACGTGGTGGCATAGCGAGCCTCGCCGCCGGCCGGGGCATAACCTCAGGTATAGTCTGAGCATGAGCCCTAGTAACCCTCTGGGCCTGGCTAATCTCTCCAACCATCACTGACTTGCCCTTCTGGGCAGCTGTCGCCTTCTTCGGAGGCATCACTGTAAACATAACAAGTGGTCAGAAAGAAATCATCCTAATAGCACAGCTCTATCGCACGATCTAAGATCCAAAGAAAGGTAACACCCTAAATGTCCGTAGCCTCCTGTTTATAGATGTGGTGCACAACACACCGATAAACAAGACTACGAGACACGGCACAGAGACATTCCGAGGACAAACCGCTCTGATCCTACTTTTGTCATGACCCAGCTCCGTGGGCCGCGACTGGTGTCCTAGCTGGACACCCGTACACACCTACTTACTGAGTCGACATAATCATATCTTATTCATGCCCAACATTTCTAATTTATATGAATATTATTCTGAAGCGATCGCAAATATCGTACATATCATACCGAGACATAATCATAATATATATATACAAACCGGCCCGTTAATGTCGTTAGCACAAACCACGGACATAACCGAACAATGGCGACCCATGACCCACATATATGTCTACTGTGCCTCTAATATAGACAACAGAATCATATGACGGGACAGGGCCCCGCCGTACCCAGAATAGTCACAAACACAAAGATATGTATAACTAAAAGATCTGTACCAAAAGTGTGGGCTCCGGATCAAAGGAGCACTCTGAACAGTAGAACAGATATCCTAGGCTGACCAATCACCTCAATACGCGTATGTACCTACGTGGCATGAAACGCAGCCCCCGAAGAAAAAGGGGAGGTCAGTACGGAAAATGTACCGAGTATGTAAAGTCAGAAATACTGTAAACAGAATCATAAGCAAATCCAGATGTAAAACAGTATAGTCAACAAACCATAGTCAGAACCAGGCATACGGCGGTATAGCGGACAGAGCCTTTATCAAAAATCGAGGTGCGAAGTCGACATACCGAATCATGATCGGAGTCGAAGTACAAAAAATGCGTACCTTATCTAGAATATCAAAATGCCTACTTTCGATTTTAAGTGATGCAAATCGAGTCATACACGGGGCACGGGAAAATGGTCGCCACTCCCGTCTCTGGTGCCATGACACATCATAACGTAGACACGGTGCCCGGGGACATATACCACGCCGGGAAACCGGACATATCATAATATGGACACGGTACCCCGGGAACCGGACATATACCATGAGAACCCGGGAACCGGTCACATTATAATCCATATACATGGTAACTGGGGACGGACATATACCACAGTACCCCAGAACCGCACACGGTAACCGGAGACGGACATATACCACAGTACTCCAGAACCGACCACCGTACTCCGGAGACGGACATATACCACGGTACTCGGAGACGGACATATCATACTCCATATACACGGTAACCGGGGACGGACATATACCACGCACCCCCCCCGGAACCGAAAACCTCATACTTCAGGATTTATGTGTGGAACCCGGCCCTCAGACAAAGGGCTCGACGAACTAAACGCACGATACATACCGGCCCAGGATCCGGTGAAGGAAATCATAACATGTGCACGAGCAGAGTAGTAAGAAACTAAATGCGCATAAATCAAGACTCTATGGAATGATCGAACGTATTGTCAGAATATTCGTAAAAGATTACTTAATCGGAATGCTTGTATCAGAAGACTTATATCAGAATATTTATGCCAATATTCTTGTGTCAAAATACTTATGTCAGATTACTTATATCAAAGTGCTTATATTATAATACTTATAGTAAAATACTTTTATCGCAATATTTATAACGATTATTCCTTATATCAAACCACATCAGAATGTTCACATCAGAGCGCGTATATCAGAATGCTTATCCCAAAATATTCATATCAAAATACTTATATGAGGACTGGGAGTACTCATATCGGACTACTTGTACCGGAGTATTTATTTCAGAATAGTCAAATCAGATTACTTGTAACAGAATACTTATGTCAAACATTCATATCGGAGTACCTGTATCAAAATACGTATGTCAAAGATCCCTATCAGAATACTTATATCACGATGCTTATACCAAGATACCGTATCAAATATTCATATCGGGCTACTCAGTATCGGAGTGTTTATATCGTGGAGGGCCCACGAGAACATATCAAACTCGAAACTAAAGAGCAGTAATTACCCCAAAGTACGTTTCATAAGTTAGTGCGAACGATAAGTCATTTAGGAGAGAAATAAGACGACAATCGTGATACATACCTTCTTGGTTGTTCCAACGGATTACGTCGAAGCAAGCTTTTTTTTGAAACCGTTGGGATATGTTAAAATATTTCATGGATCTCAATGGAATAGTTAAAACAACTATCGTTTAGTAGTCGGAACAATAGCCAAAAGTTTCCTTTAATTATCGTACGGAAATGAGTCAAATAGATCAAACAAGGGAAGTCTCGGGAATTATGGGCCCACCTCGGGTCAAGTCAGTTAACGAACATAAAAACGTGGTCATTGTGCCTCATTGGATTATCCTCGAAGATTTCAAGGCATTCCGCTTTCATTTTCAAAAGTTACGGACGTTTGAACATTACTTTACAATAAAATGTAAGTTATTTGATTCAATTCTACTGAATGAAAAGGGATACATTTAGGTGTCATTTCCGAGGAATGGGACTTTCCCCGAGGGTTGGATTTTGACCTATCATAACTAGGACATGCCAAGAGAAGGAGAGGTAAACTTTACATACCTTTCTTGCCTTTTTGCTCGCCAAAAGTCAAATCCCGTTTCGTTCAAAACCTACAAATGGTCACATTTGCCAATTACTATTCATAAGGCTTAAAATTCCAATCTTGAATTAGTACTTGTCTACCGAAATTTCGGCAGCACCTCCCCTACAAATACGACACCCCGAGAATTCAACTCGGCCAAAATAATTCAACAACAACACCAACAACCATTACACGACACAATATAACATAACTAGTCTTCTTTCCAACATAGTGCAATAGCTTTCATTTCCACTTCACATTTTCAATTCAATACCAACATTCTCATATTCATTTACTAATCAAGATCACTCCAATACAATTCGAAATTATTGCATATCATTCTTACAAAATATTCACAAAATATACAAAATATACAAAAATGTACAAATTTTTCCACCAAAACCATAATTCATCCGAAACTTCTAATCTTCAACATACATATTCATAACACATTTCCATCTTCCTATTTCATCAACCATTTTTATTTACAATAATCATAATTTGCACCTTAACAATTTCATTTTCATAATTACATAAATCTACCATAAAATCACAAAACTTCCCATAACAACTCAACAACCAACCTTTCATGCTAATATGGACTTACATCCCTCCAAATCCACCAACTAACATAATAATTCCCATTTAGACTTCACTTCCATAATTACATAAAAACTACATTAAAATCACATAATTTCCTATAACAACCTACAACCAATTTCAATACCAACTCAACCCGTTAAACCTTTATTTACGTCGTAGCCGCCCCAACGACACAACTAACAAACTAAATAAAATATAACTCACCATCCCCATACCACTATGGCTCACGGCCACACACACTTCACACACACATACACGAGCTATGCACACACATATCACCATTCCATAATCCTCATCCAATTCCAATCATTATAACATGTATACCTCTTCCATAACATAAAAGAATAGAAATCTTACCTTTTTCTTCAAATTTCAACTTGCCGCAAACGTTGTTCTCTCGCTTAACTAATTGTACCACTTCGATGGGCGTCTTGAACTTGTTAAGAATTCAAGAAGAACACAATTTTTGAATCAAGATTGAAAGACTTAGAAATATTTTTTTTTCTCTTCTTATGCTTGGCTGAATGGCCTTTGCACTCTCACTCCTTCTTTGTTTTTTTTTTTCTTGAACTTTCTAATGGATGAATATGCATATGATCATCCACTTATATTAACAAGTCACATGATTGATCACATGACCATTTAAATGGGTTGGGCCAAGGCCTCTTGGCCGGCCACCCTTGCACTTTGGGCCTGCTCTTTCTTATTTATTTTTTGAGCCCAATTCATTAAGATCTTATTTTTGTAATTCACGAAACTAATTTCCAAAATTCCAATTTCGCCCTTAGCCTTCCCCGATGCTTCCGTATCAACACTTTTCATAAGCAACAACATATGTATCAAATGAAATCAAAATATGGCCTTATTCCTTACAAGTCACAATTATTCCAAAATTTCCCAAATATGCAAAAGTACGGGACATAACACGTTGTGAGTAGACTAACACGAGCTTGAGATGAACATGAATTCCCTATGAGATTAAGGAGAGTATTTGATAGCTTTAAGTGCGTACCACAAGATTTTGAGGTTATATGAATCAGTGGAACTAAGTTACGTTGAAGGAAGTGAAATGTAAGTCATGTTTGGAAAGGTTTTCGCAATAACTGAGTTAATATTTATTTAGTAATGTCTTGAGGAGGAGCTATAAGGATTCTTAAATGGTTAATGAAGTGTTATATAAGTGTTAATAAGGTTCCATAAGGATTGGAGGTTGGATGAATCAACGAGAGAAAGTTTCAGAAAAATTTGGGTTATATGGCCACTTATACGGCCCGTATAACTTATACGGCCCGTATAATGGTCCGTATAACTTATACGGCCATTCCAGTGAAGGGTAATCCCATGGTACGATTATAAGGTCCATTTATATGGACCGTATAAGTTATATGGACCGTATAAGTTATACGGACCGTATAAATGGCCGTATAATCGGTCGGGCAGCTTTTTTTTCTTTTTATATATATGGACGACCCTTGTCTTATTTTTCATTTCCCACTTCTCCAAACTCTTAAAAGTTCTAGCACCTTCTCCCAAGCATATTCCACCCAAACCCAAGAGAAATCAAAGATCAAATAGCAAGAATCAAGCTATCCATGTGTTGGAAGACTCACTAGGGTTGGTAGACTTCAAGAATTTCTTTGGTATTGAAGCTAGGGTTTTCATAAAAGTTGGCAACTTGATCCAAAGCTCATTCCTATGAGATAAAAGGCTAGTTTTCATGTATATTTCATGTTTTTAAGCATGCTTGGTTGTTGAATGACTTGGGTGAGGGAAGAAAGTAGAAAATGGAGATCAAATGTAGAATTAATGATATTTTGAGTAGTAAATTAGCTTGAGATATGATTCTTAGAATGCTATGAGTATAATCTTATTGTGAAGGGTGATAATAATGACAAGGAAGTGTTGTATGCAATTGTGCAAAGGGCTGGTGTAAAGTTGTTTATATAAGTTGAATATGAGAATGAATTTTTAGACTTAATGGAATATGACTACTTGATTATGATATTGTGGATGTTATTGTAGTTGTTTGGGAGTTGTTTTTCGATATGGTGGAAGTCGATGAAATAGGGGAAATGCTGCCCAATTTTCGTTAACTCATGAATTATTCTAGTTTGAATTTAAGAGCGTCTTTAAGACTTAACCATGGTATGAATCCTTTTAAATGTAGATCTCTCAAGCTTTGGAGATGAACGTTAAGTAGTTAAGAAGACAAAAAGGTATGCAAGGCTAACCCTTCTTTCTTAAGGCATGATCCCATCGATGTATACCATCATGTGAAATCCATAATATCTTCCATGATGATTTTATTCCTAGAATCATAAAAAGCTCATAGTTCTTGGTACTCTCATGATTCCATTGGTTCCATCCTATGATAGTTGATCCTCTAAGGAAAGATATAACGAAAGTGATGATGATGATGATGATGTTGACAATACTTATGTACTCCTATATATATATCTAAGTATGACTATTAAGAACACCGAGCCTTGGTAGAGCCCGATATGTATAACACCAAGCCTTGTCATGGTCGGGTATGTGAAACACTGAACTTCTATGGTCAGGTATGGTACTGCTACATATGTAAGTATATGTAATAGAAGGTTCCCATTAGAAAAAGGGTAAGTAAATATGATGAACGTCGCTAAAGGTATAAATGGCTCTATCACCCCACGACTCTCCCATCTTATGTTATTTGTCATGCTTCTATTATGCTATTGATTATGCCTTACCTACTAGTACATTGTTCGTACTGACGTCCTTTTGTTTGTGGACGCTACGTCATGCCCGCAGGTGGATAGAGAGATAGACTTGACCCTACCTTGCCGAGCAAAGTCTGTAGGAAAACATCTGATCACTCTAAAGACCTCTCGCAACCATAGTACCTCCTCAAATCATTACAAGGTATCAACGAAAACCATTATAACTGTCAGAATAAGTGATCCCGGTAAAATTTCATCAAGTCTACTCAGAAACCCAATAAAGCTCTGTAAACCTGTCATACCTCAAATCTAAACTGTAATCCATCGAATCTGTGAAGGTGATTTACTGGGAACCCATAAGTCCCTCTGGGAATATAACCATAGTCCATCAAGTTCTAACGAACAATCCTGACCTGGAATGAACGTGCAATCCCTGAATACCACCAGTAGTAACTCAAACTGACTCCAACTTTTGGAAACTAATCACAGTCCTACCACGCATCTGTGGCGACCAATTCTAATCTATTCCTCACGCATAATCAATCATGTCTGTCATTCTCTACTCCAAAAATTGAGTCCTATCAAAGTTGTCAACTGAGTACCGAAGAACTCTACCTTCTGAATGCAACCTTCAAGTTTCTCAACCCTTACCCGATATGCAAATATGATATACCCCGAACATTTTGATGCAAAAACTTGTAGCCTCAATAACACCTTGATATGCCCATAACAATTCCGAAAGCATCAAATCTCGCAATCTCTTGCACCAACCTAGCCTAACTATTTTCGAGTCCTTAATATCCAAAAGTACTAACCCAAGATATCCAGTTAATATTACTTGCAGCGTAACACACTACCACGACTACGGTCTCATCTCAAAAATATAACTCCAGCCTTCCCATAAATGGGACCTTCGCAATTCCTTTCTCTTAAAACCACACTAACTCATCCACTGTAGAGTGTTACTAAAACTATCCAACTATGTACCACACAAGCCACTTCCTTAAACCTTAGCATATTGGTTACCTGAAATTCGCTTCTCCCTAGTCGCTGATGAAGAAACCCCACAGATTTTCATAAAATCATGTAGCCTATTTCTGTAGACTCCCTTCTTTAAGCTTACTCAACAATCAAATTTCATCTAAATTATGCAAAACAATAACACCCCAATCTATATAGACCCAAGTAATCCCAAAATGTACTTTATTTTTACCGATTCTCGGTCAACTATACCTTTTCTTGACTTTCGATACCTCAATTTCTATTAGTTCACTCTTACAGCCACCGTCTGACCATTTCTCGAAACCACTCACTAGAATACAGCATAATCATAAGTCTTGAAAACTAGCCGAGTCAATCCTGGAGATAGTAGTGTACCACACACTCTAAACACTAGAGTTCCCTTAACTCACTCAACTCTAAAACTGAATACTCACTAAATACAGCGTAATATATACACATTCCTACTAATATCCCCATGTATCTCCACCAAGGTGCCTTTGCTCAAATTTTGAAATGTTCTCCACAACTCGAATTTATTTTAACCCCATTATTGATTTATCACTTCAAACGTCCCAATTGTCGAACCAAAACACCTCTAACCATTTGCACGATTGTCCCTTTCATTCGATCAACTCAACCGAGCAGCAACACCAGTAATAGCAGGAACTAGCTGAAACTAACACAACATGTACAAGCTCTCAACCCTAATCCAACACTAGATGCAACGCCCGATAACTCCTTGTGTACTAGAACTTCGCACTTGTCCAATACTAGAGTCATTCCTATTAATCAACAATCAGATCCCGTTGGCCCATGACGTAACCAACTTACCAACTCAACACTGACCTTTGTGTATATTTTACCATGCATGACCGTAACGTAACCCTCAAATCAACTAGCTCTTGATCCCACGATCTCCTTATCATTCCTCTAAACACAACGAACCAGTGAACATACCCTTTACTGAAAGATCAGGACCACCGCTTCCCAATATCTTAAGTCTCCACTAGCCACTAGTAGCCCTATTTTTTGATCTAGAACCGATAACCACTTCACTGAAAGAACTCTCAAACCGTAACTATATAGTCATGTCGACGCCCAACTTAACCTTTCATGACCGAATACGAAATCCACTCTCATACCAATTGCAGCCTTATTCTAACAAGCACGTCAGATACCAATTTTTCCCTTCCTGATAGTGGAGATTATTCTATCCAAGTCCTCTTCCTTACGTGTTCGTCCTATTAACACGAAAAGTACTCATACCAAAATACCCTAAGAAACCTTACTTCGCTGCACGCTTTCCACAAAAGTAGTCCTTTAAGTCCTTATTCTCAACTTCTTTTCTTTATTACACGCGGTCACTATACTCTTGCCAAATCCGATGATCCTTACCGAACTTATACTCGTCTCCGTATATCGACATCTAATACCATACCACTGATGAATCGTTGACCTGCCATTGGTACACCTGTGTCACCCAAACCATTATAATACCTTGACGATCTTGAAACTTTTTCCAAACTAATCATACTTCGAATAAATAATTCTTGTTAAGCCATAAATGCACTTTTGCCATTTTCGAGCAACCCAACGCTGAAAACATGGAGATCATCCGACCCTTTGCACTATCTTTCCCAAGAAATCCCCAGAATAACGAGTCTAACCACTGTTCACACAACTGAATCCTCAAGCCATAGCTATAAACTAAACTTGGTCACACGTTCGAATCAGTATGACACATCTCGTATAATATCAGCCAAGTCATAACAAAATCGGTCGCATAAGAATTCAAGAACGAGTTTCCACCATTCGTGAGAGAACAAGACAAGGATATTCAGATACCAATTAGAATCGAATAGATACCAATTTTAATGAAGTAGCATGAAAGAATGAAAGAATTAGAAGTTTTCTAAATTCCCATAGCCCCTCGCAAATAAGTACAGAGCTCATCGTACCGATCCGCAAGAATCTACTAGACAAGCACTTGTACTTATAGATCGGGTAACCTAAGGTTCTGATACAAACTTGTCACGACTCAATTTCACTATGTCGCGCGGGCACCTACCATTTCCCACCTCGATAGGCGAACTCTTTCCCAAATCAGCAATTCAAACCACAATAAAGTAAATAGAGCAGAATAAGTAGATGCCTGAATCATAAATAGTCATAAGTGCGGAATATAAATACAATCCCCAAGGAACTGGTCTGACTCATACAAGAGAAACTAGGTAATATCTAGAAAATACATGGCTTAAATGCTAAATACATCTGTCTGAATAGAAGAAAATAAAGAGATGGATAGAGAAGTATCCAGGTAGCGACTCGTCCGGTGCTCACCCTAGATACTTGCAAGCCATGCCTCAAAAATTCATCTCGGGAAGTGGAAGTGGAACCTGTCTCAAACTCTACACCCTGAAAAGGAGTGTAGCAAGGTAGTATCAGTACAAACAACACGTACTGAGTAGGCATCATAAGCCGACAACAATTAGTTAACATATATAAAGAAAGTGGTTGAAGAATAGGCATGCTCACAATTAGGTATACACGACACAGCCCAAGAATAACAACTCAAGTACATGAGGATCAATAACCAAATCATGGCCTATTGTGAAGCACCTCAACACAAGTCTATCCAAGTTTCCCACGATTCCTCAGAATAACCATAAAAACTAGTACAATTAACAATGTTACTTTGCTACCTCAAGTCTCAACCTAGGAGAAAGTCTCTACTCCTCGAATCCATCAATTCCCAAATATATATTAATCAGGCACACGACGATCTCAAATCAGTAAACAACTAGGAAGTCTACGTTCATGAGCACCGTACAATATGACAAATAACCACTACCAGAATGCAATGGAATGCAATTCAAATAGCATCAAATCACAGCAATAACACCAAATCAGAGGGGAAAGAGGCACAAGAGAGGCGACAATATTGGGAAAAACACAATAAATCACATACAAAGCTCAAACCAACTGGAAATACCCAAATCGGCAACCAAAAAGATAGATTTACCGCATCAATCATACAAACAAACAAGAGGAAGATGAATCAACAACAGATCTACCAGAGATACAAAAGTCAAAGAGTGAGGATGAAAAATGCAAGCAACAAACCTGAGCTTCAGCTGAATCAACACCATCCTCGAACAAAGGAGAGTGCAGATGCTCGGAATCAAGCACCATCGGAAAAAGCATCAACAATGGAGAGCCATGGACACAAGGAAGACACACTTTATCTGGCATTTCGCTTTATTTGGTCTACTTTCCCTTTTCGTTTCTTTTTAAGATGTAAGGACTACTGGTGTGGTTTTGTTTTTAATAAATAAAATAAGCCCTAGGCGACCAGCCTAGTGGCCTTTAATTTTAAAAAATAAATTCAAATAGAGTGATACACACACGCTTCGGGCGAAAATATCTCGTCGGCTCAACAGTCATGACCCATGGGGGAACTGTGAAGTCCATATACCTGCTGCGGCGCACAACCCATCCAAATCAGTGTTACGGAACATAAAACCCGATCCCAGTTAGTGTTGCGGTATGTGAAACTTGATCCAAGTAAGTGTTGTGGAACGTGCAACCGGTCCAATATATGTTTATTTATATGTGTTACGGCGCGCAACCCGATTCAAATATATGAGTATGAATGCATGCATGATATCAATGACAACAAGAGTATATCAATGACAATCGTGCCATACATGGACACATATCCCAATATAAAGATCACTATCAATTCCCTCATCTTCACAAGTCAATAACCAATAACTGAGAGATACGGGTTCACAACCATGAATAAGTCACTAAGTATTCATATTAGAGTATCAGGAAAGACGAAATTGAGTATATTGCATAATATCAATGAATGATGGCAACATATCAAATCAGTCGTGCCACACATGGATGCATGTCAAAATAACAGTCTCAATATCATAACTTTTCTTTCCTTCCCAACAATATCAACACATGATAAAATACGATCTCCAAATCAGAAGGTAAATCCCTAAGCAACCAGTCTAGAATCACTCACGTGGCTTCAAGCTAATAAATCACAACAAGGCAACAACTCAATAGAACCACAAGGCGACATGCCATAGTCAACAACAATACCAACCTAAGTATTCCATCCCAACTCTATACCCAAAGGCGTACGTGCTTTCCCCAACAACTACTAACTCTACATATGATCCGCTAATCAAAGTCTAACCAAAAGGTAAGCCGTAACCAACCTAGAATGCCAAATAAGAGCCACGAACCGTCAAACCTTAGCCTAGCCCTTTCTTTGCGCCTCTAAATACTCAAAGTCTAACCATATTCAAATTCTACATTAGAAATCAAGAAGAACAATACCCATATTACTATACTTCTAATTTAGTTCGAATTCTAACTATTGAGAAATGGGGAAACAGGCCCAAAAAGATAAAACGGGTATTTCGAAAGAAAAATATGCAATTCAACGTTCTAGGAGTTCAATCCTACTAACTAATTGCTAAAATATCTCAAGAGTGGGTATAAACCCTAACTCGCTAACATTCAATCTCATCAATTATAAATGGAAGGTTCAAGCCTATTAGCTATTAAATCCCATTTAAAAAGACTAAAACTCACTTTATGAAAATATACATCAAAACCTATCTTTCCTCTTAAGTTCTATGGAGATTCTAGAATGGCTTCAAGCTTAAGGAAAGATAAAGGAATGGATTTAAGGTTAGGAGACTTACCCACCATAGAAAGCGGCCAAAAACTCTCCAAATCGCCTCAAAGGATGGTTAGAAGAAATAATATTTGTTATGGGGAATGGAAGGGTTTTAACTAAGCTTTAAATAACATTCTGGTCTCATCATCTACTGTAGCGGTTGGACTTCCGCTGCAGCAGGCTCGCTACATCGAGGCTGGGCCCACTACGGTGGCCAACCTCTAACTCACACAACCGCTATGGCGACTCCCTTTCCGCTATCGCGAGTCCACTACAACGGATATCCGTCCTTAGTGGCTACTCACTACAAACTACCCACAATCGCTAGGGCGGTCGGTCCTTCGCTATAGCGGGACTGTTACCGCAGTGGCACCAGACACCTGATAAATCCTGGTTTTTCACAAGTCTCAACCTAAAATTCAACTATCACCCAAGGCCCCACAGATACAAAACAGACATGTATACACACATAAAAATGTGCTACTAACTCACTCATGGCCTAGGAATTTCCAACGGAGGTCTATTTGACCAAGTTAACCCCTAATGGCCTAAAGCCAACTTTTCCAACCTAAGTTCCAAAACGCTCCCAAGTGCCTTGGGAACCAAACTGAGCATCCCATCAAGTCACAAACGACCATCCGGACCTCTCAGAATTGATGAAATTCTGAAAAAGGTCTGTTTACCTAAAAGTCAAATTGAGTCAAACATTTTTCACTTAAAGGCTAAAATTTCCAAAAATCACACTAAAACTCGCTCAATGACCTCGAGAACAGTAACACCCATCCCTGTGGTTCAATATCGTGCTAATAAGGCTCGGTCAATGGGGGTAAAAGGTTCAAAAATGCTATAACGACCAAACGGGTCATTACAACCACACTCCTTCCGATTTTACTTTCTATCTTCTTTTATTCTAGACAGTGTTTATGTATTATTCAGACTTGTATTTGGATTTAGTAGTATTATTCATCTTTGTATTTGGATTTAGTAGCTCTGTACCTGTGACTTCCAGGTTTTGGGGGATGTATTGACTTAGAGTATGTCATGTCCTTATTATCAAACCTATCATGAGACTTACTATGGTTGTTCTTTATCAATTCTGTAATTTATTTATAGTTCGCGACTTAGTCCTAATTTGGGGATTTCGGGTCATGACAAATTTTGTATCAGAGCTCTAGGTTTAGTAGGACAAGAGCAATGTCTAGTAGAATCTTGAGGAATGGTACAATGACATTCATACCTATCTTTGAGAGGCTACATGGCATTTAGGAAATTTCACTTCTTTCATTCTTATCATGCATTCTTGACTTTATCGAATGTTGAGTTTTTTGTTTCACTTTTTTCTCACATATGGTGAGGAGTAAATTGACCACGGCTGGAGAGCAGGAGCCCGCACCTACATGTGAGCTCGTTGCTTCAGCTGTTTTTTGGGGTATAGGTAGGGGCGAGGCAGAGGTAGAGTTTGAGTAGCGACAACAGCTTGAGGCCGAGCATCACTGGCACCTTAGGGTCGTACTAGAGCAGTATCTCCCGAGCAGGAGGCGATTAAGGAAGATAATCCAGTCAATACTGAGGAGGTTGGACTAGGACATGCACCTCCGAGTTTCATTGCTACACCTCCGCTTCAGGACACTTTGGTTCATATGTTGGATTTTTTGGAGAGTATGGCTCAAGAGGGTGTTTTACAAACTAATTTTGATCGCTCATAGACTAGGGTTGGAGGACAGACTCCATAACTTATGACTGCTCCAGGTTTTCAGACTCCAGGGGCTGGGCCAACACCTGTTATGGCTCCCCATTTCATGGGTATGGCAGTGCCTAGTTCTGCTTAACTCGAGACAAAGATCGCCCACGATATCCGTGGAAGAGTAGAAGATGTTTGAGCATTTCAGGAAGATGGATCCTCCCAAGAATGATGGATACCCCGAGGATCATGCGTATGGTTTTTTGATCAGTTGTCATGAGTGGTTGCACAACCTCGCATTAGTGGAGTCTCATGGTGTGGACTATACCAATTTTCAGATGGTTGGCCCCGCCAAGCAGTGGTGGAGGTCGTTTATTAAAACTAGACCACCAGGGTATCCTCCTTTCACTTGGGCTTCATTCACATAGGTATTCCTAGAAAAGTTCGTACCTCGTAGTGTCAAAGAAAGGAGGAGGACTCAGTTTTAGGGGTTATGCTAGTGGTGTATTTCTATGATTCAGTATGAGACCTAGTTCCATACGTTGTCTCTCCATTCCTTGATGATTTTTCTTGATGAGGCTGAGAGGGTGAAGAGGTTTACCAATGGGTTAATTTGTCCACTTTGTTTGATCGTAGTACAGATGGCTTACCACATGGTCTTCTTTTCGGCAGATTATGGATGCGGTTTGAGGAACAGAGTTTATTAGGCATGAAGACTATGAGTAGTGGTGATTAAGAGGCCCCATTTTAGCACTCATATGGGTACCTCATTTGAAGGTAAAGGACACTTTTATAGAGGTCATCACCATCCGATTATCAGGCTAATTGTTGCAACTATGCCAGTATCTGAGAGAGAAAAATCGTTGCATACTTCTTATGATTATGCACAGTTGTCCCAGAGTTCTTACAGACCATCTAGTCGTGGTGGACATTCGGGTGCCAGTTCTTCTTCTAAGCGAGCTACAGTTTGATAGGGGATGTTTTGAGTTTGGAGACCTTGCGCATTTCAAGAAGGATTGTCCCAGACATAGGCACAGTGGTGAGCATCAAAGTTCCAAGAATCCCGTTATTAAAATAGCTACACAGTCCACTAGAGGTGGTACTCAGGGTAGTAGAGGTGGTTCTTAAGCAAATAGAAGTGGTACTCAGCCCAGTCGAGGTAGTGGTCATGACGGTACTCAAACTTCGGCTGATCGTGCTCATTTCTATACTTTTCAGGGTAGACCTGAGGCAGAGGCCTCCGATGCAGTTATCACATGTATTATAGTTATCACATTTATTCTTTCGGTTTGCCATCGTTTTGCTACAAAATTATTTGATTCAGGTTCTACCTATTCTTATGTGTCTACCTACTTTGCTTCGAGTATGGATATGATGTCTTATTCCCTAGACTTTCCTATTTATGTTTCTACACCTGTTGGGGATTCTGTAGTGGTAGTCGAGTGTTTAGATGTTGTGTAGTTACCTTCATGGTGTATGATACCCAAGTATACATGAAAGTGTTAGATATGGTAGATTTGGATGCTATTCTTGGGATGGATAGGTTATCTCCGTATCATGTGATCTTGGATTGTCATGCCAAGATAGTTACTTTAGCCATGCCAAGTATTCCTAGATTGGAATGGAAGGGTTCTTTTATTCAGTATTTGAAGAGGGTTATATCTTTTCTTAAACTTCAAAGGACGGTGGAGAAGGGGTGTCGCCCCTACTTGGCGTATGTTCGAGATACTAGTTTGAAAAATCCTCTATTAGAGTCATTTCCCATAGTGAGAGTATTTCTCAAGGTGTTTCTGATGGATCTCCAGGTGTCCCACCCGATCGTGATATTGACTTCTGTATTGATTTGGAGTCGGACACCTAGCCTATTTCCATTCTGCCATATTGGATGGCACCGATCAAGTTTGAAGGAATTAATGGAGGATTTGCAAGATTTATTGAGAAAATGGTACATTCGGCCTAGTATTTCAACATGGGATGCTCCCCTGTTGTTTGTGAAGAAAAAGGATGGATCTATGCATATGTGTATTGACTATCGACAGTTTTAGAAGGTGTCTATCAAGAACAAGTATCTGATTCCTCGCATTGATGACTTTGTTCAAGCACCTTCAGGGTGCTACTATCTTTTCTAATATTGATTTGAGATCAGGTTATCACCAGTTAAAAATTAGGGTAAAGGATTTTCCTAAGACAGCTTTACGGGTGTGATATAGGCATTATGAGTTCTTGGTGATGTCATTTGGGTTTGACTAATGCTCCCACAATGATGAAAGATCAAGAAGATCAAGAAATCCAAGAAAATCAAGAAACACAAGATTGAAATTCAAGAGAAAGAAAGTCCAAGAAGTTTAAGATTGAAAATTAATTTCTTCCAAGAATGGGAATTCTCGTGTTTTGAATCATTTTCTAAATAGGTTTCTTTGTTTCTTGATTTATATTGTAGTAGGTTTTAATTTACTATCATTAGTAGGAACTTTATCCTAGTTCTAGTAGGACTCTAGTTTTCTTTATTCTTTTCCTTATAGAATAGGAATTTTACTTTCCTATTTTTAGCTATTTCCTTTCTAGAGTAGAATAGAGATTTGCAGTCATCAAAGAAGAGAACCTAGGCCTATGTAAAGGGTTCTCATGCCATATAAGAGACAATCCACGTTTTTAGCATAAACCTAAAATTTACAATAGAGTTATTTTCTCTATTTCTTGTTCTTTATCCTTATTTTTGGTTCCGAACAAGGTGGTGATAGTCTTTACCCTTTTTTTTTTTTGTTGTGTGTGGTATTTCTTTATCACGTTTACTGAATTCAAGTGGTGACTTAGGAACTTTATAGGTTCTTGATCATTCAAAAACACGTTTCTTGATTTAAAATCCATTCTAGTTCATACCCAGAACCTTAACTTTCTTTTCATCGTTACGCCCTCAATAATTATGTGATTTAAATGATTCAATAGTTATTTTTATAGTACAAATCATCATCTTTCACACAGTTTTGAATCACTTAAATCTGAGGAGTGTAGCTTGAGAAACGTCTGTTTCTGGAAATCTGCCCATAAAGTCGATTCAAGATCAAGGTCCTGGTCGATTGATTCTTTGTTAACTCGAAGAATCATATCAATTTGGTATCAGAGCACAGTGGAGGAATATCATGGATTATATGCAAGAAAGAAGAGGACTTTGGGTTCAAGAATGTTAAAGGAAAAAGGAATCTCTGTTCCGCACTAGATGTACCTCACATGGCAAGGTATGTGCGGTAATCATTAATAAAGGAAGTGTAACGACTCGTTTGGTCGTTATTGCACTTTTGACCTATTTACCCTTGTTGACCTTTCACCGATCCTTGTTAGCATGGTTTTGACCTGCACGGTTGGGCGATATAGTTCCCGAGGTAATCGGGCGATTTTTGTGGTGACTTATGAGAATTAGAACCTTAAAGTGAAAAACAGTTGACCAATAGTTGACTTTTGGGTAAACAGACTTTTTTCAGAAATTCGTCGATTTTGAGAGGTCCTGTCACGACCCCACCAGAGGCCGTGACGGGTACCCGATAATATCATACCGGCACCTCTTATCATGTATTCTATTCGTACTCCGAGTGGGCCATATGGACGATACAATCATATCTTACTCAACATAATCATCAATAGCATACTCGTGAACGTGTGTCGGTAGGTTTTACCAAAAGATTATACAACCATAAGGGGCGAGCGGGACTACGAAACATTTGCGTACACGTCTGTCTACGAGCCTCTAAATAAGATACATACATCCACAAGTCGGGGCCGGATTCCACCGTGCCCAAATATGTACACAAAAGTAGTACCGGTAAAGCTGAAGCTCCGGAACAAGTTTGGAGCGCTTCCAATATGCCGGGTGGAGCTCTAGGGATCAAATGCGTCTGTTTACTGTGGGCATGAACGCGCGTCCACAAGAAGGGACGTCGGTACGAGCAATGAGCGAGTATGTAAGGCATGAGTAACAACATATGGAAGGATACAAAGCATGAATAGTAACAAGACGAAAATATGAAACATATCATGAGATAAAGAGTAACGTACATGCGAGTGCCTTTTAGGCGGGTACCACGCATGCTTAGTCTTTGCGGAACGTGCGGCCGATCCATATATATATATATATATATATATATATTATATTGCTACGGAATGTACAGCCCGATCCATATAATACATTCTTTGTGGAACGTACAACCCGATCCATAACCACATATCCGCGTCCGGGACGGTATCATGTCATATTATACCAGGCGATCGGGGTGGTTACGCGTATATAACGCTCTCGCCCTTTCCCATATTCGCCATATACATATACATATATCATATTCATATATCATATAAGTAGCATGCATGAGAGCCCAAAGAAAGTCATGTATCTATCGGAGTGACGTAAGGTCGGTAGCCTCCGATCATATTATAGATTAATCGTGGTCGCTTTGTCTCACTTTGGAGGAACGATTATTATAAGGTGAGACTGTCAATGAAGAATATCTTCACGAGGAAACATAAAATAGGATCATAAGGCATCAATTCATATACTTTGGAATCCTTGAAAAATAGTCATCATTCATGAATAAAATTGAGAAATCAAGAAATAGCTCAACATTCTCATATCCTCATTGAAATCATAAACTTGGAACCTTTAAACATAGAATCATCATCATCATATTCATCGTAGGAAAATATTCTCATTTTTGACATCATCGTTGTCATTGTAAAACATATCCATCGAGTTGTCATGAAAGCTTACGGAGTCATAAACCTCCATTTTGGAAAGATACAGACAATTTAGAAAGCATTTACGGGTCATCGGGAAAAGAAATCATGCCTTAGAATTATAGACTTCTAACTTTTGACAACAACAAAGTTATGGAAGCATTTATGAAATCGTCATCTAAGAATCATGCCTTTGAAAGAAAGGGGCGAGCCTTAACATACCTGCTCGACCTCTATTGGCTACGTCTATCCGCCCGAGCTCACAAATCTACATTCGAAAGGATTCACACTAATGTTAGTCTCCGTATCACATACTTATCTCAAGTTCCAACTTAAACTATTTTTATTCTATCGAAAATCGGGCAGCATCTCCCCTGTTTAGGTGCCTAGCCCGAATTCTCAATTCATCAACCAACAACAATAACAACAACAACAACAACAATACCAACATCAATAATATCATTTCCCATATCAAAGTATTCCATAAAACAGCCCACACGCTGTTTTTCAATTTCCATAACTAGTCAATTCACTATTCAACCATTTAATTGTGCTGCCGAATTCATAAACTACACCAACAATCCGCATGCTAACAATAATCATTCTTATGAACACAAGAACCTATATTAAAATCATATTACTTTCCAAAACAGCCCACAACAATTGCAACGTCAACATGAGTCATCAAACGTTCATTTTCATCATAGAATCTACAACAAACACAACTACAAGACTAAGTAAAATGAATTCATCATTCTTACACACATGGCATACACACGGCCAAGGCAACGTACACGGCCACCACAAAAACACCACAATTTCATGGATTTCGTTCTGTTCCACACTCCACAACATACACGAACCATGCATAACATATGAAAAATAGGATTGAACCATACCTCTTTCACTTAGTTCCTCAAATTGGCTATGATTTGCACCTTGAATCGACGCTTGTTCTTACTACTCCAACGACTCCACTACGTTGTCATGCACCTTCTAAGGAGTGGAATTGCTAGAGAGAATTATTTTTTGATCACTTTTTCTTGCCCTTGCTCGGCTCCTCCCTTGGCCGAATGGCCTTTCTCCCTTTTTCTCCAAGCTTCTAAATTTTTCTAAGGGGAAGAATATGATGACTTGCCTTGTATTATTCATCACACATATATATATACACATGCACATGGCCGGTCATGTGCAATTTTTTTTTCTCTTTTTTTTTTTTCTCTTCTCCAAGTTTCTAGAGTTTTTCTTAAGTCATAAAAGATGACCAATTTTCTTGCTTGCCTAGTCATCTTGTCTACATGTACATTTAATCCTTAAAATATAAGATTACCACATGTACATCTTCATGGCTTAAGATAATTGGCCAACCATGGGTGGGACCCACGGCCACTTGGCTTCTCAAAAAAAGTCATGAGCTAATAATAATTTCCATGAACTAATAATAATTTCCGAATTCCAAGTTTGCCCTTAATATTTCATGCCAATAAAATTTATAAGCGACTTGCGCATTAAATCAAAACCGAAAAATGGCCTTGCCCTTAACTTTCCTTCAAAGCCTCGGAAGCTTAATCTCCTTAGTTCACTTGTTTTCCCATCCTTCCATAACCTATTACACGAACTCGGACTCTTGTATTGCAAAACGAGCACCAATGATCTTGCATCCTTTCGACAATAACTCCGGTGTCTATAGTTAACTAGCTAACTCCTAATAAATCTCAATGTACCGAAACTTGGGGTGTAATAGGTCCGGAGGGTCGATTATGTCACGACCCAACTAGGGCCATGACGGGTATCCGGGACTAACCACCGAGCACCACTCATTCTATTACTCATCCTGCGTTCATTCATATTTCTTACGCTCATAATCATAGAAAACTATTTTTCATTTGGAACTTATTCACTTTATATGCATAAGACCTTCGACTATCAAAATAATATATATACATACAATGAGAAAACTATGAGACCATACTACCCACAACTACGCATCTACGAGCCTCTACTAGAGTGCTAGACATAGGGACGGGACAGGACCCCGTCGTGCCCAAAACATATATATACATCAAAAGAATGATCAGTGGCACCTCCGGGAAAATGAAGTGCTCTCAAGTCAGCTAATAGCTCCTGCGAGTCTGGATCACCTCCCTGTCTACCTGTGGGCATGAACACAACGTCTAAAGAAAACAAACGTCAGTGCGAGCATTGTATTGAGTATGTAAGGCATTAACAATAATAATACATCAATGAAATAGGGAAGCATCAAATAAGGAGCAATCTGTAACTGACTGTCAATCATAAAAGAAATAATGCATGCTGGCTTATTTTATAATCATCATCATGTCATGTATACATATATGTATAAGCTGCCCGACCATATAGGTACGGTGTGATAATCATTAGCATTAGCCTGCGTCCAGGCCTCTCGCGTCTGGGGTACCATCTCATGCTGCCCACTAGTGGTGTCTGCCCATGCCATCTGGCCATGGTGTATACGTTGCCCGCCTTAGTGGTGTTTGTCCGGCCATATAGTCACGGTGTAATATCATCATCATAGACTCATCATAATTCATGCATGGAAACTCAAAGACATCTATACTTTGTCGGGGTGACGTAAGGTCATGAACCTCCGATTCCATTATGGAGCATTCATAAACATTGTACCTCACCTCGAAGGAATTAGCATAAGGTGAGTGTATATAATGATCAACATCAATAGATTATAGATAGCATCATTAGCTTTATAGGAACATCATATCATGGGCTCTAGAATCTTTAGACTTAAACTTATCATCATCATTATCGTACTCATAGTGTATCTCTTATCTCATATGGCTATTCATGAACAAGGACTCTTAGTTTTCTTGAAGATAGGACATTCATGAAGAAGGAGGAAATTCATGCCATAAGATTCATGCCTTAGAAAGAAAGGACTAGCCTCACATACCTTTTCCGTTTAGTTAATCTATCGCTTGCTTGTTCTCCTTTAATGCACACGTTCTACCTTCAAGAGAATTCATATCGACATTAGCTAAACAATTACAAGAACGTGCTTACTAAAGCTAGAGAAAATTGGGCAGCATTTTCTTTGTTTATACGACTTCCTCCATATTCCATATCAACTCCCAAACATTCATAACAACAATCACAATATCATAAACAACAATCATCATTCATTTGCATTATCCACATTTAACAATTTCACTTCAATTCCTCCATAATCATGACCATAGTTCACTATCGCATTCTTTCACATATAATACTCATTCCATGTTCTAAATTTCATTCATAACATATTCATAATCACAACATATCAATATCCACAATTCAATCCAAGCTTCTATTCAAATATGACACTATTCTTGCATTCATGACCCATTTCCTATTTCCTTCTACAATCCAAGTGTTTCAACTTATCAATACCTCAAACATCATGAAAATACCATGAAACTTACCTTAGATAGTGTAGGAACAAGCCTTGAGTGGCAATACTCTTCTTGCACCAAAACCCTAATTCACTTCCAATGGGATTTCTTGACTTAGATAAACTTTAATGGGTTTCACACTCTTGATTTTGTTGGTTTGATGAAGTTGATCATCAATTTCCTTTGAATTCTTATGGATGAAAAGTGGAGAATATTCTAGAGGTTTCTTGACTTGTGGAGGAGAGAAATGAAATGAAATAAAATGAGAGAGAGGTCCCTTATATCAATTTAAAACCTGTCCGACCGAAATCTATGGACCAACATACGGTCCATATAATTTATACTAACCATATTTCTAGCCGTAGATTTGGTCCAGAGAGCTAAGCCATTCTGGGCTGATTATAAGGCCAGAGATACGGCCAGTATGTTGGGCCGTATAATGCCTAGTGATTCTGAAATCATTCTCGTCGACTCGTTTGATCTCTGATCCTTATGGAACCTTCTTAACACTTGTTTAACACCTCAATACCAATCTAAGGGATGTTATAACTCTTCTCCAAAGTATCATTAAAACATCATTAACTCAATACTCATAATTCTTGCCCGACACACAAGATATGACTTGCTTTCCTTAACAACTTTCTTCCCTTATCTTAAACGTCTTTGAAATCTCGTTTAGAATCATCAAATGCTATTTCTTACTTATCAAAATATCGCATACTCCATACCCTTCGTTAGTCTACTCACTGTACGTTAATGGGAAATTTTTCGAGGTGTAACAGATTATGAGTTGGTGGGATGTTCAGTTTGATTCTCGACGCACTCGGGAGCATTTCGGCTTAATGGTTGGAAAGTTATCTTTTGGCCATGGGGTGTTGACCCGGTCTTATAAACCTCCATTGGGAATTCTGAGATCACGAGTAAGTCCGTAGCGTGTATTTATGTATGTTTATATGTCTGATTAGCATCTGAGAGGTCTTGGGTGATTGTCGAGTTTTGGGAAGAACTTAGTGAAACACTAGAAAGTTTTGGGTGTCTGATGTCTCACCCCAACGAGACTAGGTGCGCCACAGCGGACCCGCCTCCGCTAGGTCTTGTCCGCTGGTGAGGCATCTTTAGATTCTTGGGGAATCCACTCCAGTGGATAGTATTCTTCTAGAGCAAATGTGCTATAGCGGATGTGTACCACTGGAGTGGATCCGCTACAGTGGAAAACGATGATTCAGAAAGTTATTTAATGGTAAGTGTAACCCTTCATTCCCCATTCCCAAAATTATTTCCCCTAAGTGTCTCTAAGGTGATTTGAAGTGGTTCTCGGTGGATTCTTCTTGGCGTAAGTCTCTCTAACCATGCTATTCATTATTTACCTTTCCTAAGCTTGAATTAATGGTGGAAATCTAGAGAACTAAAGAAAGAAGATGAGTTTTGACCTTCACTTTGTTATTAGGATTTTAGTCTTCCAATATGAGATTAATTGATGGATTTGACTAATCTAAGCATGGAATTTCATGATTTAGTAACCAATAGGCTTGAATCTTCCAATCTAGTTGAGAATTTGCAATATGGAAAGTTAGGGCTTATGCCTAAATTGGGAGTTTTGCTTTGAATGATGAAATTGATCAATACTTGAGCTAAATTAGGAACTGGAGAGTAGAATTGAACTTTTAGAATGTGGGTTTACCTATTCCATCTTTGAAATACCCGTTTTGCCATTGATGGCCTATTTTCCCTCTTTTACTTAGTTTAGTTTGATTCGAATGAAGGTATAGCAATATGGGTACCGTTGTTTTCTGTTTCTAACTTAGAATTTGATAATGGATAGACTTTGAGTATTCAGAGGCTCTTCGGAAGGGCAAGGCTCAGATCTGATTGCTCGTGGCTCCAGCTCGGCAGCGAGGTACATTACGGCTTACCTTTTGGCTAGACTCCAGTTAGCGAAGTATATGTAGAGTTAGTTATTGATGGAGAAAGCATGCTAAACCTTCGGGTATGAAGTTGGGATAGATATTCTTAGGTTGGTATTGTTGTTGACTTTAGGGGCTTGTCGTTTCTTGTTGATATTTGGCTTGTTGCCATGTGTGTGGTATTGGACTTGTTACTTAGTTGTCATGTTGCGGTTATGATACAGTTGTCTCTCACTTATCTTGACATTATCATTGACAGAGGAAAGAACTTGCTTCGGTATTAATATTGTGATATGCGCTCATGTAGTGGCACGATTGAGATTTGATAGGATTTCACTTGAGATTGATATCATGCATATCGTTCATACATATTCTGCAGGATTCATTATTATGAACTGTGATTTGATATTAGTATTGGTAAGAGGGAAAGTGAAACATTCGAGGCTTCTTATTATGGTGTTTACTACATGCATATTTCATATGGCATCTCTTGCATATATTATTTGGTGTTACCTATGTGGTCTGAAGGGAAATTGTTCTGGACATGGCATCGTACAAATTTGGGAATAAATTTGTATTGTTAGTTGATTTACGAATGTTGTTGTGTTTATTCACCCTCATGATTATTATTGAATTTGACATTTATGCATACATTTCATCCTGCATTTCTTATGATACTGTGAAGAGGTTCCATTAGAGAAAGTGATGGATGAAAGTAATCTCTGGGCTGTGTGCGGAGTGACTATGGACATATTTGATATAGTAGCCATCTCTGGGCTATGTGCAGAATGGCTAGTGATGTGGAACGCACCTTTGGGCTGTGTGGGGAGTGGCTGGTGTTGTGAAAGTCATCTCTAGGCTGTATGTGGAGTGACTAGTGCATAGACTTTACGGGTTCCTTAATAGTTCATGACTATCGAGACGTGGAGGTTTTCATACATAGTATATGTGTACGATATGGGATAGTTGGCCAGTGCATCGCATCGCACATGCATCCATATTACATCCACTCATATCTCTGATTCTAGTTGTTGTATTTATTGTATCGCATGGTGTGTTTCAGCATTGGTTCCTTGATTGATGATTTATTTGAGATGCTGTGTACTTGTTAATCACTCACCTAGACCTTTGGATGGATTCGAGGTCTAGAGGTTACCACCTAAGCTATCACTGTAAACTACAAAGATCTAGTGTGGTTCACATTATTGCAAGTCTTACATGGATGTGCTTAGTGACTGTATTTTGACTGCTTACATGCCTATCTTTCAGTTTCTTTCTTTTATATAAGTTAGCTAATTGTTGTCGGCAATTGTTGTCGGCCTATGGTGCCTACTAATATATGTTGTGTTTACTGATGCTACCTTGCTGTTTTCTTTTCTGAGTGCAGAGTTTGCTACAGGTTCCACTTCAGGCCCTCATGGGTGAGTTCCTGAGGTAGTTAGTTGGAATTTCCAGGGTGAACAATGTTCCGATCTGCTGCCCGAACACTCTTCTATCCTACTGTCTTTATTTCATATCATGAGACAGACTTGCACATTTCAGACTTGTATATTTCAGACTTGTATTAGTAGCTCTTAATACTATTCAGACCAGCTTCCTTGGGTAGTTATTGTAATTACGCATGATTATCTATCTATCATTGAGACTACTTACCTTTTTATTTACTTATTATATTGATTTAAGTGTTGAGTAAGGGAAGGGTTCTCCTACCAGGTGGAAAAGGGTAGGTGCCTGCGTGATCCGTGTTTTGGGTTGTGACAAGTTAGTATTAGAGCCCTAGATTACCCGGTCTATAAGTACAAGAGCATGTCTAGTAGATTCTTGCGGATCAGTACGATGAGCTCCGTACTTATCTGCGAGATGCGATAGGACATTTAGGAAACTTCCCATTCTTCCATTCCTTTCGTGCTACTTCATTCGAATTGGTATCTAATCGATTCCAATTGGTATCTGAATTTTCTTGTCTTAGTCACCCACGGAAGGTGGGAACTTGTCCTTAAATTATTATGCGAACGGTTTTGTTATGACTTGTTGTGTTGTGGTACGAGATGTGTTATCCTGATTTAGGCGCATGACCAAGTTTAGTTTCTAGCTATGGCTTGAGGATTCAGTTGTGTGGGATTATGGTTAAGACTTTTTTATTGTGGGGGTTTTCTTGAGAAATAGGAGAGATAGTACAGAGGGTCACTTGAACTCCATGTTTTCAGCATTGGATTGCTCGGAAGTCGCTAAAGTGCATTTATGGCTTAACAAGAATGATTTGTTCAAGGTATGATTGGTTTGGGAAAAGTTTCAACATCGTCAAGCATTATGGTGGTTTGCGTGGCTCGGATGTACCAATGGCAGGTCATCCATTCAGCAATGGCAGTGTATTAAATGTTGATATGCGGGAAGGAGTGTAAGTTTGTTAAGGATCATCGGATTTGGCAAAAGGGGTAGTGACCACGTGTAATAAAGAAGAGAAGTTGAGAATAGGGACATGAAGGATGACTTTTGTGAAAAATGTGTAGCGAAGTAAGATCTCTTACGGTATATTGGTAAGAGTACTTTTTGTGTTATAGAACGGAGGCGTAAGGTAGAGGATTTGGATTGATCAATCTCTGCTATTAGGAAGGGAACAATTGGTATCTGACGTGCTCGTCAGGATAAGGTTGCAGTTTGTATGACAGTGGATTTCGTGTTCGGTCGTGGAAAATTAAGTTGGGCTTCAACGTGGAAATATGGTAGTAGTGGAATAAGAACTAGTGGTTTGTGGGTTCTTCCAGGATGATGGTTATCGGTTCTAAATCAGAAAGCAAGGTTACTTGTGATGAGTGGAGACTTAAGATATTGGGCAGCTATGGTCCTAGTCCTTCAGTAAAGGGTATATTCGTCGGGTCGTCACGTTTAACGGAATGGTAAGGAGATCGTGAAATCAAGAGCTAGTTGATTTGAGAATTAAGTTGTGGTCATACATGGTAGAATATACATAAGGGTTCAGTGTTGAGTTGGTAAGTTTAGTTATGCAGTGGGACAATGGGAGCCAATGGTTGACAAATAAGAATGACTCTAGTGTTGGACAAGTGCAAAGTTTTAGTACTCAGGGAGATATCGGGTGTTGCATCTACTCTTGAACAAGAGGTATGAGTATTGTACCGATTGTGTAATTTTGGCTAGTTCCTGCTATTACTGGTGTTGCTACTCGGTTGAGATGATCTAATGAAAGGGATAATCACGCGAATAGTTAGAGGTGGTTCTTCGTGGGCTAGCATCGTTAAGGATCTTCGAGTTAAGGGAATTGAGAAAGGGCACCTTGGTGGAGATACATGAGGATATTAGTAGGACGTTTATACGCTGGATTTAGAAAGTAATCAGTCTTAGAGTTGAGTGACATAAGGGAACTCTAGGTTGTAGAGTGTGTGGCATACCACTATCTCCAGGATTGACTCGGCTAGTTTCCAAGACTTATGATTATGCAGTATACTATTGCGTGGGTTAGAGTAATGGTTAGACGGAGGCAGTGAATGTGAATTTATAGAAATTGAGGAATTAAAGAGTCAACAAAAGGTATTGTTCATCGAGAATCAGTAAGAATAAGGTACATTTTTGGGATTACTTGGGTCAGTATGGAATGCGATGTTGTTGTCTTGCATATTTCAGATGAGGTATGATTGTTGAGCATGCTTAAAGAAGGAAGTCTAAGTGATATGACAAAGTTCCATGAGGTTTCGTGATCAGTGACTATTGAGAAGCAAATTTTAGGTAACCGATATGTTAAGGCTTATGGAAGTGGCTTGTGTGGTACACAGTTGGGTAATTTCATAGCACTCTTCAATGGATGAGTTAGTGTGGTTTAAAGGAAAGGAATTCTGGAAATCCCTATAATATGAAGGCTAGAGTTATATTTTCAAGATGAGACTGTATTCGTGGTAGCGTATTATGTTGTGGGTATTACTAACTGGATAGCTTGGGTGAGAATTTTCGAAATATTAAAGGCTTGGGAACAGTTGTGCAAGGTTGGTACAGAGATCATGAGATTTGATGCTTTCAGAATGGTGATAGACATATCGAGGTGTTATAGTAGGAGATTCAACAGTTAAGAGTGTATTAATTGAGACACACCGAGTTGTGAGCGAGTCAAAGGGAAGCATGAGGAGAATTTGATGTATTTAGAGTTCAAGGGGTCTATCAGATTTACGCACCGGGTGAAGGTTGAGAAACACGAAGATTGCGATCCTAAGATATAGTTCTTTGGTACTAAGTTGATGACTGGTTAGAATTCAGCCTTCGGAGTTGAGGGGACAGACATGTTTGACTATGCATGAGAAAAGGACTAGAATTGGTCGCCAAAGATATGGGATAGGACAGTGATTGGTTTCAAAACGTTTGGAGTCAGTTCAGGTGACTATTGGTGGTATTTAGGGGTTTATGCATTCATTCGGGGTCAGAATTGTTCGATTCAAGCCTGGTGGGCCATGTTTATAATTCCAGACGGACTTATGGGTTTCAGTTCAGAATTGAGGTATGGTAGGTTTATCGAGTTTATCGGGGTTGCAAGTAGACTTGATGATAGTTTACCGAGGGCAGCTATTCGGACAGTTATAATGGCTTATGTTGGTGCTTTGTCACGACCCTAATTACCGATTGTGCGGGCACTTATCTTATTATCACTAGTAGGCGAACCCTTACTCGTTAACGCATTAATCATTAGCCAATTTCTACTTCTTTAATCATTTATTAACAGCCAATAGATAAGTGAATGAATGAATAAATAAAACAAGTCATAATTAATAGATAATATAAGTGTGGAAGTCTAACTACTACACCCCCAAAATCAGAAAGTCATCGTACAGAGACTCTAACCAACAATGTCTAAAGTGTCACACCCCGACTTTACTAGGGTGTGATGGGCACCCGACCCCATTTTCGGAGCCGAGCGAACCCTCGGACTCTTATTACACATATGAACTCTTTGGATTCTTAAGACAAAATGAAGTAAAATACATAGCAATTTTTTTCAAAATCTTTTCGTCATTTCACAAGGTAAATACAGATTGAAAGTATGAGGGCTCCGTATAATAAAACACGTCACCCAGAGAAACTCTTTTTAAGGCTGACACCTTAGACCCACGACTCTGTCTGCAAAGTCTCTAACTGTAATCAGATATCATAGCACATGGGCGCTGACTCGGCTACACTCCAGAGCAAACGGAGTTCGCCAACTTCGCTGAAACATCTTCTGTGCTAACTTTGCGTCGTCTGGGTGTACCTGCGCGGCATGAGACGCAGCCCCCGAAGAAGAGGGGTCGTACGAACAATGTGCGAGTATGTAAGGCATGAATAATAACATAGTAAAAAGATGTATACATGAACAATAACCGCATAGAAACATAGAACATGCAATTTTTGTCAAGCAACGTGACACAATACATAGGAATCATATCTTGCATGGAGAACATAGAACATATCATAGAATAGCGAGAGTAACACAGTAATACGAATGCCCCACAGGGGGCGGATGCCATCATCTTTGTTTTTCCTTTTAGAAAGAGAGTATTTCTTTTCATAGACATAGAAAATAGAATTTATGTCATGTCATAGTGTATCATAGTATCATAAGGGAGCGTAGTATATCATAGTGG
>NC_081352.1:11421306-11432385 GCF_029784015.1 Lycium ferocissimum
AACAACAACCATACATTTCATTATCATCTATATTCATTAATTTCAACCACATTCTTCATTCAACGTCACGTAATCCATAACGACAATAACTAGAATGTCAAATTACATCAATTTACACTAACTTACCAAAACATCTATTTCAACCATAATCACTCCTCACACATTTTCTTGCATTTTCATCCATCTCTATACATTACAACAACATAAGATTTCATAAAATTTCTTCATTTCTTTCCATGCAATGCAACACACCCACACGGCCACAACACTCTTCACATAGATTTCCATGAGTTCTCATTCATTTCTATACATCACAATAGCAACCAAACTACTAAATAAAATTAATTCCTCGCCACACATACTACTATATTCGCCACACTACAACATCCATATTTTCCATGAATTTTCCATGTTCTCTATACATTACCACAACAACCAACATGCTTCATACACTTAATCCATTTTCTCTACACAATATAACATACACGGCCAACCCACTATGCATGCCACACTTCAATTAACAAGATTCCATGTTTTTCATTCATTTCTCCATCTTTACAACATATACCAAGCATCCATAACACATAAGAGAAGATTGGTTCTTTACCTTTTTCCATTTGTCTTCCTCTTGGCTAAAGTCATGAACTTGCAAGTATGAATGGTTTTTTTGCTCCAAAAATTATACCATGTTGAAGAGGACCCTTGAATTGGTAGGAATACTAGGAGAAATAATTTTTCCTTGATCAACTTCCATGGCCTCAATTTTCTTGCCATGGCCGAAACTACTATATTCTCTCTTCATCTTTTTTTTTTTTTTTTGTTCTTTCCTTGCTCTCTCTTTTCTTCCACTCTCTTAAATTAAAAAGATGACCACACACATATATATGTATAATTTTCAAGCATGTGAGGGGCACATGCCCCTCTCTCCATTTCTCTAGATTTTTCTTTTATTTTCTTGAATTTCCTAACATGGTCAAGGAAGACCTAATGTCTTCTTTTATACACTTTAATCCCTACTAATTTAAAAAATAAGGGCATGTAGTGCACGGCTAGCATGTCCCCTTCATGAATTTTTTTGAACTTTTGTAAAATGACCATTTTTCCCCTAGCCTTCTTAAATATTTCCATGAACCATTTCGCGAATTTTCCTTTTTCGCCCTCAACCTTTCTCAATATTCCATATCAACAATATTCTAAAATAATATTAATAACCCACTTGCGCATTAAAATAGCTTTGAAAAACAATCTTACCTCCCACACTCCACGACTTCTTCGAAATGTCCGAGCGCACGAAATACGGGCTATAACACCCACATCCGAATCGGAGGAATATAAATAATCAGACAGTTCCCGGCTCACTGGTGTTATATCCCGCCTTTTTGCATAATCGCAAAATTCGAAACAATTGTGATTGGTAGGTCATGAACCAATATCTTGGCTCTAGTTGTTATATCCATGTTGTTATGAGAAATATGGGTGTGGAAATATGGAATAAGGCCGAGGGAAAAATCGGAATTTCGGAAATTATTTTTCGGGAATCGCAAAATATGAATCATGAAGAATTGGGCCAAAAAAAAAAAAAGAAGAAAGAAAAAGAAAAATTAAGGCCCAAGAGGGAGGATGGCCGGCCATGATGGCCTAGGCCCAAGCCCATGGAAAATTTTCCATGTGACAAATTAATTACAAGGATTATCATATAAGGATCATCATCCATTAGAACTTTCAAGAAAGCAAAGCAAAAACAAGAAAAAAAAAAGAAGAGGAGAAATCGGCTCCAAGAGAAAGAAAGAAAAAAAAAAAGAAAAGAAAAAAAATTTCCAAGCCTTCTACTTTGATCCAAAAATCCTATTCTTGTTGAATTCTTGTCAAGTTTGGGACGCTCTCCGACGTGATATAATTGGTTTAGTGAAAGGGCGACGTTTGCGACTAAGTTGAAATTGAAGAAAAAGGTAAGATTTCTATGTTTTTATGTTATGGGACAAGTTTGTATGCTACAAGCATTGGAATTGAATGAGAAGTATGAAATTGAGGTGTGTGTGTGCATGGCGTGTGTGTGTGTGATAGTGATGCATGGCCGTGTGCCATGGTGGTGGTGGTGAGTAACGGATTAAATGTTATTTAGTTAGTTAGTTGTGTTGTTATGATATTTATGACGTAACCAAGTCTTGAACAATTTGAAATGGCATTGAAATGGGTTGTATGCTATTATGGGAAATTATGTGATTTTCATATGATTTTTATATAGTTATGAAAGTAAGGATTTGAACGTGAATTATAGTTATTGTTGATGAGTTTGAAGGGAAAACGATGCGACTTAGTAGCTTTGCCGCAATTGTAGGAGTTTTGGATAGAATATGGAATCGGCGGGAATGGTTGAATTCATGAATATTGCTTGGGATGCTATTGAAATATGTTTGAATAATCTTGAATTAGATAATGAATACGAGAAATGTTGATGTTATCTTGATAATGTGAAGTTTGGATGGAAATTATTGAACTATGTGGAAAGGAGACTATTTGTGCCATAATGCGGGTTGTGATGATTGTTGATGTTGTTGGTTGTTGTTGTTGATATTTTTAAGCCGAGATGATTCTCGGGGATGTTATATGTATAGGGGAAGTCTTTGTCGGAATTTTTATAAACAAGCACTACTTCCAAATTTTAGCCTTAAAGCTTATAAATGACAATTGGTAAATGTGACCAATTGCGGATTTTGGAGGAAACGGGAATTGAGTTTTGACCGGCTTAAGGAGCGAATAAGGTATGTAAAGCTCCACCCTCCCTTCTATTGGCATGTCCTAGATGTAATAGGTTTGAATTCGGATCTCGAGACGACTCTACTCTTTGGAATCTACGTCCAAACTTACCCCTTTTTCATTCAGTGGAATTGAATTGAAAATGTCTTGTTTTGTTGAAATAAGTGCTTAAGCATCCGTAGTTTGCCCAAATGATGTTGGAGGGCCTAGAGTCCTATGCATATGACCTCGTAAGGCTTAACGACCCTAGTTTGGGGTACACCGCCTCAATTTGACCGAGGCGGGGCCCACGCGTTTCGAGATCTTCCTATGTAGCCTTGTTTGGTATATTTGTGTGATTTTGCAAAGAGAACTTTTTACCATTGCTACGACTATTATAAGATAATTATTTTAACCACTTCATTGGGTTTTATAATACATTTTGACACATAAGAACGATTTCAGCAGGTTGTAACTTTCGTATACTAATTCGATAAATGCGAAACTTGCCTCCGTACTTTCCGATGTTAGTGAGTGTACTTGGCCATTGGATTTGAAAGGTAACCTAATTATTTCTTTGCCCCTATGCATGTGAATTTGGTATGTGACTATGATTCGAGGTTCGGTTTGGTATATTGTTACCATTGGGTTCTGGCCGCGGTATGTAATTATGCGATGTTACCGGGGTTCCCCGGCCGCGGTATGTCAATACGTGTATAGGTAATACTACCGCCGGGGTTCCCCGGCCGCGGTATGTGATTATGCGATATTACCGCCGGGTTCCCGGCCGCGGTATGTATGTATATGTGGTATATGTATATATGTACGTGTAGCCGTGTATATGTGGTGTCGCCGGCCGGATTCTTGGACCGCGGTGTACGTGTGTGTGATATGATCCGTGATTACGGACGGTCGGGATTATGACCGTCGGTAAATGTCAGCTCATATAAATTATTCTATTTCCTACATACACAAGATAGAAGCGTTGTACAAAAGGAAAGCTAAGCATTTTGGTATTCCGTTTATTTTAATTGCCTTCTATACTCCTTATATGTAATTTATACTTTAGACGCAAGAACTTTAGTATTCTGGATTTTTATGCTCATTTCCCGCGCTCCCTACTTCGATTATGACTATGTTACTTGTATTCCTGCTTTGCATACTCGGTACATATTAAAATGCACCGACCCCCTGTCTTCGGGAAATTTGTGTTTCATGCCCGCAGTGCGACGCTCGGTTGAGGATCCACGTCTAGGCCATCTATTATGCTTTCGGGGAGTGCTCCTTCTTCCGGAGCTTATCTGTTTTGGTACATATCTTCTTCTGATGCATATGTGCATTATTATTTAGGGGTACGGCGGTCTGTCCCGTCCGTCATATGATTACGTACGTTTGTTTAGAGGGTCCGTGGACATGTTTGTGGGATTGGGGTCGTTACGTACGGATGCGTATATATGTTGTGTTTGGGCGATCCTTTCGCCGCGGCGGTCCGTCCGCGTATATATATATATGTTGTGTTGTTGGCCCTGTGTGGCCTTTGTTGGTATTTTTCGCGTGCAGGTTAATTTTGGTTAGTAAGAAAAACGAGGAAACTGCGCGAATTCTTCTAAATGCTTGAGTTACTATTTTGGGATTTTGGTACGTATGGGTGCCCAGGTCGGGCGCTAGTCACGGCCCACGGGGTTGGGTCGTGACAGCTGGGGACCAAGACAAAGAACAGGAGAAATCCGTAGCACTCTCCGAGGTGGCCGGGCTAACGGAATTCTCCCTCGCGGTGAGCACCGGCGCATACCCGAAAATCTCTCCTCCGTCGTCCCGGAGGAATGCTCCGATGGGTGCCGTCTCATAACTATCCTCCTCCGGGAGGTAAGAAACTACGGAGGAGTCATCGTCGGATCCTCCGAGAGATCGTATCATAGCCACCCTCCGCGGAATCCTGCGTCTCCGGGGGCCGTAAACTGCGGAGAAATTGTGCCGGGTCCTCCGACGGATCGGTATCATGCTTGTCCTCGCGGGATCCTCCGAAGGATCTCGTCTCAATCGAATAGCCGGGGCTCGCCTACTCGGCCCCGTGACATCCTAGGGGCCTTCTTAGCACCCCCCATCCCCGTCGTCGGGAGCCGTCCTTCTTCGTCGTCGACTACCGGTCCACTGTGAGGAGAGGGTCAGAAACAATTTCCCAAAATACTGACGTTGTTACTCTTTTGGAGCCCCGCTGTAGACACAGCAACTCGTTGGGAGGAACCATCCTAACAATACAGCTCTATCGCACGATCTAAGATTCCAAGAAAGGGTAACATAACATCCTAGATGCCCTGTAGCCTCCTGTTTATAGATGTGGGGCCCAACACACCGATAAACAAGACTCTACTAGACACGGCCCATAGACATTCGAGGATCGACCCGCTCGATGACTTTTGTCACGACCCAACCCGTGGGCCGTGGCGCGGTGTCCCTAACCCGGACACCCGTACGTACCTACCTAACAGATCCAACGTACCAAACAGCTAATTCCGTTCAGACATACATAAATTCATACAGATATATATTACAACGCACGAAAATATATATATACTTAAACATGTACATAAGCCGTTGGGGCTATCATAATAAACAAAAATACTCAGACCGCAGACTCGTACTCACTTACCCGAACAGTGACAACCCACAACCCACAAACATGTCTATAGGCCTCTAACATACAGAATAGAATCAGAAGACGGGACAGGGCCCCGCCGTACCCAAATAACCATATGTACAAAGCAGACAAACAACAAAAGGTATATACCAAAAATGTCAGCTCCGGATCAAAGGGAGCTCTTCGTACAAAGAAACCGATGTCCTAAGCGCGGCGTATCACGCGGCGCGTCCGTACCGGCGGCATGTAGCGCGACCCCCCGAAGAACAAGGGGTCGATGCGAAGGTGTGCAGTATGTAAAGCGGAAATATAACATACATAATCATAATAATCGAGTCGGATATATAAAATCATAACGGGACGAGAATCGTAATATGTCGGATCTAGGGTGGTAGGCGACTAAGTTTCAATACGGACCCCGAGAGTACAGTACAAAATGTGGTGACGGAAGCACAATGCAAATCGAGAGGCACGAGTGTGATCACAAATCATAAACGTAGTCGAAGTACGGAGGAGTGACGAGACGGACTCTCGAACGGGGATCGGAACTCGGTATGACAGACGGTAATCGTAGTCCGAAACGGATGTGCGGAAATGTGACGAACGGATCTTTATCCAAATCGAGAATCTCAAATCATGCATACGCAGTCATAACATATTCGTACATACATATCATATATATCGGATCCCGCCCTTTAATAAGGGACGCTGAATTTAACCCGCCCTCTTAGTACGGGACGCGATGGAATGACAGATCGTATCAAATGCCATCACGGCCGCCATCCCCATAATATCACATAATCAAATCATAATCGGATGTAGATCCCGGCCGCACATCCGAGGGACGCGGTGAACAATGCAAAGAAGTGCACGAATCACGGAACCCGGCCGGGCGCGGTGAAGCAAGCATTGAGGCATCCACGAGCAGTTAATGAGAAACCAAATGCATACGGACCAATATTCGGACTGTGGCGAAATAGTCCAGACGGTGGGTCAAATCGGAGTAGTCAGATTATATCGGAACAGAGTGTCCAGAACCGTTCCAGATGTCAGAATAATATCAAGATTCAGAAATATAGTCATAATACTTATTAGTTAGCCGACGGAAACATAATTAAGAATTTCCTATAAAGAACGAACAGAAATAAATCAATTTGAGCCATACCGGGAGTATCAGGGTTTTGTGGGCCCACCTCGGACCCGATCACGGTGATATACAAAAATGATAGATAATAATCTTAAGGATTCGTCCATAATCATTATAGGGTGTTCCGACTCCAGTTATGGAAGTTACATACATGTAGTTTGTTTTATCGACAAAAGGTAAAGGAATAATTCAATCTCACTGAACGATTTTGAACTCTTTTCAATCTCGGAGTGTGAGAAGTGTATGTTCGAGGCTCGCTTTCAAACCGTTACACTCGAACATGCCAAAGAATGAAAGGCAAAGCTTTACATACCTTGGTTATGCTTCTTCGCTCGTCCAATTTCAATTCCCGTTTCGTCAAAAATCTGCAAATGGTCACCTTTACCAATTACTATTCATGAGAGTTAACATTTCAACCTTGGGTTTATACTTGTCTACCGAAGTTTCGGCAGCACCTCCCCTATAAATGTGACACCCCGAGAATTTAACTCGGCTCAAAATAACCAACAACAAGCCAACAACAACACCAACAACAACAATTATCAACTAGAATCGCTTACTAACATAATTAGTCTTCTTTCTTCATAAAGCAACAACTTCCAAACTAACTTCACATTTTCAAACTAATATCAATGTTTTCATACTCATTTACTCATTCAAGACCATTCAAATACAATTCGGAGCATTTCGCATTATTTCACAAATTATACAAAAATTCCACCGAAATCATAATTCGTTCAAAACTTCCAACTTCCAACATAAACTTCCATGACATACTTTTACCTTTCAATTCCATTAACAACTATCATAATTTGCATCTTACCATTTCATTCCCATAATTACATAAGCTATAATAAAATCGCATACTTTCCGACAACAACTTAACAACCAATTCTTCATGTTAACTTAAACCATTATTCTTCCATCTACTTCACAAGGCCTTAACGACACCATTAACATAGCAAACAAAATTAATTCACTTCCATATCTATTTCTCCCTACTACACGGCCAACCCTTCTTTTTCCAAATTCAACCTAACTCATTCAACCTTCATTTCCAACATGAATTCCACCATAACCACAACTAGAACACAATACAAAATTCAACTTACCATAGCCATGCACCACACACACACGGCCATATATACACACACACACACACACGGCTCACACACTACAACTCACAATTCCATGCTTTCCATGCATTTCCACTTATTCTAACATTCATAAATCTTCCATAACATAAAAGAAAACATGAGATTCTTACCTTCTTCCAATGAATTCTCCTTGCCAAAAGAATCACTTCCTTGCCTTAAAAGTTATACCAACTTGTAGAGCACCTTGAGCTTAGTAGGAATATAGGAAGATTACAATTTTTGAACCAAGATTGAAGGCTTGGAGAACTTTTTTTTTTTTTTCTCTTCTTTCTTTTTCTCTAGGGCCGAATGGCCTCTTCTCTTTTTTCTTGATTTCTTTTGATTTGTCTTGAAATTTCTAGAGATGAACACTCATATATATTGGCCTCCTTAATGGTCACATGTTTGGCACATGGAAAAATTTATTAAATTTTGGTGGACTTGGGACAAGCATGGACGGCCACCCCTTGCTTCTTTGGGCCTTGTTTTCTTATTTTTTGGCCCACTTCTTCATGAATCATATTTTGCAATTCCCGAAACAAATTTCCAAAATTCCAAATTTGCCCTTAGGCCTTCTCCATTGTTTCCGCATTCAAACTTCCATAACCAACATACACATACTAAGAAAAATCCAAACATGACCTTGTTCCTTACAAGTCAAGGTTAATTCCAAGTTTTCCAAATGCGCAAAATTGCCGGATGTAACAATCTTCCATCGTTTCGTTTAATCTCCAATCCTTTTGGAACCTTCTTAACCCTTGTCTAACACTTCAACATCAATCTAAGGGACACTATCATTCTTTCCCAAAACATCATTAGAATGTCATTAACTCGATACTCAAAATTCTCGCCTGACACACGACATATGATTCCCTTTTCTTAGCAACTTTCGTCTCCTACTTCCAATGTCTTTGGAAATCTTAATTAGGACCATTAAAGACTATTTCTTACTAGTCCAAACATCGTATACTTCATACCCTTCGTTAGTCTATTCACTGTATGCTAAGGGTAAATTTCTAAGGTGTAACACATACAACCAGTATAAAAGATACGGACCGTATGTTAGTCCGTATGTCCGAGTCGGGTCAAATTTTTAAGTTGATATAAGGACCCCAACCTCATTTATTTCATTCCATTTTTCACTCCACACCTCAAGAACACTCTAGAGAACTCTCCACTCTTCATCCACAAAAACCTAAGAGAAATTGATGATCAACTTCATCAAACGAACAAAATCAAGTGTATGAAACACATTAAAGTTCATCCAAGTCAAGGAATTCCAATGGAAGGGAACTAGGGTTTTGGTGCAAGAGAAGTGTTTCCACTCAAGGATTATTCCTATACTATATAAGGTAAGTTTTATGATCTTTTCATGTCGTTTAAGGTAATGAGAGGCTGAAAGACTTAGATTATGGAAGGAGATAGAAAATGGGTCACAAAGATAGGAATAATGAGATTTTGAGTAGTAGTTTGGAATGAGTCATGAATAGTGATATGTTGTGATTGTAAGCATGCCATAAGTGACATTTAGAATATGGGATAAGTATTATATGTGAGAAAACGCAATAGTGAACTATGACCATGATTATGGAGAAATTGAAGTGAAATTATGAAATGTGGATAATATAGACGAATGATGATTGTTGCTTATAATATGGTGAATGTTGTTATGGATGTTTGGGAGTTGATATGTAATATGAGGAAAGTTATATCAACAAAGGAAATGCTGCCCAATTTTCTCTAGCCTTAGTAAGCATGTTCTTATAATCGATTAGCTAATGTTAATATGAACTTTCTTGAAGGTAGAAACGCGAGCATCGAAGGAGAACGATCAAACTATAGAACAGCTAAACGAAAGAGGTATGTAAGGCTAGTCCCTTCTTTCTAAGGCATGACTCCTATGGCATGAATTCTCCTATATTTCCGTGACTTTCCTACACATTGGAAACTATGAGTCTTTGGTTATAAAGAGCTTTTCATAAGATAAAGAAAAGAGATATGACGTGAGTATGATGATGATGACTATGAGTTGAGCCTAAAAGTCTAAAGTTCATGATATGCTAATTCCATAAAGTTCTTGCTATGGATACGATATGATGTTTCTACAATCTAATGACCCTAAGGATAGTTCCATTGATGTTTTTCCTTGTGTGCACCCACCTTAAATGTTAGTCCCTCCAAGGCGAGATATAACGATTATGATTACTCCATAACGTAATCGGGGGTTCACGACCTCATGTCACCCCGACCTAGCCATGGTTACCTTCAAGCTTTAATGTATGATTAATGATGAATGTATGATGATGCTAGGTTATGATAAAGTTATGATATGCCTATGAAATGTGTGATAATGATAAGTTTATACTGACTATATGACAATACGATTCCACCGTGCCTAGTTGGTAGGCATCCCGCGAAGGCGGGCTGCATACGATTCCACCGTGCCTAAATGGCCGGGCATGTCACTGCTAAGGCGGGCTACTATGTTTACACCGAGTCTAGAGGGTCGGTCATGACACCACTAGTGGGCGGCATATGATGGTTATCCAGACGCGGGTTAATGATGTTGATATATATGATACGATGATGTATGCGCTATGATGATACATGTACTATGATTATATATGATATATGTATGAAATGTATCCACCCTTAAAAGTTACGCAGGTTATATCTTCATCTTATATCTTATGATTTCTCTATTATGTTCATTTCATTCATGCCTTACATACTCGGTAAAATGTTCGTGCGACGTCCATTTTCTTTGACACCGTGTTCATACCCGAGTGTAGGCGGTGGAGGTGATCCGACTGTCGTAGTAGCTACTAGCAGACTTTGAGAGCACCCCATTATTCCGTAGGTGCCATTGATTTATTCTTTTGTGTATATATATGTTTTAGGCATGAAGGGGTCCTGTTCCGTCCATATGTCTAGTACTCTAGTAGAGGCTCGTACATACGCATGTGTGGGTAGTATGGTCTCACAGTTTCTTCTCGTATGTATGTGTATATATATATATATTATTTTGATAGCCCGAGGACTTATGTATATAATGTAAATATGTTTCCAGTGGAAATGGTTCTTCTATGATTATAAGCACAAGACTAATGAATGACCACAGAATGAGTAATAGAATGAGCGGTGCTCTTTGGTTAGCCCCGGGTACTGGTCATGGCCCCTAGTCGGGTCGTGAAAATACCTTAATATGTTAAACAAGTTTAACAATTCACTTTCTTATTGAAGAACGCCCAAACCCTAGCTTGAATCACTTTAGGAAGAATTATACTGCAAACCCTAAGTTTTGATCACAAGAATCACGGTAAGAATAATGGGCTTGATGTTAGAATAGATTAGTAATGTTAAGGGCATTCTTACCATTGATTTGAAGACTTGGAGGGATAATTTTCGTGCTTAGGGTTTGG
>NC_081352.1:11432485-11448093 GCF_029784015.1 Lycium ferocissimum
TATTATTCATACGTTATATCTCTTTACTATGCTACTATTCATGCCTTACATACTCAGTACAATGCTCGTACTGACCCCTCTTCTTCGGGGGGCTACGTTTCATGCCGCGCAGGTACACCCAGATGATCAGACACCATTATAGAAGATGTTCCAGCGAAGTTGGCAAACTCCATTTGTTCTGGAGTGTCGCCGAGTCAGCGTGCTATGCCAGGATGTCTTGTTTGAAGTTAGAGACTTTGCAGACACAGTCGTGGGTTTCGGGAGTCAGTTTGGATTATGATACAAGTTTTGTACGGTTACATATCTTATTTGATTCAAAAGCAAAAAGAAAAAGAATGTTTCAGCAATCTTATTATGTATACTCGACGTAGAGATTCAAAAAAAAATCAGTACGTAGTAAGAGTCAGTGGGTTCGCTCGGCTCCGAATATGGGGTCGGGTGCCCATCACACCCCAGTAAGACTGGGGTGTGACAGTGGGAAATAGCGGGGGCCAGGTAGGTAGGGGGCAGACAGACGAGGATGATGGTGGACACACCTCTCATGGCGACTCCCCGGTCGAACCCGAAATTGATTATTTTATAAGTATATGAGTTTCCTAGAATTTCCTATGTGTGTATGATTTTTGTAAAATATTATCCGATGACAGTAAGGGCGACTGAGATTGAGATGTCCCCGCCACAGGTATAAATCTACAAACCCCGGGTGGAAGATAATTGAGAGTACAAGTGGAAGTAGATATCGAGGAATCCGGAGGGGCAATATGGTAATTGTGTAGCTTGGACCGGAGTGGGACCCGCTACAAAAATTTCTGAAAAATTTATTAAAAGGCCCGAACGCCCTAAATTATGTGGCAAAGACCGTGTGAGGCAATGACGCGGTGATATTACCGATAACGCATCGAATGCATGTGTCTTGAAGCGTGCCGAGACCGAGCAATCCTGGGATGGGTGACCCCCCTGGGAAGTACGTCAAGCATTTTTCACAACTATGGATATGGAGACAAAATGAGAATTTGGGGTAACTTAAGTGGAATTTGAGTATGTGGAGTGATTAAAGATTCTACAAAGGTTACACCGATTAAGACAGACGAGATCGAAGAAGAATGAAGAAACGATGCAGTTCGAAACCGAGCAAATTTAAATGGCGATTGGAAATGTTTGCAAGTAGGATGACAAGGAAATTTCCGTAAGTCTCTGAAGTATAGTAAAGGTAGTTCGACTCTGATCGTGATTCTGTATGCCACATTTTTGCGCCTCTGATTACGAAGAGGTTAAATCTCTGTACCTACGTGCCTACGAATTTGATCACGTTTCTGTTTAATATACCTCCGTGTGTCCGACTCGATCCATTTACTCCCACATACCTCGGTACGTCGACTACGATTTCGAATACATCCGATAAGTCTCTATATGCCCGACTCCGATCACGGATACGTACGATATACTTCATGTGTCCGATTCGACTACGGATTTATCCGATATAGTTGATGGTACATCCGACTACGATTATGGAGTCATCCGATATGCTTCTCGTGCGTCCGGCGATCATGAATACGTTTGATATAACGTATGATTACAATTAAATATCTTCGTATACCGATTCCTGGATACGACTTCATCTGACACACCTCTGATCTTCTAGCTCCGACAAATATTCACCCTATACCCGATTTAAAATCGTATGGACCACTAGACTAGGATTTCGAACAGCCCCAATACCGCAATGTCGGAAAATGATAGAAGGACTTGGAAAATGAAGGCCCTTACAGTTACTTCGATCAAGTGTGAGTATGTAATTGGCAGGAAGACCTCCCCCCGAAGTGTTTGTAAAACCTATAAGGCTAATTTAACATTCGAGGACGAATGTTTTAAAGGGTGGAGGATGTTACATCCGGCAATTTTGCGCATTTGGAAAACTTGGAATTAACCTTGACTTGTAAGGAACAAGGTCATGTTTGGATTTTTCTTAGTATGTGTATGTTGGTTATGGAAGTTTGAATGCGGAAACAATGGAGAAGGCCTAAGGGCAAATTTGGAATTTTGGAAATTTGTTTTGGGAATTGCAAAATATGATTCATGAAGAAGTGGGCCAAAAAAAAAAAAAGAAAGAAAACAAGGCCCAAAGAAGCAAGGGGTGGCCGGCCATGCTTGGCCCAAGTCCACCAAAATTTAATAAATTTTTCCATGTGCCAAACATGTGACCATTAAGGAGGCTAATATATATGAGTGTTCATCTCTAGAAATTTCAAGACAAATCAAAAGAAATCAAGAAAAAAGAGAAGAGGCCATTCGGCCCTAGAGAAAAAGAAAGAGAAGAAAAAAAAAGTTCTCCAAGCCTTCAATCTTGGATCAAAAATTGTAATCTTCCTATATTCCTACTAAGCTCAAGGTGCTCTACAAGTTGGTATAACTTTTAAGGCAAGGAAGTGATTCTTTTGGCAAGGAGAATTCATTGGAAGAAGGTAAGAATCTCATGTTTTCTTTTATGTTATGGAAGATTTATGAATGTTAGAATAAGTGGAAATGCATGGAAAGCATGGAATTGTGAGTTGTAGTGTGTGAGCCGTGTGTGTGTGTGTGTGTGTGTGTATATATATGGTCGTGTGTGTGTGGTGCATGGCTATGGTAAGTTGAATTTTGTATTGTGTTCTAGTTGTGGTTATGGTGGAATTCATGTTGGAAATGAAGGTTGAATGAGTTAGGTTGAATTTGGAAAAAGAAGGGTTGGCCGTGTAGTAGGGAGAAATAGATATGGAAGTGAATTAATTTTGTTTGCTATGTTAATGGTGTCGTTAAGGCCTTGTGAAGTAGATGGAAGAATAATGGTTTAAGTTAACATGAAGAATTGGTTGTTAAGTTGTTGTCGGAAAGTATGCGATTTTATTATAGCTTATGTAATTATGGGAATGAAATGGTAAGATGCAAATTATGATAGTTGTTAATGGAATTGAAAGGTAAAAGTATGTCATGGAAGTTTATGTTGGAAGTTGGAAGTTTTGAACGAATTATGATTTCGGTGGAATTTTTGTATAATTTGTGAAATAATGCGAAATGCTCCGAATTGTATTTGAATGGTCTTGAATGAGTAAATGAGTATGAAAACATTGATATTAGTTTGAAAATGTGAAGTTAGTTTGGAAGTTGTTGCTTTATGAAGAAAGAAGACTAATTATGTTAGTAAGCGATTCTAGTTGATAATTGTTGTTGTTGGTGTTGTTGTTGGCTTGTTGTTGGTTATTTTGAGCCGAGTTAAATTCTCGGGGTGTCACATTTATAGGGGAGGTGCTGCCGAAACTTCGGTAGACAAGTATAAACCCAAGGTTGAAATGTTAACTCTCATGAATAGTAATTGGTAAAGGTGACCATTTGCAGATTTTTGACGAAACGGGAATTGAAATTGGACGAGCGAAGAAGCATAACCAAGGTATGTAAAGCTTTGCCTTTCATTCTTTGGCATGTTCTGAGTGTAACAGGCTTGAAAGCGAGCCTCGAACGCACTTCTGCTTCTCACACTCCGAGATTGAAAAGAGTTCAAAATCGTTCAGTGAGATTGAATTATTCCTTTACCTTTTGTCGATAAAACAAACTACATGTATGTAACTTCCATAACTGGAGTCGGAACACCCTATAATGATTATGGACGACTCCTTAAGATTATTATCTATCATTTTTGTATATCACCGTGATCGGGTCCGAGGTGGGCCCACAAAACCCTGATACTCCCGGTATGGCTCAAATTGATTTATTTCTGTTCGTTCTTTATAGGAAATTCTTAATTATGTTTACGTCGGCTAACTAATAAGTATTATGACTATCTTTTGAATCTTGATATTATTCGACATACGGAACGGTTACGGACACTGCGTTTCCGATAATCTGACTACTCCGATTTGACCCACCGTCTGGACTATTTCAGTTTCGTTGAGTCTGAATATTGGTCTGTATGCATTTGGTTTCTCATTAATCTGTTCGTGGATGCCTCAATGCTTCCTTCACTGCGCCCGGGCCAGGTTCTGTGATTCGTGCACTTCACTGCATTGTTCACCGCGTCCCTCGGATGTGCGGGCCGGGATCTGTTACATCTGATTATGATTTGATTATGTGATATTATGGGGATGGCGGCCAGGATGGCATTTGATACGATACGTACGTCCACCGCGTCCCGTACTAAGAGGGCGGGGCTGTTACCGCGTCCCTTATTAAAGGGCGGGATCGATATATGATATGTATGTACGAATATGCTTATGACTGCACGCATGATTTGAGATTCGATTTGGATAAAGATACGTACGTCACATTTACGCACGTCCGTTTCGGACTACGGTTGTCTGTCATACTTCTGAGTTCTGATCCTGTCTGAGAGTCTGTCTGTCACTCCTCTGTACTTCGGACTCTGTTTATGATTTGTGATCACACTCTGTGCCTCTGATTTGCATTGTGCTTCCGTCAGCTACATTTTGTACCTGCGTCCGTATTGAAACTTCGTTAGCTACACTCCTTAGATCTGACATATTACGATTCTGTCCGTTATGATTTTATATATCTGACTCTGATTATTATGATTATGTATGTTATATTTTCGCTTTACATACTCGGTACACCTTCGTACTGACCCCCCTTGTTCTTCGGGGGGAGCTACGCCGCAGGTACAGACGCGCCGCGTGATACGCCGCCAGTTTAGGACATCGGTTTGCTGTCTGAAGAGCTCCCTTTGATCCGGAGCTGACATTTTTGGTATATACCTTTTGTTGTTTGTCTGCTTTGTACATATGGTTATTTGGGTACGGCGGGGCCCCCCGTCCGTCTTCTGATTCTGTTCCGTATGTTAGAGGCCTGTAGACATGTTTGTGGGTTGTGGGTTGTCACTGTTCGGGTAAGTGAGTACGAGTCTGCGGTCTGAGTATTTCTGTTTATTATGATAGCCCTAACGGCTTATGTACAGGTTTAAGTATGTATATATTTCCGTGCGATGTAATTTATATCTGTATGAATTTATGTATGTCTGAACGGAATTAGCTGTTTGGTACGCCAGATCTGTTAGGTAGGTACGTACGGGTGTCCAGTTAGGACACCAGTCACGGCCCACGGGGTTGGGTCGTGACAAAGATGACTTCGGGAAAACTGTGAGTTGCACGGCCACTTCCACGGACCGTGTAACTTTGTACAAACCGTGGAAGGGTCCGTGAAACTCCCAGCAGAGTTGGTGGCTGGCTGATGGTGAACCACGACCAGTTCCACGGACAACAAAATGTTCCACAGACCGTGAAAGTGTCCGTGGAAGTCCCGACGAGCTGAACAAGTTTTAATTATATAAGAGTGTTCCCACTTCATTTATTTCATTCCACACACTTCTTCATCTCTCTCAAGACCTCTAGAACATTCCATACAATTCATCCACAAGAATTCAAGGAAAGTTGATGATCAACTTCATCAAACCAACAAGAATTAAGATTGTGAAGCACATCAAAGTTATCTAAGTCAAGAAATTCCAAGAGAAGTGAGTTAGGGTTTTTGGTGCAAGAAGAGTAGTTCCACTCAAGACTTGTTATATATTGTCTAAGGTAAGTTTTATGGTATTTTCATGCTGTTTGAAGTATTGTAAAGTTGAAACACTTGAATTGTAGAAGAATATGTGAAATGGGTCATAAATGTGGGAGTAGTGTCATTGTTGAGTAGAAGTTTTGGATTGAGTTGTGGATATTGATATGTTGAGATTGTAAATACATTATGAATGACATTTATAACCTGGAATGAGTATTATATGTGAAGAAACATGATAGTGAACTATGGTCATGATTATGGAGGAATTGAAGGGGAATTACCAAATGTAGTAATGCAAATGAATGATGATTGTTGTTTATGATATTGTAATAGTTGTTATTAACATTTGGGAGTTGATATGGAATATGGAGGAAGTTGTATAAATAAAGGAAATGCTGCCCAATTTTCTCTAGCTTTAGTAAGCACGTTCTTATAATTGTTTAGCTAATGTCGATACGAATTCTCTTGAAGGTAGAACGTGTGCATTAAAGGGAAATGAGCAAGCAATAGAATAATTAAACGACAAAGGTATGTAAGGCTAAAACTTTCTTTCTAAGGCATGAATCTTATGACATGAATTTCCTTCTTCTTCATGAACCTTCTATCCTCAAGAGAAACTAGGAGTCTATGTTCATGAATAGCCATATGAGACAAGAGATACATTACGAGTACGATAAAGATGATGATGAGCTTAAGTCTAAAGATTTTAAAGTTCACGATATGCTAGTTCCATAAAGTTCTCGCTATGATTACGATATGATGTTTCTATAATCTAATGACCCTGTTCACGATCCCTGGAGGTTACATCGTTAGGTTACACTCACCTTAAAATGTTAATTCCTTCAAGGTGAGATATGACGAATATGATCACTCCATAATGTAATCGGGGGTTCTCGACCTTATGTCACCCCGATATTGCTATAGATTGTCTATGAGCTCTAATGCATGTCCTACGACAAATGTTCCAGAAGAATTATAAGTCTATGTTCATAGAGGATTTCATATGCGATAATGGTAATGAAGAGCCTAAGTTTAGAGACTATAATGCCCATCATACGATACTTTTATGAAGTTCATGCCATGAATATGATATTATTTTCATAGATTGTCCTTAATTCAAATACATGCTCTATGAAAAGTTATGATAAGCTGATGAGATGTATGTGATGATAAAAGATTTTCGTAGTAATGGCAATGATGATGATGAGATATACCGAGCTGTTATATCCCGCATTTTTGTGCAATCGGATAATTCAAGACAATTGCGGGAGGACAACAAGCAAGGCCATATCTTTATTTTGTTAAGCATATGAATGGCTTATGAAGAATTTAGAAGCGGAATTATTAAGAAAGGCTAGGGGGAAAAATTGGAATTCGGAAATAGTTTTATGAATTACAAATTGCTATGCAAGGGAAAAAAAAATTGGGCTTGGATTTTTTTAAGAGAGCCCAACCGGCCATGGGCATGGGCCAAGCCCATGGGGGACTAATTCTTGAAATATAAAAGAAGACCAAGTCTTCATAAATTCATAAAATTCTCTCTAGAAATTTCAAGAAGTGGAAGAGCAAGAAAAGGAGGAGAAACACCTAGAGGGGCCATTCGGCCAAGTGAAAAATCAACAAGAAAAATTGAGAAAAATTTCTTCAAAAATCATTTCCTACCATTTGAAGGGTTCCTAGCAAGGTGGAGTGGTTCTTGGGACAAGAGAAATTCGTATTCTTGCAAGATACAAGTCTTAACTAAGTGGGAAGTTAAGGAGGAAGGTAAGAATTCATTATTCTCCTTTCTTTATATGTTATGGATATTGGTGCATGTTGTAGTGTACAAAAAATGGATGGAATTCATGAAGAATATGAATATAGGGGTGTGGCCGTGCATGTATATGTGTGTGTAGAAATCATGTGCTAATTATTTTATTTAGTGTTTGGTTGTTATTGTTGTGAATGTTATGTTGATAATGGAAGTTGAATGATTTTGGAGAGGATGTAGTTGTGTATGCTTGATGTTGGCCGTGTAGTTGTGGTGTGGTGTGGAAGAAAATGAGTCAATTTTATTTCATGTTTTGGTTGTTGTTGTGTTGTGGATTCTATATTGCCAATAAAAGCTTAATAATCTTAGTGAAATGGTAGAGGTTGGAGACTTGTGGTTGAAGTTTATGTAAATTGAATATTATGTTCTTACTTGTATGGAAGACAATGATATTAGTGTGGTGATGTTGGAACATATATTATAAGGTTGCTATTGTTTTTATTGGAGCTGAAGGTTTTGAAAGAAGTAGTAAAATTGATTGAGTTCTTATAACGTATCTTGGATTGAAATTGGAAGTTGTTAGTATGGTTGTGATATTATGATTGATAGTTTGGCCGGGTTGAATTCCGGATTGTTGTTGATGAGAATTGGCCAAGATGATTTTTGGGAATGGTGTATTTACGGGGGAAGTCTTCCCAAATTTCGGTAGCCAAGTGTTATTTTAAGAATCCAATTCTAAATGCACTAATCAATGTTTGGTAAACATGACCAAATTGTAGATTTTGGCGGATTTGCAACCTGAATTTGAAATAGCATAAGGAGCGGAAAAAGGTATGTAAGGCTTCACCTTTCTTTCTTGGCATGTCTTAGATGTAATAGGTTTGGGCACGGGCCTCGGGGACATTTCTATTCTCCGGAATCCGCACCTAAAGCTCCCCCTTTTTCATTTAGTAGAATTGAATTAGAAATGGTGCGAAATGTTGGAAAAAACTTCCTAAACATCTAGAACTTGCGCAAATAGGACCCGATTACCTTAAGACCCACACCAGTGACGTCATGAATTGTAATGTACGTAAATTTGGTACGCCGCCTCATTCGACCCGAGGTGGGCCCATCGTTCCCGAATTTTCCTTATTTTTCCATTTGACTTATTTTGAAGTAGAACCCAATGGAAACTTTTGATCCTTATTCCGTCATCAAATGACAAGTACTGTAACTATGCTAACTAGGATATTCTTATGACGACGATGAAGATGCTAGGTATGAGAAAATGGCTATGACGCATATGTTAAGAATATGTACTTACCATGAATATGACTATGAAAATGTTTTACAATAACATGGATGATGTCCAGGAAGAAGATGTTCAAATGATGACTATGACATGACATGATATGCTCTATGTTCTCTTAATGTTATTCTCCGTTGGTAGTCTCGCCTTATGATTATCGTTCCTTCAAGGTAAAACATGACGACCACGATTATTCCATAATGTAATCGGAGGTTTCCGACCTTACGTCACTCCGACGAATACATGACTTTCTTTGGGCTCTCATGCATGCCATACCTGTATATGTACATGGGTTGGGGGGATGGGATACATGTATACATGGGGGAATGGGAAGGGAAACATGTTTCATTGCCACCTGGTCAGCTGGCTTATCATCCCGGACGCGGGATGCCCGGACGCGGGATTTATGGGCGAGCCGGAGTATTTCGGCGCAATGTGGGCGAGCCGACGTTGTTCGGTGCTATGATACTACATGATACACTATGACTTGATATGATATAACACGCTATGATACGATACTATATATTAAAACATGACCTAACATAAGTTCTATTTTCTATGTCTAAGAAAAGAAATGTTTTTTTAAAAAAAAAAGGAAAAGCAAGCATGCATGGTATCCGGCCTGAAAGGGGTGTTCCTATGCACAGGTTACTTTCTTGTCTCCGTATATATCTATGACTCCATGATATTGTTATTCATAATCTATGCTCCTGTTCATGTTATTTTCCATGTCTTACATACTCGGTACACTATTCGTACTGACATCCCTTCTTGTGGACGCTGCGTTTCATGCCGCGCCGTGAGTCGGCGGGTGTAGCGGATTTGATCCCTAGGAGTTCCCTCGGCGGCATTTTTTGCAGCGCTCCAGTTGTTTCGGAGCTCCAGTTTCTTGGTACTACTTTTGTGTATATATTCGGGCACGGCAGTACCCGGCCCTTCCTATGTATATGTGTACTATGTTTAGAGGCTCGTAGACAGATATATACAGTTAGATGTTTTGTACTCCTGATTGTCCCCGTCGCTGTATAGTATGCTCGCAAAGCTTATTATCCTATGTTTATAATTGTGTTATTAATGTTAATGTTATGTGTGTAAAAAAAAATATGGTATAGTTCATACGGACCGCTCTATAACAGAGGTAAAAAGATAGACAAGGGGTGCTCAGTACAGGTATCGGGCACTCGTCGCGGCCCCTAGTTGGGTCGTGACAGAAGTGGTATCAGAGCAAGCGGTCCTAGGGGTTTGTCTACGAGCCGTGTCCGATGAGGGTCACATTTTATAGGTGTGTAACGCGCGCCACGCTTATAAACAGGAGGCTGCAGGGCATTTAGGAAATCTGACCTTCTTTGTATTCTAGATCGTGCGATAGAGCTACAACGAGAGGTTTTCCTTTTTCCTAATCTAGTGTTACATTTTCAGCGACGCCTGAGAAGATGAAAGCAACAGCCGCCGAGAAGGGTAAGATAGCAGCGGAAAGGCGGATTGGACAGGAGCCGCCGGCAGATATTGAAGAGGGTGAATCCCACAATGAGGCCTCCTCTCGTGCGTTCGCGCTCCGCCGATAGGGGAGCAAGAAGGAGCTCCCACTCCCGACTCCGGCTCCAGCACCTCCAGTTCCCCCACCTGAGGCTCCAAATCAGGAGATGAGACAGGCTATCCTTTTACTAACTCAATTAGTAGCCACTCAGGCTCGACAACGGGCGTGGGATGCGGTGATGGGGGTCCGAAAACGGGCTGGACCTTTCGGACTAGAAGGGTACGGAGGGAGGCACGGTATAGGAACGTGCCGGGTATTCGGTGACCAGGATCAAAGTGCCGAGTTTCGGGGTCCGACATGGGCCGACTTTAGCGAGACGGGGCTACCCCGGCCGCGGTGCGTGCAATGCGACGGGCCATACTGGGACGGTGTTACTTAGATATAGGTGCTTGTTTTGCCTGCGGTCGGACTGACCATTTGATGCGCGATTGCCCGCGGAGGTATGATAAAGACCAAGCTCAGCCCGCCGGGTCAGGTCGAGGCTATGGAGTTTTGGGTTCCCGGTATAGCGGTGAGTCTAGCCAGAAGAGACCACCCGTATCACGATGCCCTCAGTGTCGTAGATTACATGCGGGGCCGTGTCGCGTGGGTACGAGTGTACCGTTGCACATAGCCCGTGCCGGTCGGGTCATTTTATGCGCGACTGCCCATTTCGACGTGGCAGAAGTAGGGTTCAGCCCACGAGAATAGTAGTCGACCCGCCATCATTGGTGCGCCCTCCAGTGCAAAGGTCCCAGATATCGCCGGACCGTGATAGAGGCGGGAAGGTATACCCGGTTCGAGTGGACCCCAAAGATCATACCTATGCGCTAGCTGGCCGACAGGATCCTGAGCCATCCCCTGATGTCGTACCAGGTATATTATTAGTATTTTTCTATAATGTATATGCCTCGACTGATTTAGGTTTTATGATGTTATATATATTGCGCCTTATGTTGCTGAGTGTATTGGGTTGAAACCCGAGCCAAAACAAATGAGTTGGGATGTCTCCGCCACCAGTGCGAATTTAGAAACCCCGGATAAGAGATAGTCATATGTATGGATGGGGGTGAATAGTGAAGATTTGAACAGGGGCAACAGGGTAATAGTATGGTCAGGAAAGCGAAGATAGGAGTGGGACCCGCCGTAAAGACGTTTTAGAAGTGTTTGTAAGTAAAATAGTGGTGGAAATGTATATATGTACATGACATCTTATCTGTGACTGTAGAATCTTAACAAATAGTGTCGTGATACATAGAATATGTTAGCTGAAGGAAATTCAAAAGATATGATGAAGGCTGTAAGTACGGGTGTCACAGGGTAAGACCGATGCCGAACCCACCCTAGTTAAGGCTAGAAAGCTCTAATGCAGTGACATATGAGAACATGTTAGACACCGAAATGAACTATGACGATTCGAGGTTTCAACAAAAGAGATTTATTAATGCGGGGCCGGTGTTCGGAGCTAACTCGATTGACCTACGACATAAAGGCAACCTAAGCTCCCAAAATGGATATGCTAAACGACCGTGAGGTATCTATGAAGAGACCTCCCACAAGTATCATAATACACACGTAGGCGATTCAACATTCGAGGACGAATGTTCTAAAGGAGGATGTTATATCCCGAATTTTTGTGCAATCGGATAATTCAAGACAATTGCGGGAGGACAACAAGCAAGGCCATATCTTTATTTTGTTAAGCATATGAATGGCTTATGAAGAATTTAGAAGCGGAATTATTAAGAAAGGCTAGGGGGCAAAATTGGAATTCGAAAATAGTTTTATGAATTACAAATTGCTATGCAAGGAAAAAAAAAATTGGGCTTGGATTTTTTTAAGAGAGCCCAACCGGCCATGGGCATGGGCCAAGCCCATGGGGGATTAATTCTTGAAATATAAAAGAAGACCAAGTCTTCATAAATTCATAAAATTCTCTAGAAATTTCAAGAAGTGGAAGAGCAAGAAAAGGAGGAGAAACACCTAGAGGGCCATTCGGCCAAGTGAAAAATCAACAAGAAAAATTGAGAAACATTTCTTCAAAAATCATTTCCTACCATTTGAAGGGTTCCTAGCAAGGTGGAGTGGTTCTTGGGACAAGAGAAATTCGTATTCTTGCAAGATACAAGTCTTAACTAAGTGGGAAGTTAAGGAGGAAGGTAAGAATTCATTATTCTCCTTTCTTTATATGTTATGGATATTGGTTCATGTTGTAGTGTACAAAAAAATGGATGGAATTCATGAAGAATATGAATATAGGGGTGTGGCCGTGCATGTATATGTGTGTGTAGAAATCATGTGCTAATTATTTTATTTAGTGTTTGGTTGTTATTGTTGTGAATGTTATGTTGATAATGGAATTTGAATGATTTTGGAGAGGATGTAGTTGTGTATGCTTGATGTTGGCCGTGTAGTTGTGGTGTGGTGTGGAAGAAAATGAGTCAATTTTATTTCATGTTTTGGTTGTTGTTGTGTTGTGGATTCTATATTGCCAATAAAAGCTTAATAATCTTAGTGAAATGGTAAAGGTTGGAGACTTGTGGTTGAAGTTTATGTAAATTGAATATTATGTTCTTACTTGTATGGAAGACAATGATATTAGTGTGGTGATGTTGGAACATATATTATAAGGTTGCTATTGTTTTTATTGGAGCTGGAAGGTTTTGAAAGAAGTAGTAAAATTGATTGAGTTCTTATAACGTATCTTGGATTGAAATTGGAAGTTGTTAGTATGGTTGTGATATTATGATTGATAGTTTGGCCGGGTCGAATTCCCGGATTGTTGTTGATGAGAATTGGCCAAGATGATTTTTGGGAATGGTGTATTTACGGGGGAAGTGCTGCCGAAATTTCGGTAGCCAAGTGTCATTTTAAGAATCCAATTCTAAATGCACTAATCAATGTTTGGTAAACATGACCAAATTGTAGATTTTGACGGATTTGCAACCTGAATTTGAAATAGCGTAAGGAGCGGAAAAAGGTATGTAAGGCTTCACCTTTCTTTCTTGGCATGTCTTAGATGTAATAGGTTTGGGCACGGGCCTCGGGACATTTCTATTCTCCGGAATCCGCACCTAAAGCTCCCCTTTTCATTTAGTAGAATTGAATTAGAAATGGTGCGAAATGTTGGAAAAAACTTCCTAAACATCTAGAACTTGCGCAAATAGGACCCGATTACCTTAAGACCCACACCAGTGACGTCATGAATTGTAATGTACGTAAATTTGGTACGCTGCCTCATTCGACCCGAGGTGGGCCCATCGTTCTCGGATTTTCCTTATTGTTCCATTTGACTTATTTTGAAGTAGAACCCAATGGAAACTTTTGATCCTTATTCCGTCATCAAATGACAAGTACTGTAACTATGCTAACTAGGATATTCTTATGACGATGATGAAGATGCTAGGTATGAGAAAATGGCTATGACGCATATGTTAAGAATATGTACTTACCATGAATAAGACTATGAAAATGTTTTACAATAACATGGATGATGTCCAGGAAGAAGATGTTCAAATGATGACTATGACATGACATGATATGCTCTATGTTCTCTTAATGTTATTCTCCGTTGGTAGTCTCGCCTTATGATTATCGTTCCTTCAAGGTGAGACATGACGACCACGATTATTCCATAATGTAATCGGAGGTTTCCGACCTTACGTCACTCCGACGAATACATGACCGTCTTTGGGCTCTCATGCATGCCATACCTGTTTATGTACATGGGTTAGGGGGATGGGATACATGTATACATGGGGGAATGGGAAGGGAAACATGTTTTATTGCCACAGTCGGTCAGCTGGCTTATCATCCCGGACGCGGGATTTATGGGCGAGCCGGAGTATTTCGGCGCAATGTGGGCGAGCCGACGTTGTTCGGTGCTATGATACTACATGATACACTATGACTTGATGTGATATAACACGCTATGATACGATACTATATATTAAAACATGACATAACATAAGTTCTATTTTCTATGTCTAAGAAAAGAAATGTTTTTTTAAAAAAAGGAAAAGCAAGCATGCATGTTATCCGGCCTGAAAGGGGTGTTCCTATGCACAGGTTACTTTCTTGTCTCCGTATATATCTATGACTCCATGATATTGTTATTCATAATCTATGCTCACCCATGTTATTTTTCATGTCTTACATACTCGGTACACTATTCGCGCGTCCCTTCTTGTGGACGCCGCGTTTCATGCGCGCGAGGTCGGCGGGAGCCGGATTTGATCCTGGAGTTCCCTCGGCAGCATTTTTGCGGCGCTCCGGTTGTTCGAGCTCCACGTTCTTGGTACTACTTTTGTGTGTATATATTCGGGCACGCGTGCCCGCCCTTCCTATGTATATGTGTACTATGTTTAGAGGCTCGTGTACGTATATGTACGATTAGATATTTTGTACTTGCTTTGATTGTCCCCGTCACCGTATAGTATGCTCGCAAAGCTTATTAGCCTATGTTTATAATTGTGTTATTAATGTTAATGTTATGTGTGTAAAAAAAAATGGTATAGTTCATACGGCCCGCTCTATAACAGAGGTAAAAAGATAGACAAAGGGTGCTCGGTACAGGTATCGGGCACTCGTCGCGGCCCCTAATTGGGTCGTGACACGAGCCTCGTTATGGCCGGGTACGGAAAACATGTATGTGATATTGTCGAGCCACTATGTGGCCGAATACGGATTTTGGCGAGCCATTACGTGGCTGAATACGGATATTGTCGAGCCACTACGTGGCCGAATACGGATAATGTTTGATGTGTATGAGCAGATACGGTATTATGATATGTATATGTATGTGCATTCTGCGACCATTAAGAAAAGGTAAAGTAAGCATGACAAACAACTCAAAAAGGTATTTGAACTTTCATTTTATGCTGCCCTTTACGTTTACTTATGTTACTATTCATGCTTTACATACTCAGTATATATTTCATATTGACGTCCTTTTCCTTGGACGCTGTGTTCATGCCCATAGGTAGACAGGGAGACGGTGCAGATCCATAGGAGCTATCGTGATTTACGGGAGCCCTCTTTATTCGGAGGTGCTATTACGAGACGATTTTTGTGTACCTATATTTTGGGCACGACGGGGTCTGTCCGTCCATATGTCTAGTACTCTAGTAGAGGCTCGTAGATACGTATGTGTGGGTAGTATGGTCTTCACACTTTCCTACATATGCATATGTATGTATATATATTATTTTGATAATGAAAGGGCTCATGTTTATATAAGTGAATTTGTTTTAATGAAAACGGTTTTCTATAATTATGAGTATGAATGAAATCGATGAGTAATAGAGAGTGGTGCTGAGTGTTAGCCCGGGTAAAGTATGGCCTCTAATCGGTCGTGACGATATGTCTGGCCATATATTTGGTCAGTTGAGTTTAGCCATTAGCGAGGATATGGTTGAACATACGGCCCGTATTTTATACGGGCTAGTATGTTTGGTCGTATAATGCCCAACTTTTCAAGTTCGCTCTTGTCGACTCGTTGATCAAATCCT
>NC_081352.1:11448193-11462881 GCF_029784015.1 Lycium ferocissimum
TATGTGCCAATGTTTATAAACAGGGCATTCCAAATTTGTTTTGTCAATGGTGGATCAATTATGGTCAACTGTAAAGATTTTACCAGAACCCTTTAAAAGTTTATATACTGAATGGGTTGAAATTTCTCCAAAAATCATAGATTTGGAGATGACTAATACTATATTTTTTGAAGGAATTGCTAATATGTATTTCTTCATTGAATTCTCTATCCTATGGATCATGAAGTGGTCTGTAGAAATGGGTAATACCCCACAAAATATTCCTTGCCTATACAGAATTTTTTATACAAAATTCTGGAAGAAGTTAATACAAAAATCTGCTGATGGAACTATTCATGGACGAGAGTTAATAAACCAGATTGAGACTACAATAGCCAGTTATAGAGACTCAATTCATTCCAGACAAAGGATAATTCCCAGTCCATTCCAGCATATTGCTAGGAGAATTCAAATAAAAAAGGGAATTATACCCCCAGACGAAATAATTGCCACTTACATGGAAGAATTTAAAAAAGATTTAATAAAAAATCTTAATATGAAAATTCCCTCAGATGCATCCATGGCATCAACTGGTCATACTACAGATAACGAAGATGATGATGTAAATGCAGTAGCAGGTGAATCACAGAGTCCAGATATGTGCGAAGACTTTTCCCAATTTCTGGCACAATTCACAAGCCAGCAGGAAGAATCTTCCAACTCAGCCAAAGACAAGGGAAAATAGAAAATGAAGTGATAAGGTGGATCCCGTTACAAAAATCTGCTTTTATAAAGCATATCTTTAATAAAGAAAAGTATTTTCTTTTTAGTGATGGTTGTATATTACTTTTCCCTAATTACTTTTTGTTTTTTCAAACTTTTTTTGTAAGTTTTCTGAGATTTCCAAAAGTAAGGAATCTCTTTTCTTTTTGTCGGCCAATTTTTCCTTTGTCACCTTTTTTGTGTCGGCTAATTTTTCTTGTTTGTCCTTTTGTTTTCATGATCCATTATAAAAGGATCAGTTATTGTAAGTAGAAGGGAGGTTTTCACAGACCACCTTCTCTCTCCACTTGTAAAATATTCTCTGTCACGACCCAATTCACGAGTCGTGGTGGCACCTACACTATCCCTTCGAGTAGGCGAACCACATTACTAATAACAAGTTAAATAAGCGGAAAATTTATTTAAGAATAAGTTATCAAGTTTTAAATACTTATCATAACAAGAAATGTCACGACAATCCCAAAAATCGGTCAAAGGGTACAAGAGCGCTAACATAGGACGAGAATAAAGTACGAAAATACCGAAGGCTACATATTGTCTGTCGAATACAAAAACGAGAAATAGATAGAGGAGGTTCTTCGGGGGCCACGGATGACGGGTAGCTCACCACGAATAACTAAAAGATGTCACCCTCGCGTATCGACCCACGGGGTTTAGGCGGAGCCTGGATCGTACTGCACTCAACAAAAGTGCGGCAAGAGTAGTATCGGTACAACAACACTTGTACCGGTAGGCATCATAGGCCGACAATGATTAGATAACGCATGAAAGAAGTCAAAACCAACAAGTAGCACATAGAGCAAACGGTATGGTCACATATCGATACAAGTAAGGTGTAAAGGAATCATGAAATCAACAAGACGGGTATAATTCACCAAATGATCGGTCAAATATATAAGTGGATGAATGCAATGCAATGCAATGCAATAGTCACCTCTCACACTCCACTCCCGTACACACGTACTATGGCAATGCCTCGTAGTCATGACCCATGGGGGACCGCCGAAGTCCATGTACCACTCGGCTCGGAATATAACCTCGGATCACGAGCACACTCTCACGATCCGGCAAAGACCTCGGGCGTCGGACCTCCCGTTGTTCCCGGCAAGAAACCTCGGGCAACAAACACTGCAATCTCCGGCGAAACCTCGGGTCTCTGTCATCTCGATCTCCGGCGGAAACCTCGGAGTCTCTCTGTCGCTCTCGATCTCGACAAAGACCTCGGAGTCTCTCGATCACTCACCTTCGCAATCATCCAACAATAATATAAAAGACATGTCATGCATGATATCGATCTCAACAATATCATCAATATATAGTCAACCGGTACAAGTCATATTAATGTTACCATTCCTTTACACACACGGTGAGTGAGCTAGTATGTGACGAGAGATACGAACGGGTGATAATCACGAGAAAATAACACATATGGCGACAAGCCCACGTAGCAACTAACAAAGCCAATCTAGCGGAAATCACCTCTACTTCATGCCCGAAGGCCTATATCTTGTCCCCCGTCACTTTCTACAACTACATACGATTCTCTAATCGAAGTCTAACTAAAGTAGACCGTAACCTTCCTCAATCGAGCGGATGCCACGAACAATCAAGCTAATGTCTTCCCTTTGCGTAGAGCCTGCGAACGATCAAAATCTATAAAATATGCGATCTACGTTAGAATACGACTCTAAGGACACCCTCTGCTATATTTATATTCTAAACGCCGCATTCATGACATGCAATAATGATTCACATACGGCTACGACATTCTCAAGTTACTTCTAATAGTTTGTAGCTTTAACGTTTGTATGTCACAACTTATAACATTCCATCCAACATACCATATGGTGTATACTCTTAACTTATAATTATTCTTTCCAACTTAATGAAAGCATAAGTCCAAACAGTCCACTACCACAACATGTCCAAAGCAGTCCCTAACCCGACAACATAACGATGTTCGGAATTCTTGCAAATGTTTACGAACATACTAAGCCAACCACATGTGATTTTTATACATCATTTCATGTCTTCTTTTCATATAATTTCAGTAAGTTACGACCAGCTATCCACACGATAAGTACAACATCAATTCATACGCAACTACGCTATATCGTCATTTTTATAATCCTTATAACAACTCACAAATGACTTTAGTTTCAACTCCAACCATTAAACACCTTCATTTCCATCATAAATTTCATGATAATGACAATCAAAATATCAAGTAAAAACAGTTCACTAACTTCACCAAAAACAGTCCACACGCGCGGCTACAACACCACTTGACAACTTCATGATTTTCATCCATTTATCCATACTACAACACATTCAATTCACTTCCAATCCATGTACAAGAAGATTAAGCATGACTTCATTAGAATCAAGGGCACACGGCTCATTTTAATTTTTACGAAAAACGGTCCAATACCAACATACAACACCATAACCAAACTTCTACAATCTTTGTTCATTTACCTATGTTGGTACATATTCAATTCATCAACAATTCATGAAAAATGAAATCAATCAAGACTTCACCACACTCACGGCTCACTCTCTACTTCAACTACAACAACAATCCGGCAACAACGTGCATGACTACTATACATTCAAATCGTCATGAAACACAAGAACAATAAGCATTCTTACCTTTTAATCTTGTTCTTCACCTTGGCCGAAACTTCAACTCTATTGAGGTGCTACACTTTCTTGTTTCTTTCCAACAATTACTACACGTTCTTATGCACTTGGTAAGGAGTTAATTTGATGGAGAAAACTGAATTTTTTTGAAGCAATATAACACCACTTCACTCTCGGCTAGCTCTGGCGAGACCCTCTCTCTCTATCACTATATTCCTAACTTGTAATGTGTAGAATGAATTGTGTAATGTGGAATGAGTCAGATTTTTATCTTATGTATGCATTACAAGGGTTGTACAAGTGTCCCACTCAACATTTGGGTCAAATATTCTTTGACCACTCCACTCTACTACACGGCCAACTATGGCTTAAAATAAATGGGCGATTTTTATTGCCAATCCCTTAATACTCCACTTATCATTAGTTTAATCCCAATTTTTTTTGTCCATTTTGCTGCCCAGAAGGTCTCACACGTTCCCCAACTAAGCATGGGCAAAAATCTGATTTTGACACATGATTTGTGGGGCCACACGTCCACTAATACATAGCAATAGTCTTATGTTGCTGCGTACATCCACTTTGTCCTCCTTTATAGTACCAATGAAACCTTAATTTAATGCCTAGCTTAATGTAATGATAAAACATACCATGTCTTTGTAATCAACTCTTTTACAAAGCACAAATATTTTATCCTCTTGTGTACGCATGGAATCATGATGTGTACTCCTAATCCCTTTAATTAAAGAATGCCACATAACAATATATATAAATTTGTCATGCTAGTTGCTTTGCCACGTTAGAGGGTGACATCAAAATAATTCATCCACTTAATCCATAATCAAATAATTAACTTCCCACTAAGTTCATCAAATAACCATTTACGCATAATTAATTTCTTAAGCACACTTCACATACTTGTTAATTAAATAACCGAATCACCCGTTATCGCGAGACTATAGAAAGCAAGATTAGACCACGAAAAGGGTGTTTTAGGAATATTAGGCCTAAAAGTGCTAAACGACCAAACGGGTCGTTACATTAGATACCGATCAAACAATCGCTCGTCCTCGGCGTCTAGGGTAAAGGTGGAGAAAAGGAGGTACAGTGTCGAACAGCGGGGATATCTACTCGCATGCTCGCGCCTCGGTCTCCCAGTGGCCTCACTCACCGGACGGTGCTTCCTTTGCACCTTGACTGAAGCAATATCTTTGGTCCTTAACATACAACTTGTCTATCTAGGATTGCTACCGGCTCTTCCTCGAAGGATAGATTACGATCTAATAGTACCGAATCTTTGAATGATATAAGACCCGTCTAAATGGTACTTCTTTAGCATGGAAACATGGAATACCGGATGAACATTTGCCAAACCTGGTGGTAACGCCAACTCGTAAGCCTACCTCGCCAACACGACGAAGAATCTCAAAGGGCCAATAAACCTCGGGCTCGACTTACCTTTCTTCCCAAATCGCATCACACCTTCATGGGTGAAACCTTGATAGGACTGCTTTTGACCATGAACTCCATATCACGAACCTTTCCGGTCGGCATACTCTTCTTGCCTACTGCGAAGGTACACAGAAGCTTTCACTGAACAAAGCTTCACCTTGTCCAAGGACTCTCTTGTAAATACGTACCCCAAGGTCGAACCTCAAAAGCATCAAACCACCCAATAGAACGACACACTCTACCATATAAAGCCTCGAATGGCGCCATATCAATCTTGGAATGGTAGCTATTGTTGTACGCGAACTACGCAAGGGTAAGAATTTGTCCCAATGACCACCAAAATCAATAACACACGCCCTCAACATATCCTCAAGCACTGAATAGTCCTCTCGGATTGACCATACGTACGTGGGTGGAACGCGGTGCTAAATCTAGCGAGTCCTAGTTCTTTTTGCAAAGTCCTCCAGAAATGGGAAGTAAGGCGGGTGCCTCGTCGGGGAAATGATGGAAATAGGAACCCGTGCAATCGCACTACATCCGGATGTAGATCCTGGCCAACTTCTCCGCGTTATAAGTAGTACGAACCGGAATGAAGTGTGCGGACTTAGTCAACCTATCCACGATAACCCAAATCGAATCAAACTTGCCCAGAGTCTTCGGAAGACCAACTACGAAATCCATGGCGATCCTTTCCCATTTCCACTCGGGAATGGGCATTCTCTGACACACCACTGGTCTCGGTGCTCATACTTAACTGGCTTGGCAATTCGAACAACGTACGACAAACTCCACAATGTCTCTCTTGGTTCTACCCCGCAATAGTGTTGCCTCGAGTCACGATACATCTTTGTTGCTCTGGATGAATGGAGTATACGGAACTATGAGCCTCCTTCAAGATTAACGGAATCAAATCACCAACTCTAGAGTACGCAAATGCGCCCTTTAATCCTCAAAATACCCTCGTCATCAAGAATAGCCTCCTTGGCTTCTCCACTTAGCACCTTATCCGAATTTACACAATTTTACATCTTCAAGCTGCTTTGGGCCTAATACGCTCCAAAAGAGATGACCTCGCCTCCACGCAAGCTAGAACCTTACCGAGGTTACGAAATATCGAGTATCACCATACTATTAGCCAAACAGCTTTGCACCTCCGTAGCTAAAGGACGCTCTTCCGCAATCAAACGCGCCAAGCTACCCATACTTTGCCTTTCGGCTCAACGCATCCAGCTACCATTTGCTTTTCCGGATGATAAGAATGGTAATATCATAGTCTTTAAGCAACTCCATCCATCTCTGTTGCCTTGAATTTAGATCCCGCTGATTAAACACTTGCGAAGACTACGGTGATCCGTGAACACCTCGCGATGGACTCGCCTACAAGTAATGTCTCCGGATCTTGCGAAGACTACGCGACCAACTCTAAGTCATGGGTGGGGGTAGTTTTCTCGTGAACCTTCGAACATGTCTCGAAGCATACGCGATCACCCTACCCTCTTGCATCAACACACAACCCAAGCCAATCGAAAGCGTCACGATAAGCAGTGGAAGTCCTTTCCCTCTCTGGGTAAAGCCAAAATCGGGGGGCCCCGAAGTCAATAAAGCCTTGAGCTTTTGAAAGCTCTCTTCACATCGGACCATTGGAAAGGCACGTTCTTAGTCAACCTAGTCAAATGGGAAGCAATAGATGAAAACCCCTTCACAAATCGGCGATAATAACTCGCAAGGCCACGAAACTCCGAATTTCGATCAACGACGTAAGCACTGGCCCGATCTTTAACCGCCTCGATCTTCTTGGGATCAACCATAATCCCGTCTTTGGACACAACATGTCCCAAAAATGCTACGGAAGGCGAGCCGAACTCACACTTGGAAAACTTGGCATATAATTTCTTCTCTTTCAACAGCAAACCGAAGCACGATCCTCGGGTGCTCTCGTGATCTTTCTTACTCTAGAGTACACCAAGATGTCATCAATAAATACGATCACGAATGAATCAAGTATGGCTTGAAGATCCCATTCATCAAATTCATGAATCTTTGCGAGGGCATTAGTAAGCCCGAAAGACATCACCAAGAACTCGTAATGACCATGTAACGGGTCAAAGCGGTCTTCGGAATATCCTCCGCTCGAATCTTCAGTGATGATAGCTGTCCTCAAATCAATCTTAGAAAAGATCGATGCTCCACAAATTTGGTCAAATAAGTCATCAATGCGGGGTATTGGATCTGATTGTAACTTTGTTCAATTACCGATAATCGATACACATCCGCATGGTACCATCGTCCTTCCACGAATAGAGAAGGAGCACCCCAAGGAGAGATCTTTGGGTCTAATAAATCCTTTGCTCAACAAGTCTTGCAAGCTGCTCCTTGACTCTCTCAACTACTGCCGGAGCCATCGATATGGTGGAATAGAAATAGGTCGGGTGCACGGCTCCGAGTCAATGCAAAAGTCAATATCTCGATCGGGTGGCATTCCGGAAGGGGTAAATCCGTAGGGAAAACCTGCGAGAACTCACAAACCACGCGCGACTCTAGGGAAGGTGTCACACTAGTATCCCGAATATGAGCCAAATATGCTAAACACCACCTTATCCACTAATTTCTTTGCCCGAAGAAATGATATGATTTTCTTAGGTCTTGGACTAGGAGTACCCTTCCCTCTGTCGCGGAATACGGCATGGCTAACGTATTTGTCTTGGCGTGACGGTCTAAAATAGCATGATAGGGAGATAACCAGTCCGTCCCAAAATAATATCAAAATCCACCATATCCAAAATAACCAAGTCTACCCGCGTATCATACCCCGTGAATGTGACTACGCAAGACCTATAGACCCGATCTACCTATCAAGATCTCCGACGGGGAGTAGAGACACGAATAGGTACATCAAGCATATCACAAAGCGTATCCGGACCCGTGGAGAAATAAGTGGACACATAAAGAGAAAGTAGAACCGGATCAAATAAGACGAGCGATTGGTGACGGACCGAAATAATACTGTGATAACCGCGTTAGAGAGCCTCGCCTGCGGCTGGTCTACCGAGAAAAGCATAGAAATGGGAACGCCCACCTTCCGGACCGTGTGCCTCCACGACCACCACGGACTGCCGAGATCCTCTCTCTCGGCCCGGCGCTTCCCCTGCGGATTGATGACCGCCTGCGCTGGGTTGATGGCCACCTGCTGCTCGTGCGAACCCGCTTTATTAGAATATCCTCCTCCTCTGGGCGGCGGTCTTGGAGGCCTAGATGTTGAACTCTAGAACCTTGCTGGATCTAGGACACTCTCTCGCGAAATGCTGTCTCACCACTCAAAACATGCTCTTCGGCCGTGGGGTGGCACCTTTGAGCTGTCATAGAATAATTAGAATACCCCCGCGGTGCGAAGGTCGAGAGTAAGAACCTCGGGAAGTGCGCTCGAAATTATGCTATAACTTTGAAGAACCACCTGCTAAAGCTTTGAGTGATGGTGGATGGGGCGGTGTAGGGATGATGACGAACCTTGTCATGGCGTCCCCCGCTCAATAGGACCTTTGAAACTATCAAATCTACGAGTTTTCTTGTCGCCACCCCACTGTGTGTCCGACCCGTCTCGACTCGGCCTGCCTCGCATGCTCACCTGCGGCGAAATGAGGCCCCGGAGGCCTCTGGCGTGGGTCGCCGGTAAAGCGAAAGGTCCGAACCGCCTTCCAAATCTCTGCTCTCTCGACCTGCGGAAGTAATGCCGTCGCATAATGGGACAAAGCGAAAATACGGTCTCGTACTCCGCCGGCGACCTACCCCGTTGCTCCAATGTCGAAAATTCATCCTTCTTGTTGTCTCGGAGTACGAGGGACATGCTTCTCCGAATATACCGATAGAGCGGGTCCCGGGTCCAAGGTGGCAAGCCGGCGGTCGACACTCCATGTATGATCTCCTGCCAAGCATCCCCAACTAGGGGAAAGAAACATAATCGACCTCGTGAGACTCCACTATGCCCAACTTATGAAGCTTTTGTCTCATGGCAACTAACAATAAACTCATACGCGTCCTCCCGGGAGTACCATGGAACCGGGGAGGAGACATTTTGGTAAACCCCTCGAACAATTTTGGTTCCTCCTTTGGTCATCCCGATCTTGGCCCGTGTATGGGCCCGCAAAAAAATGCGGAGTAGCATCGATTCGGGCGCCAGCTGCTGCTTGGGTAATATCCCCGATGTCGAAATCCGGGGCAATCGTAGCATCGGGAGTATGACCTCCCACTCAGTACGCGAGCCATGCGGAGCAAGCGGAATCATTCACTTTGAGCCACTATGTCAAAGTATCCCAACACTCGAAACACAGCCCCCTGAAAATCGGGAGTAGCAGCGACCTCGGGCGGTGTCTCGGCGCCCCCTAATCTTCTGCTCATCGGAATATTGTCGAGCTCCGGTCAACTCTATGTCGGGGTCTGAGCGGTGCGGGTGCTTGGTTCCTATTCGGAATAGCTACACGGCCACGCCGCACGTCCCTGCCTCGCCCACGGACGGTGCTCGGGCAACGGGGTATAGATGCGGGTGCGGTGCGGTGCGAGTGCGTGCGAGGCTCTGGCCTCCGGTAGAGGTCGATCGCGTCCTTACCGTACGACGAGCGAACACAGAAATGAGGTTAAGATACCAATCTGAACAATCTCGCACGAAAAGAATGAACCAGATACCAATCGGATTGAACTAGCACGAAACGAAGAAAAGAAGTGGAGTGTTTCCTAAATGTCCTATAGCCTCTCGAGGATGGGTACGGACGTCTACGTACCGATCCGCAAGACTCTACTAGACATTGCTCTTTGTACTCGCTTAGACCAATTAACCTAGAAGCTACGATACCAACTTTGTCACGACCCGATTCACGAGTCGTGGTGGCACCTACACTATCCCTTCGAGTAGGCGAACCACGTTACTAATAACAAGTTAAATAAGCGGAAAATTTATTTAAGAATAAGTTATCAAGTTTTAAATACTTATCATAACAAGAAATGTCACGACAATCCCAAAAATACGGTCAAAGGGTACAAGAGCGCTAACATAGGACGAGAATAAGTACGAAAATACCGAAGGCTACGTATTGTACGTCGAATACAAAAAACAGAAATAGATAGAGGAGGTTCTTCAGGGGCCACGGATGACAGGTAGCTCACCCTGAATAACTAAAAGATGTCACCCTCACGTATCAGCCACGGGGTTTAGAACTGGAGCCTGGATCGTACTCTGCACTCAACAAAAGTGCGGCAAAGTGGTATCGGTACAACAACTTGTACCGGTAGGCATCATAGGCGGAAGCCGACAATGATTAGATAACGCATGAAGAAGTCAAAACCAACAAGTAGCACATAGAGCAAACGGGTATGGTCACGTATCAATACAAGTAAGGTGTAAAGGAATCATGAAATCAACCGAAGACGAGATATAATTCACCAAATGATCGGTCAAATATATAAGTGGATGAATGCAATGCAATGCAATGCAATAGTCACCTCTCGCGCTCCACTCCCCGTACACACGTACTATGGCAATGCCTCGTAGTCATGACCCGTGGGGGACCCGCCGAAGTCCATGTACCACTCGGCTCCGGAATATAACCTCGGATCACGAGCACCTCTCACGATCCCGGCAAAGACCTCGGGCGTCGGACACTCCATTGTTCCGGCAAAACCTCGGGCGACAAACACTCGCAATCTCCGGCAGAAACCTCGGGTCTCTCGTCATCTCGATCTCACGGAGAAACCTCGGAGTCTCTCTGTCACTCTCAATCTCGGCAAAGACCTCGGGTCTCTCGATCACTCACCTCGCCGATCATCAACAATAATATAAAAGACATGTCATGCATGATATCGATCTCGACAATATCATCAATATATAGTCAACGATACAAGTCATATTAATGTTACCATTCCTTTACACACGGTGAGTGAGCTAGTATGTGACGAGAGATACGAACGGGTGATAATCACAGAAAATAACACATATGGCGACAAGCCCACATAGCAACTAACAAAGCCAATCTGCTTGGAAATCACCTCTACTTCATGCCGAAGCCTATATCTTTGTCCCCGTCACTTTCTCTGACTACATACGATTCTCTAATCGAGAGTCTAACTAAAGTAGACCGTAACCTACCTCGATGCGAGCGGATGCCACGAACAATCAAGCTAATGTCTTACTTTGCGTAGAGCCTCACGAACGATCAAAATCTATAAAATATGCGATCTACGTTAGAATACGACTCTAAGGACACCCATCTTTTGCTATATTTATATTCTAAACGGCCACATTCATGACATGCAATAATGATTCACATACGGCTACGACATTCTCAAGTTACTTCTAATAGTTTGTAGCTTTAACGTTTGTATGTCACAACTTATAACATTCCGTCCAACATACCATATGGTGTATACTCTTAACTTATAATTATTCTTTCCAACTTAATGAAAGCATAAGTCCAAAACAGTCCACTACCACGACATGTCCAAAACGATCCCTAACCGACAACATAACGATGTTCGGAATTCTTGCAAATGTTTACGAACATACTAAGCCAACCACATGTGATTTTTATACATCATTTCATGTCTTCTTTTCATATAATTTCGATAAGTTACGACAGCTATCCACACGATAAGTACAACATCAATTCATACGCAACTACGCTATATAAATCATTTTTATAATCTTATAACAACTCACAAATGAACTTTAGTTTCAACTCCAACCATTAAACACCTTCATTTCCATCATAAATTTCATGATAATGACAATCAAAATATCAAGTAAAAACAGTTCACTAACTTCTTCCCAAACGGTCCCACGCGCCTTGGCTACAACACCACTTCAACAACTTCATGATTTTCATCCATTTATCCATACTACAACACATTCAATTCACTTCAATCCATGTACAAGAAGATTAAGCATGACTTCATTAGAATCAAGGGCACACGGCTCATTTTAATTTTTACGAAAAACGATCCAATACCAACATACAACACCATAACCAAACTTCTGCAATCTTTGTTCATTTACCTATGTTGGTACATATTCAATTCATCAACAATTCATGAAAAATGAAATCAATCAAGACTTCACCACACTCACGGCTCACTCTCTGCTTCAACTACAACAACAATCCCAGCAACAACGTGCATGAACTATACATTCAAATCGTCATGAAACACAAGAACAATAAGCATTCTTACCTTTTAATCTTGTTCTTCACCTTGGCCGAAACTTCAACTCTATTGAGGTGCTACACTTTCTTGTTTCTTTCCAACAATTACTACACGTTCTTATGCACTTGGTAAGGAGTTACTTTGATGGAGAAAAACTGAATTTTTGAAGCAATATAACACCCTTCACTCTCGGCTGGCTCGGCAGAGACCTCTCTCTCTATCACTATATTCCTAACTTGTAATGTGTAGAATGAATTGTGTAATGTGGAATGAGTCAGATTTTTATCTTATGTATGCATTACAAGGGTTGTACAAGTGTCCCACTCAACATTTGGGTCAAATATTCTTTGACCACTCCACTCTACTACACGGCCAACTATGGCTTAAAATAAATGGGCAGATTTTTATTGCCAATCCCACTTAATACTCCACTTATCATTAGTTTAATCCCAATTTTTTTGTCCGTTTTTGCTGCCCAAGAAGGTCTCGCACGTTCCCTGACTAAGCATGGGCAAAAATCTGATTTTGACACATGATTTGTGGGGCCACACGTCCACTAATACATAGCAATAGTCTTATGTTGCTGCGTACATCCACTTTGTCCTCCACTATAGTACCAATGAAACCTTAATTTAATGCCTAGCTTAATGTAATGATAAAACATACCATGTCTTGTAATCGACTCTTTTACAAAGCACAAATATTTTATCCTCTTGTGTACGCATGGAATCATGATGTGTACTCTAATCCCTTTAATTAAAGAATGCCACATAACAATATATATAAATTTGTCATGCTAGTTCTTTTGCCACGTTAGGGGTGACATCAAAATAATTCATCCACTTAATCCATAATCAAATAATTAACTTCCCACTAAGTTCATCAAATAACCATTTACGCATAATTAATTTCTTAAGCACACTTCACATACTTGTTAATTAAATAACCGAATCACCCGTTATCGCAGACTATAGAAAGCAAGATTAGACCACGAAAAGGGTGTTTTAGGAATATTAGGCCTAAAAGTGCTAAACGACCAAACGGGTCGTTACATCTCCTTAAATAAAGAGTTTACTGTTTATTATATCCATCTCTGCTGGCTCAACCTTTGTACATTAGGTAATTTTTCTTTTCTTTTATTTTGATTTAAATCTTAATATACATATTTAGCCTAAATGAAAGGCTAAAAATCTTGTGTTGAACTATATCACACTAGACTACTAGGTAATATGGTGAAATTCTTTAATTAGCTAGGATTCACCAAAGATGGTACTGAGGTCAGGCAGAGAATAACCCAGGCAGACTATTCAGATTCAGACGGTGGTCCTGTTGGTTTGCCCGCTGAGCCAAGGTGGCGTTTAGGGTTGTTTTTGGACTTGTTCTGAGTTGGACAACCCCATCGCCAGGGTTATTATCTAGTAAAAGTTCCTCGGCAATATCATCTCACCGTGCAATCCGTGGCGATTGTTGGTATCGGAAACCCGTGGTATAGGAATAGTAATAGGTGATATATGTTATTACGTATGTATCCTAATGGATATCATTAGAAGAAAAATACTATTAAAAATAGTAAAAGAGAATATGATATGCCTCGACAATTGGATTTACTTAATAAGTGGACTATTCCTAAAATCCAGCCCCAATTAATTTATCGGATAGATACTTTTGAGGAAATTAGGTCTCACAGTAGTAAAAACCCTTTGAAGAAACAATTACGGTGACGGTGACCATTGCTACTTTTAGATTATTATGCGAAAGTGATTTAACCCCTTATAAGGAAACCATAGATTTATGCATATTGGGTTAGTACAGGTTGCATTTAAGCCACTTACATTAAGAGGTTTACCGGAAAGCTTTATAGCAGCTTTAAGAAATGGTAGGTGATGAGTCATGGATTTTAGGGCTTTTTACATCCACTTCGTATACTTTTTGAGTAGTCTTTTCAAGTGTTTGTTTGTGTTTTCAGGTTTTGTGAGTCGAGGACAAAAGAGGGACAAATGGAACAATAAATAGCAAAAGAACATAAAGATGCGGTGATTATGCGGCACCGCAAAGTGGGTGCGAGCGCATCTTGCCTAGAAAATTGGCGAGTTAGTGAGAAAATATCACCCGGTTGCGACGGAGGATGCGGCACGGTGACCGGAGTTGCGGTCGCATATTGGGCTCGAACACCCGAGTGAGCCAACCCGTACACGAAGTTGCGACGCGAGATGCGTCATCGTAAACTCAAGTTGCGGCCGCATCCTTCGGAAGAGTTTGTGAGACTTGCTAAGTGTTTTGCGATTGCAAACCCATGTTGCGACCGCAAACTTGGACATTAGAGCATTTGTCCGAAATTTTACTTTTGTCCTCCTCTATAAATACTCGTACCTAGTGCTCATGTGCACATTATTGAATATTCCACACTTTTTACTTTTTAGTTGTCTTTTAGCATTGAGGGAGCTTTGACTATCATTTATTGTGGAAGCTTTTATGAAGATTCTCCATCTTTTTGTCATTTTCTCCATTAACATTATTGTAAGCTCCATGAATATTCTCTTTGCTATGACTTTATATTTAATGGGTATGAATAGCTAACTCATTTAGCTAAGGTTGTGGGATCAGATGTGTTAGTTATGTGATTGAGTTTCGTATTCACACTTCATTTAT
>NC_081352.1:11462981-11473937 GCF_029784015.1 Lycium ferocissimum
TCCCACTCAACATTTGGGTCAAATATTCTTTGACCACTCCACTCTACTACACGGCCAACTATGGCTTAAAATAAATGGGCAGATTTTTATTGCCAATCCCACTTAATACTCCACTTATCATTAGTTTAATCCCAATTTTTTTGTCCATTTTGCTGCCCAAGAAGGTCTCACACGTTCCCCCAACTAAGCATGGGCAAAAATCAGATTTTGACACATGATTTGGGGCCACACGTCCACTAATACATAGTAATAGTGTTATGTTGCCGTTGCATACATCCACTTTGTCCTCCACTATAGTACCAATGAAACCTTAATTTAATGCCTAGCTTAATGTAATGATAAAACATACCATGTCTGTAATCCAACTCTTTTACAAAGCACAAATATTTTATCCTCTTTGTGTACGCATGGAATCATGATGTGTACTCCTAATCCCTTTAATTAAAGAATGCCACATAACAATATATATAAATTTGTCATGCTAGTTGCTGCCACGTTGGGGTGACATCCAAAATAATTCATCCACTTAATCCATAATCAAATAATTAACTTCCCACTAAGTTCATCAAATAACCATTTACGCATAATTAATTTCTTTTAAGCACACTTCACATACTTGTTAATTAAATAACCGAATCACCCGTTATCGCGTACTATGAAAGCAAGATTAGACCACGAAAAGGGTGTTTTAGGAATATTAGGCCTAGAATGCTAAACGACCAAACGGTCGTTACATCTCTTAAATAAAGAGTTTTCGTTTATTATATCCATCTCTCGCCGGCTCAACCTTTGTACATTAGGTAATTTTTCTTTTCTTTTATTTTGATTTAAATCTTAATATACATATTTAGCCTAAATGAAAGGCTAAAAATCTTGTGTTGAACTATATCACACTAGACTACTAGGTAATATGGTGAAATTCTTTAATTAGCTAGGATTCACCAAAGATGGTACGAGGTCGGACGTAGAATAACTTGAACGGAGACTATTGTATCGGCATTTTGGTCCCGTTGGTTTGCCCGCCGAGCCAAGGTGGCGTTTAGGGTTGTTTTTGGACTTGTTACTCGAGTTGGACAACCCCATCGCGTAGTTATTATCTAGTAAAAGTTCCTCGGCAATATCATCTCACCGTGCAATCCGTGGCGATTGTTGGTATCAGAGCCATGGTATAGGAATAGTAATAGGTGATATATGTTCAACACATGTATCCTAATGGATATCATTAGAAGAAAAAATACTATTAAAAATAGTAAAAAGAGGAATATGATATGCCTCAACAATTGGATTTACTTAATAAGTGGACTATTCCTAAAATCCAGCCCAAATTAATTTATCAGATGGGTACTTTTGAGAAATTAGGTCTCAAGCAAGTAGTAAAAACCACTGAAGAAACAATTACTGTTGACAGTGACCATGCTACTTTTAGATTATTATCTGAAAGTGATTTAACCCCTTATAAGGAAACCATAGATTTATGCATATTGGGTTAGTACAGGTTGCATTTAAGCCACTTACATTAAGAGGTTTACCGGAAAGCTTTATAGCAGCTTTAAGAAATGGTAGGTGATGAGTCATGGATTTTGGTGGCTTTTACATCCACTTCCGATACTTTTGAGTAGTCTTTTCAAGTGTTTGTTTGTGTTTTCAGGTTTTGTGAGTCGAGGACAAAAGAGGGACAAATGGAACAATAAATAGCAAAAGAACATAAAGATGCGGTGATTATGCGGCACCGCAAAGTGGAATTGCAGCCGCATCTTCTGCCTAGAAAATTGGCAGTTAGCTGAGAAAATATCACCCAGTTGCGACGAGGATGCGGCACAGTGACTTCGGAGTTGCGGTCGCATATTGGAAGCTCAAACACCCAGTGAGCCAAGCCACATGCCTGAAGTTGCGACGCAGATGCGTCATCGTAAACTCAAGTTGCGGCCGCATCTTCAGAAGAGCTGTGAGGACTTGCTAAGTGTTTTGCAGTTGCAAACCCATGTTGCGACCGCAAACTTGGACCGCAACTGCGACATTTGTCCGAAATTTTACTTTTTGTCCTCCCTCTATAAATACTCGTACCTAGTGCTCTGTGCACATTATTGAATATTCCACACTTTTTACTTTTTAGTTGTCTTTTAGCATTGAGGGAGCTTTGACTATCATTTATTGTGGAAGCTTTTATGAAGATTCTCCATCTTTTTGTCATTTTCTCCATTAACATTATTGTAAGCTCCATGAATATTCTCTTTGCTATGACTTTATATTTAATGGGTATGAATAGCTAACTCATTTAGCTAAGGTTGTGGGATCAGATGTGTTAGTTATGTGATTGAGTTTCATATTCACACTTCATTTATATGCCAAATGTGTTTTCTATTAACTTTTCATGCTTCAATGTCTTGTGATGATGTAGAACATTACTTGTGCCTTATTACCATTACTTTGCTTGGAAAAGAAAGTAGAGCTTAGGAAAAGAGTTAATAGCGATAATTTGGGGCATAACTCTCATCTAATAGCTTGAGCTAGGTATAGGAAAACTAGTTGAGATTAAATGGGGGTTCACATATAAAACATTCTAAGGCTTGGAAAAGCTTAAAATGAAGTTTGCTAATTTGGTTGGAAAACGTTTGGCAAGAGTTAAGTGACTCTTGGTCTACTATGCTTATGCATAGAAATGAGTTGAAGTGAAACCCAAGTGCATTACTTTCCATTGGAACAACAACCTTAGTGCCTTAAGTAATTTTTAATTCAAAACCAAGCATTCTCTCACTAATGATCATGACAAATATTAAAACCAAATACTTTGTACATTCCATCCCTCGAATAGTGACTATTAGTCAAGCGTTATACTTAACGAGTTTATTTCTTTACTGTATTCTCAATGGGATTTGACCCCAGCCTTGTTGGGTTCTATATTTGACAACGACTGGTTACTCCTATTTTAGAGGTGTAATTTGGGCATATCAATAAGAACCGAAATTGGAAAAAATCCCTCATAGAGACAGTTCAAACCAGTTTGGCTTATGGCCCCGTATATTTTAATGGTTATCCTAATTTGCAGGTATTTTTGCAGGATGATAATTCTCTAAATGCTTTAATATTAAGTGTTAAACAACATGGCTATGATTATATGCCTAGTACAGAGGTAATATGTATTTGTTATATAATATATTTCAAACCTCTATATATTATGAATCCTATGTGTAAAATCATGGATTTTAAAAATGAAACTATTTTAATAGAAATTAATTTTGGAAAATCCAAAGTTGTTACTCGAAGACCTATCAAATGGGATGAAATTGATTTTCCCAAAGAGTGGGTCATAGAAGGAGCAACACCTCCTCAAAATAATATAAATACTGATATTTTTGAAATTGAGCAAGCCGTAGATGAGACTATTAAATTAAGATTTATGAACCTCCATCTTTATTAGATAAAGCTGAAAGTCATAGCATCTACAGTAGATCTAGACTAACTAGATCAAATTCTTCATGCCATTCTTATATTTCACCAGTTGATTATATTGTCAGTATTTCATCCGCAGCTTCTACTTCTCAAATTAGAGAAACTGATACTAATAGAATCAGTAGTCTTAAAATTGATCAAGATAATATTGTTACTAGTATTTCAGACACGAAATTAACCGCGTCTGAAATGGAATTTAAGGATATTTAATGGATCAAGATCATAAAATTGATTTTAGTCGGGGATTACCTGCAAGAGAAAAAATTAGCAATGAATTTTATTTACCCTGATGGGAGCCATTAAGAAAATGGTTTTTTGCAAGTTTTAATAAAACTGAAACAACAATTTTCCAAGAAGAATTTTATAAAGATCTTTCTCAAGCAAATAAGATAATATCTTTTGTTCCTTGGTTTATGACCAAATATGTCAGAAATTATATTTCTGTTTTGGAACGTGAATATCAATTGTCTAATGGAGAGATTGTTAATACCGTATTTCCTCCACAACAGTCTTTTCAAATTAGTAAGGATGATAAAGTCCTTCATTTTGCAGCTTTTTTCAAAATTATTTGAAAACGATACTTTACAAGTTACTGCTAAGCATATTAATAATATGTTGAAACAACAAAATTATGCTAATATTTACATGAATATATTGGGTGAACAAATTCTTTCACTTCATGATAGAATTGACAAACTATTTTCTTAAATAGAAAAATTACATGATTCTACCCTTAATAAAGGGAAAAAAGAATTCAAAAAGAGAAAGGATTTTGTTAAATCCAAAAATCCAAAAGCCTGTTATAAGTGTGGCAGATTTGGTCATTTTTACAAAAATTGTAAAGTCAAGGAGAAAATTAAGAACCTTGATATTGATAATGACCTAAAAAGAATCGTTATACATGATTTTATTAAATTCAGAACCAGAAGATTCTAATTTAGAGTCTGATAATTCTAAGGACTCTTCATCAAATGAAGATCTTAGAGTTCTTGAAAATGAGAATTATACTTCTACCAGTTCAGATGAAGAATGTGCACCATGTCAAATGGGACAGCCCTGTACTAGAAAGGGTAATAGAGAAGATGATAAGTTTTATAATCTCTTTTCTCAATTTTCAGGAAACCAATATCAATGTTTAAGAGGGTAATAACCCTGTGGATTTATTAAAAAATATTAAGGATCCAGAGCTTCGGTCTCAAATCATTTATAATATGGGTGAAGCACCAAAGAAACCAGAAGTTCCGACTGGTATCCGTAGACAGGAATCAACAGGTCCACATACCATGGCAGAAGTTAAAAGATTTCTTCAAGAAAGGAGAAATATTATAAGTACTCCAGCTACTACCCAAGATTTGGTAAAAGAGATTGATAATCTCACACACGAGATTTCCACCCTCAAAAAGCATAATATAGTTCTAGATGAAATAATTTTATTATTATAACATTTTGAAATAATTTTATTATTATAACATTATCACTAGCGAACATAATTTTTTTCTTCAGAAAAATAATTTGCAACTTGTAATCCACTGTATAGATAAAACTAAAATAGTATCAGTCGATGAGAGAAACCACCATTTCTAGCATCTAAGTAGGAAATCGAATGAGATTGATTTTTTCGTAAAATAAAAATTCAACTTCAAATGATAATAAAAGTGGGCTTGAAACAGCTCTATTTATGAACTGTGTAACCTAAAAAAATGTGAAAGTCTTGCATGTGTTCATCGAATCAAAACGTGATTGTTTTGAAATATTATGTTATGTGAAGTGTTTCTCTAGCTTTGCATAGATTGTTTTACGTATGGTAAAAACCCTTCCCTATTGATTTTTATATCGGTCTCTCTTTCATTGAAGTAAAAGTCCTCTATGATCGTATCTGTTTATTACTAAAATTTTTGAGAAATTAGCCTTTGGAGGTTTTGACTCCTCCTCCTGACTATATCATGTCAATTGTACCTTTAAATATGAGTTATCTATACAACCTTTGTTTTGAAGGCCTAGCAAGTTCCTTTTTTTTTTTTTTTTTTTTTAATAACAATCCTTTTCTCTTCTCTGACCGATGACTCACTAGTTCAGTACTATTAACTATTATAAGGAGATGCCTCACCCTTGGGAAAACCAGTAGCTTCAGTTGTTGAATCTCGTGCAAGTAAGATTGTGATCTCACTCCACGCACTGCATACATTGTTCATCCAAGCTGGGCAGAGCTAGGTTCAAGATAGAGTGGGAGAGTCCTTCCATTTTGTTGCTTTGATGCACACGATTTTTGACGGAGTCTGCTCCCATAGTTTCTTGAGGAACAATCACCTTACGTCCCAACCCTCACTACTTTCTTTGGTGCCAAAGACCAATGACAAGTTAACCAGGTACTCAAAAGTTACTCAAACTATGTGACATCTTTAAAATAATTTTTTTTTTAAAGTATTATAGTTATCAACTGCTAATTACTTGCTATATGTTGTTTTTGATATTTAAAAATAAATAAAAATAAGATTAGTAAATTTTCTGACAAAAAAATTAAAGTTTTTCTTCTTCTATTGAATTCTTGTTACGAAAGAGGCCAAATAGACATCAAGTTTGTTTTTGGCCTATTTGTGCTTGTTTTTCATATCTAAGAACATATACATATTTTTCAGGTCTGCCTTACATTATCAAAAATATTTTTTATATTTAAATTACTTTCAATATGATAGTAATTCATAAACGAGATATATGGCTGTTTGTCGTGCACATTACGTGCTTGTTTGTTATTGTAGCAAACTTAGATGATGAAACATGCAAATATTACTCATTAGAAAAGAGGAAAAATGGTGGAATATCTCCTCATCATTTTGGGCTAGCATCTTCCAAGATGCAAAATGATATATAGATAAATAAAGCACACACTTGTGAAAAGCTCAATGATATTTATTGATCCTGATTAAATTAAAGCAGTTTAGTTTTAATCATCATGATTTTAATTTTCACCTCAAATTCCCATAATATGAATCATGTTATCTTATTTTGAACTCATTTAGCGATTGGGTCATGTTGTGCTTCTTATTCGATTTGGAATTCTTTGAGAACCTATTTTTATTATAACATTTTCACTAACGATTGCTCTAGCTTAGCAGAGATTGTCCTTTTGCTTCTTCTTCTGCTCCTGCTCTTTCTTCTCCTTCTTCTCCTACTTTTCCTACTCCTTCTTTTTTTCCTCCTCCTTCTTCTCCTGCTCCTCATTTTGCTCCTTCTTCTCTTGCTCCTTCTCCTCCTTCTTCTCCTGCTCCTTCTCCACCTTCTTCTCCCGCTCCTCCTTCTTCTCCTGTTCCTCCTTCTCCTCCTCCTTCTCCTCCTCCTTCTCCTCCTCCTCCTTCTTCTTCTTCTTCTTCTTCTTCTTCTTCTTCTTCTTCTTCTTCTTCTTCTTCTTCTTCTTCTTCTTCTTCTTCTTCTTCTTCTTCTTCTTCTTCTTCTTCTTCTTCTTCTTCTTCTTCTTCTTCTTCTTCTTCTTCTTCTCCTTTTTTGTTCCGCTTCTCCTCCTCCTCCTTTTTCTTTTTCTTCTTCTTCTTCTTCTTCTTCTTCTTCTTCTTCTTCTTCTTCTTCTTCTTCTTCTTCTTCTTCTTCTCTCCCTTCTTCTTCTTCTCTCCCTTCTCCTGCTCCTACTCCCCCTTCTCCTCCTCCTCTTCTTGCTTCTCCTGCTCCTTCTTCTCTGTCTCCTTCTCCTCTGTCACGACCCAAAATCGGAATTGTGAAGGCACCTGCACTAAACCCTATAGTAGGCGAACCACTCCCACTTCAATTACCCCTTTTTAGAAAACTAATGATTGCTCTAGCTTAGCAGAGATTGTCTTTTTGCTCCTTCTTCGCTCCTGCTTCTCCTGCTCTTTCTTCTCATTTTTCTCCTGCTCCTTCTTTTTTTCCTCCTTCTTCTTCTTCTGCTCCTCCTTTTGCTCCTTCTTCTCCTGCTCCTTCTTCTCTTCCTCCTTCTTCTCTTTCTTCTCCTGCTCCTTCTCCTCCTTCTGCTCCTGCTCCTTCTGCTCTTGCTCCTCCTTCTGCTCCTGCTCCTTCTGCTCTTGCTCCTCCTTCTGCTCCTTCTACTCTTCCTCTTCCTTCTCTTGCTTCTCCTCCTTCTTCTCTTCCTCTTCCTCCTCTTTCTCCTTCTCATCCTTCTTCTTCTCCTCCTCCTCCTTCTCCTTCTCTTCCTCCTTCTTCTCCTTCTTCTTAGCCTCCTCCTTATCCTCCTCCTTCTTCTCCTCCTCTTCCTCCTCATCCTTCTCCTCCTCCTCCTCCTCCTTCTCCTTCTTCTTCTTCTGCTTCTCCTCCTTCTTCTCCTTCTTCTCCTCCTTCTGCTTCTTCTCTTTCTCCTCCTTCTGCTTCTTCTCCTTCCGCATCTTCTTCGTCTTCCTCGTCTTCTTCCTCCTCCTTCTCCTCCTCTTCCTACTGCTCCCCCTTCTCCTGCTCATCCTCTCCCTTCTCCTGCTCCTACTCCCCCTTCTCCTCCTACTCTTCCTTCTCTTCTTGCTTCTTCTGCTCCTTCTTCTCCGTCTCCTTCTCCTATATCATGAACCAAAATCGGGATCATGAAGGCACCTGCACTAAACCCTATAGTAGGCGACCCACTCCCACTTCAATTAACGCTTTTTAGAAAACTAATGCGGAAATAAATAATTAGGAATATAATATCATCAATGACAAATTTGGTAACAAATTAAACTTTCGTAAATACATTTTCCAAAATATGATTTTATATGGTACAAGAGCTTCTATGACACTTTACAAGAATTCAAAAGATATGCAGACTCCAAAATCTAGCACAGTCTGTGAAAGTAAATTAGACAGAGTATAAAGGAAAAGACTCCGGGAAACAAAATCGGCTAATGGATCACCTTGGTCGTCTGTCACGACCCAACCAGAGGGCCATGACGGGCACTTGGGGCTAACCTCCCGAGCGCCTCTTATCATACATCTCATAATCATGTCTAGGCAAAACACAAAGATAACTCATAAATATCATAATCTGTCAGGGCAGGAGTCTAAAAGATAAATGCACATCTATATAATCATCCTCAACTATGCCCATATGCGCAAGCCGACAAGGCTGCCAAAAATGATATACAAAAATATGAACCGATGAGGTTATAGGACATCTAACTACATACTTTTTTCTACGAGACTCTACAAGGAGTGCATAATATCATAAAGACAGGACAGGACCTTGCCGTGCCCAAATAGGTACACAAAAGAATAATACCGCTAGACTGCAGCTCCGAAGAAAATGGAGCGCTCCTGAGAAGTAGCTGATGAAGCACCTAAGGATCTGATCTGTATCCCTGCCTACCTACGGGCGTGAACGTAGCGTCCACAAACAAAAGGACGTCAGTACGAATAATGTACTGAGTATGTAAGGCATGAATAGCAACATGATGAAAGCATGAAGATAACATAAGATAAAGAGATCAATTTATATCTCAGAATACCTCTTAAGGTGGCTGTCATGCATACTTATCCTTTTTCTAAAGAAAACATTTTCATACATACCTATATGTATAAAGATACCGTACCTGGCCATAGAAGCTCGGTGTTATCTGTACCCAACTACAGTGGTGTGTACAATGGGTACCATACTCGGCCGAATATAGCGCGGCTCGACATGAGAAAATACATACATATACATAAAGCATGAATGAGAATCCAAAGGAAACTTTACAACTCCATTGGAGTGACACAAAGTCGATGAACCTCTGATTACCATTTATGGGATCATCATTATCACTATATTTTTTCATTAGGGTCAACTATCATACGATGAGATCAACAATGAGGAACAAGATTGATAATATCATAAGAGAATGAAGGACTATAAGCTTTAGCACTTTTAGGAAGGGGTTCATCATGGAAGACATTATGAATATCATGTATAAGTTCACGACAATGGGATCATGCCTTAAGAAAGAAAGGGTTAGCCTTAACATACCTCGTCGTCTCCTTACTACTCCTTGCCTATCCTCTTGAGTTTGCAAATCTACATTTAAGATAACTCACACTAAGTTTAAGTCGTTGAAACGCTTATTTGATAATGGTTTGGATGGTTGGTTAAGTGGATGGTTCACCCACTAGGGGATTTGGGTGGGTGCCACTCACGGTTGTTTGGGTCGTGATGTCACGACCCCACTAGTGGTGGAGGGGGCATGACGGGTACCCGGAGCTGACTACCGAGCACCGCTCATCCTGCTAGTTATCGTACTCAACCTGAACATACTTATATATATAAACCCCAAAACTATACATAGATATACATAAGCCCGTATGGCTACAAAAATGATATACAAATATACAATAGGGGGTTCATGAGACCATTCTACCCACACATACGTATCTACGAGCCTCTACTAGAGTACTAAACATAGGGACGGGACAGGACCCCGTCGTGCCCAAATATGTACACAAAAGAATATCTCAAAATAGCACCTCCTAATAATGGAGTGCTCCTATAAATTGCAGCTCTTGGATCCGCACCGTCTCCTCGTCTACTCGTGGGCATGAACACGGCGTCCAAAGAAAAGGACGATCGGTACGAACATTGTACTGAGTATGTAAGGCATAAACAATAATAACGTATCAATGAAACAAGGAGACATCAAGTGAGGAACAACCTGTAACTGACTGTCACTTAAGATAGAAATAATGCATGCTGACTTACTTCATAACATCATCGTATCATGTGTGTGTATATATATATATATATATATATATATATATATATAAGTTGCCCGACCATATAGGTACGGTGTAATCATCATTATCATATATTTATCATAAATCATGCATAAAAACTCAAAGATAGGCTATAACGCTATCGGGGTGACGTAAGGTCGTGAACCCCCGATTCCATTATGGAGCATCCATAAGCATTGTGCCTCACCTTGAAGGAATTAGCATATAAGGTGAGTGTATACAACAAACAACATCAATGAATCATAATTAGGACCATTAGCTTTAAAATCTTTAGACGTAACTCATCATCATCACTATTATACTCATAACATATCTCATTTCTTTGTCTCATGTGAAGCTCTTTATAATCATAGACTCATAATTTCCAGAATGTAAGAAAGTCATGGAGGATAGGTGTCACGCTCCGAACCATGGCCTGGGCGTAACACGGCACTCGGTGCCTGACTACATGTGACCGAGCGAACCACATGGCTTGCTGAATCATCATGAGGCATATATGAGCGGAAATATAACGTGAAGTGCATGATGAGCTTTTATAAAACATAGTAAGTCATAATATTAAACATAAGTACTTGATTAAGTCATGAATGCGGGCAATATCATAAATGAGCCAAACCGGCTAACCAACTCTGGAAGTCTAACATGATACTGGTCTTGTCTATGAAACCTCTAACATGAGTCTGAAACACATAACATACTTACTGGGACAAGGCCCCTAGCATACCTTTAGATGCAAAACTAAATAAAGAAAGACAACGCCTAAACCCCGAATGAGACGGGGCTCACCAAAACGGT
>NC_081352.1:11474037-11490025 GCF_029784015.1 Lycium ferocissimum
CTTCATTGATCCAGGGCTACAACCCTTTTGGTATGCTATCTTGTTATGTACACATATGGGTATGGCAGGGCGTTGTCCTATCCTTTCTACAGTCTATTTACTATAGAGGTCTGTAGAATGTGATGTGTAGCCATGATGTTATGCAGCCTCGTCGGCGCTTATTTTATTGTACAGTATATGTAGATTGCGGCCAAATCGATTTGCGCTGTTACCCTCAGTATTTATGCTTATGTATATGGGTTGGCCGTGAGTTCTCGATACGGTGTCTCTTATATTGACTGTTCAGAAGACAGTATGGCTCAGTTACAAATTACGTATGGGCCCAGGATAGTCAGTGAGCGGTAAATGCAAGCACAGGAGTGCTTGGCCAGCAGTGGTCGGGTACTCGTCATGGCTCATCGGTTTTGGGTCGTGACAATTAGCCCGCGTTCGGGGTAATTATCTCACGCCACCCACTTGTGGTGTTGCCCGTGCCATATAGACACGGTGTTATTATCATCATCCATAAGCCGCCCACTACGCCCACCGTAGTGGTGCTGCCCGGCCATATAGGCACGGTGTAATCATCCATAAGCCGCCCACTACGCCCACCGTAGTGGTGTTGCCCGGCCGTATAGGTGCGGTGTAATAATTATAACATAAGCATGCATAAGAGCCCAATCAAAAGCTATAACTCCATCGGAGTGACGTAAGGTCAGTAACCTCCGATTGTATTGTGGAATAATCATGATCGTCGTGTCTCACCTTGAAGGGACTAGCATTATAAGGTGAGACTATCATTGAAGAATAACATCAAAGGAAGACATAGAATAAGATCATAATTCTCATAGAGCCTTAATTTATACATTTTGGGACCTTTAGAGAAAGAATCATTATCAAAGAATAAAATTGAGGATCAAGAAGTAGTTCAACATTCTCATATTCATATTCACATTGAAACCATAAGCTTGGAACCTTTAAACATGAGATCATCATCGTCATCACAATCATCATAGAAAACATCTCTCTTTTGGTACCATAAGAATCTTATTAAGAATCATGAACGTCTAACTTTTGGAGGTAAGAAGAGGATGGAAACATTTATGGAATCATAACATAGGAATCATGCCTTTGAAAGAAAGGGACGAGCCTTAACATACCTCTTCGACCTCCTACTAGCAAGGCTTATTCGTCCGAGCTCGTAAATCTACATTCAAGAGGATTCACACTAGCGTTAGACTTATTATCACACACTTGCCCTAAGTTTTCAAATCAAACTACTTTATATCCTGCCGAAAATCGGGCAGCATCTCCCCTGTTTATATGCCTAGCCCGAAATCTCAATTCAGCAACCAACAACAATAACAACAATACCAACATCAACCATAATATTCTCAATACCAAAATACTTCATAAACATCCCATATGGTGTTTATCCCATATTTCCACCAACAAAATTATTTTATAACTATTTAACAGCTCTATCTTCATAAATAAACCAAGATTAACATTGATAATAAAAGATTCATACCTTTCTCTAGATAATATTGCTATATATTCACTTCTCCACCATAAACTTAAGCCACAACGCGTCACTATATCATTTTGTAGTCATAACTATACGCCGTATAGACCAGAATTTGGGAATTATACCTGATTTAGGCTAAAAGTTAGTGTTGGGGAATATTTGGGGTTTGAATGAGGGAAATAAGGGGGGTAACCCCTTTTTAAAATGGTCCGGATTCTGCCTGGACCGACTTAAAATTTACTCAGCGCGATCGCGCTGCCACGTGGCAGGTTCGCGCTGAGTTATAGGGTCTTGCCCTACGCATTCGCGCCGACCTTCTGGCGCGTTTGCGCAGGGTTAATTTCCTGCCCTGAAAGCCGATCTTAAAATGAGCATAACGTGTGATTTCGATATCGTATAAGAGCCATGACCTATGGTTGGAAAGCTATTTCAATTATCTACAACTTTCTTTTTTGGTGCGTTTTCAAACTCCAAACTTATAATGGCGTTTTGGCCTCTTCAAGTCAGATCGTCCGAAAGCATCTCCTTAAATTATGCTTTTGGAGGGATTTGCCCACATTTGGCTTAAGGGTCCTTCTTAAGACTTGCTGAACTTCCCATGTACTACTCATATAATATAATCTTCATCCTTAATCCTTGTATGGCTTTACTCTTCTTTGTGCTCATACTAAACCATCTGATCTTGGTAGCGTGAAATTTTATATATATACATTCCTATATAACATTCGTATATATAATGTTAAGCTCTTAGGGACTTCTACAAAAATTTTGCCAGAGTTTCCTCTGTAATTGTACCACTACTGTCCTGTCATAAGAACCCAAAATTTGAACAAGGAATCATTTTAGAGAAGCATTACATACGGGAGGGTGCTGATGGATCTGTCTGTACATTTTATAGAGGCAAAAATAAATGTGGGTACCTAGACTTCATGTCTTCCTCAGCTTCCCAAGCCATTTCTTCTCTGTTATTATTCCTCCACTGGACTTTGACTGAAGCAATGTCCTTGGTTCTAAGCCTTCGGACTTGCCTATCTAAAATAGCAACAGGTACTTCCTCATAGGACAGTTTCTCAGTGACTTGTACATCGTCTACAGGTACAATCCTAGAGGGATCTCCAACACACTTGCATAGCAGGGATACGTGAAACACTGGGTGGACCGATTCTAATTTTGGAGGCAAATCCAACTCATACGCTACTTGTCCTACCTTGCGCACAATCTCATAAGGTCCAATATACCCAAGGACTAAGCTTCCCTTTCTTGCCAAATCTCATCACGCCTTTCATCGGTCATACTTTCAAGAGCACCCAATCATTGACTTTGAATCCAAGTTTCGCCGACAAATCGGGATTGAATTGGTTGTTGATATTACATTGCATCTTATTCATACTCATTCCCATGATACATTGATATTGCATTGTTATGGTACTGATGATGATAAGGGAGAGTGTAGCCTCCGAGGTCTTTGCCGGAGAGCGTAAAAGAGAGATGAGAGCTCGTTATCTTAGGTTATTTATCGGAGTTGAATGAGTGTACGTTACCCGAGGTCTCTTGTCGGGAACGAATGAGTGCTCAATGCCCGAGGTCTCTTGTCGAGATAGAGAGAGTGCTCGTCACAGAGGTTATTGCTGGGATGAGTGGTACATGGACTTCACGGGTCGCCCATGGGTCATGATCACCGAGATGTGGAGGTATTCCATCCCGGACATGTTGTACAAAGACTGCATTAGCATTGCATCCACATTACATACATCATTACATTGCATTGTACCTCTTGGTTTCTGTGATATGGTTGTGATGTGATTGTGATGTACTGGTTCGGAACGGTTATACTGAGACTTGGCACAGTTGGGTTTAGACGCTATAACATAGGTGATGACTTATTGGGATATGATTGTGATACACTGGCTCGGAATGGTTATATTGATACTTGGCACAGTTGGGTTTAGATGTTATAACATAGGTGATGACTTGTACTGTGGTTATGGATTCGTGTTAACTTGTACCTTATTGTTTTATGTGTTTATCTTGATTTGTTGTCTCTATATACGTTAGCTAGTCCTAGTCGGCCTATGATACGTACTACTACTTGTTGTTCGTATTGACCTGTACTTGCTGCATTCTTTTATGAATATAGAGTATCAGTTTGGATCAACTTCTACCCCCTCGTGGCTGATATTCGAGGATTCTTTGATTCGAGTCTCTTCATGGTGAGCATGAGGACGTTCGCTTCCTGAAGACCCTTCCTATTATTATTTCTTGCTTTCCATTCTGAGACATGATTTTGAGACTATTTATGTATTATTACTCAGACTTGTAGTGTTTGGTTTAGATGCTCTTGTATGACCAGACGTATACTGCAGTTAGATTCTCATTACTTCCGCATTTCTTTATATTATTATCGCGTGATTTATATTATTCTATCTTCTTCCGCTTTAATTATGTTTTATGATTGTTTACCCCTTAAAAATGTAACAATTGAATTTATATGCGGTTAAAGCATACGTGGTGTAATATGTTGATAAAGTAATGAAATAAGCAATAACAAGCAAAGATTCGTAAAGAGCAAGAAAATAGATAGCCTTGATTGATAATTGAGGAACACAACAAATTGGTTCGGCTTGGAGCCTTTTTGCCTCGAACCCGAGCCAATCTTAAGAGAATTTGAATAGTTCTAGTGGTTGCAGAGCCAAGAGTAAGAAATATGTGTAAAAAGCGAGATTTCCCTGTCTAATGAGAGGATTCACCTTTGTATTTATAGTACAAGAGTTAGAGTTATACATGGTAACTAAATCCGTTATAAGGATATTGATTCTGATGATCTTGGGCCCCATAATGACTGGCAACGTGACAGATGACGTAACGGACGACGAGAAATAAGTTACAGGATAGATTTCTCGCGTTCGTGCCAACATCCCTCCGGTTTGTGACCCCTGGGCTTTACTCTGTCCGACAATTGAGTGCAAACTGGCGTTATATCTCGAAGTCAAATCCCATGTTTTGGTCTGACCTTCTAGCGACGAACGCAAATCTTTTGCCCCGGTTTATACCGTATACAGATAGTCCCTCTCGAAGTCAAATCCCATGTTTTGGTCTGTCCTTCAATATTGCATTCATCATGAGGTTGATTGCTTATTATTATCCCACTGTAACGATCAGCTTTGGAAACCGTTTGCTGTAAGAACTTTAAACCCTTCAACTTTTAACTTTTGGAGTACAAAAGGTGAGCACTTCATTCATATTTTTCCATTCACTTATCCTCCTCATAGCAGCAAAAACGCTACAGCAAAACCCTAAATTAGGGCCTTGGAGATCTCATCTGGAGCTTCTTTCTCCCAAACCTTCTTCAACAATGTCTTCTGTTCCTTTGTTAACGCAAACTCCTGCCAATCTTTCGTCGCCATCCCGTTCTTCACCACTATCTCCAACGACAGATGTTAGTCCCATTGAAGAACTTGAGTTTTTTGCTGCTGACATTCTCCCCGCTAGCTTGAAGTACCGAAACGATTATAAGGTTTCAAACCTTCCTGAATCCGTAGAGAGCTTCGAATAGTTTGTTGATGCTGCCACTATCCCCAAGGTTCAGGATGATTGTAACTTGGATGCCGACATCGATGTCATCCAAGTTAGCCATGGGACAAGAATCAACAATCATGTCGCAGGTTACTCCCTGGTTTACACATACCCTTTTGTAATTGGTTATTCTTTCCCAGTTCCTCAGGTAATAGAGGATTTTTGTCGCCGTTATCGAATTTGTGTCAAGTAAGTTGCTCCGCAAGTTTGGAGATTGGTGCATTGTGTTAATTTTTTGGCCAACAGAGCCGAAGTCTCTTTTACCCTTGATCATGTGATCCACATCTACTTTCCACGAGTTATCCGAGGTGGCCTAATGCACTTGTATCCTCATGAGGCACGAGGTCTCATTTACCCAGAGGATGACTATGACAGAGGCTGGCTACATCAATTTTTTATGATTCAGACGAACCAACTCCATCGTTCTCTATCCGAGCCTTTTCCTGAAGCATGGAATCCCACTCCAATTTCGATCGAATCGGAGCTTATAATCAGAATTTTTGATTTGGTCGTCGCGTTGCGAGGCGCTTCTCGTGACCTGACCTGCTCTTAGAGAAGCATTTCCTCCGAATGGTGGAGAGGGAAGAACCATGGTAATTTTTTGACCTTCTTTTACATTTACTCACAGTTTTCATCCGTTGTGTGCCTTATGCTAGGATCCTTATTTCTCGGACATCCAATGAAGAGACTTTCTTCGAAGGAAAAGAGTACTAAGGATGATGCTACCGAAGATACTGTTCCTCGGAGCAAGAAACCGAAAGCAAAGAAATTTTCTGACTATCCCGGTTGCCTCCACAGGAATTGGCTCTCGAATCAGATCTAGTCGCCTGTTTTCAGAGGTTAGGAAGGGAGCTTCTTGTGAGAACCAAGTTCCTGTGATTATCCTTGATGATGATGAGTTTGGACCAAGGTTAATGTTCCGTGCCGAGGCGTCCCGGTGTAATTCGGCCATGCCACCTGCTACGTTGTCTCTAAAGAATATATTGCCTGAAGAAGCTACTATGGGGCCTTCGCCTCGTTTTGGTTCTCAACAAGATGAAAACGTCCACGAAGAGATTGAACGACTTCGAGGGGAGAATCAACAACTCAATTCTGCTTTTCAGGATTCTAATTTCTACAAACCCGAAGCCGCTGAGAGCAAGTATGGACCTGTCAAAGCGCCGGAGGTCGCGAATCAAAGTTCCTAACCTTCGGGTCACCAAACTGATTTCCCCTAATTTTTTTAAGACCATATGTTTGGCCATGTTTTGTATCGTTACTATAACCAAGATAGTTGCATATCTTTCAATATATAAAAGTTTTATTTGAACCAAATAGGATCTATTTGGATTATAAATGCTTTTATCCGCTTTCAGTTTCATTCGAATCAAATTGGATCTTTTTGTGCATGAAGTTTTCCTTTTATCCGAATTTTCATCTGAATGACAATGAGCGAATGCTGATCTCGATAGAACCTTCTGTTGTCAGCTTTATTTTTTAAAAATGAGACGGAGACCAACCCTCCCATTGTGTCACGTCGTTCAGGGGTGGTACAGGTGTCTGCTCTTGATTGGCTGCCTCTTCGGTTATGAATGAGAACCGTTTCTCATTATGTCTATAAAAGCCTTTTTTTTTTTACTTTTAACTTTTTACCACCCGATTATTCTATCTTCGAAATCTCCTGAGCCTTCAAACCTTCAAATCTTCAAATCTTTGTCTTCAAACCTTAAGTCTTCATCTACGAATCTTCAAATCTTTATTTTTCACCTTCAAACATTCATCTAGTTCTTTAATATTTTTACCCATATATTCAAATCTTCATTAGATTTTCTTTTCCTCCATATCTTCATAAGAAATGGTTTGAAACTCAAGATCCTCTTCAAGAATTGCTTCTCCGGTTGCTCTCCGATCCTCCGGCGTTCGATGTCGTTCGTCGACCCCGTGGTCGGTACTCCGGTCGAACTTCAAGCCCAAGATTTCTTGCCCTCGTAGTAACATTTTAATGCTAAATTTGTGGTCGAGAAACCTTCGACGAAATTAAATCGGGGCTTCGATGTAAGGTGTTATCACTCCTCGATCAAAGAGACGAATCTTGCTCGAGTTCGTTTCGATTGTGGCTGGACGACTAGACTCTTCGATATTGTAATCTAGGTCTCGGATGACAATGTGACCGATTAAAAGGAAGGGTACTCGAATGTTTGGACCTATCCATTTACATTCAACTTCGAGGCCCCCATCGATCAAATCATTCTTGATAAGTGCAAGATGTACAACTTGTTTCTTGCACAAATTGGTCTGAATTTCTAGCGGATCGTCACTTGCCTCCATCACAATGTTGGTGCGAACTTTAGTTTGCATCACCTGATTCGGCTGTACAGCCCACGGTTTTTTCGTGGTGGTGGGATCATAAAGCTCGTGAAACGAGGAAAACATCCGATACTTTCCAGTGTGGATGAAAACAAAGACCGAGGATGGGTGGAATGATTCGTCCAGGTTAAAACTGTGGAGATAATCCCTGCAGGAAACATGCCTTTGCCCAAGCTGTGGAACAATAACCGCAAGCATTGTGGAACCTTTAATTTTTTCCTTTCACGCACGTTTTAGTTATTCATCTAACTCTTCTTTGTTCTTCAGCCATTGCATGGGTTCCTAATGACATAGCGAATTTGTCGAAGTGGGTAGAGGACATTCTTACCCAGTACCCTCACGAACTGTGGACGTGGAAAGATCTATCCGAGAATAAGTAGGTTGTTTCACTTGGTATATCCTTTTTTTTTTTTGCTTCTCCTAACTGGTAATATTTTTCATAGGAGACTATCCGAAAGGTTCATCCATTTCGGCCGAAAATGCGAGGTGCTCATAAATCTCGCGGTGTTTGATCCGGTGAGCTCGACAAACGATATTGCCGAGGCAAGAAAAAGGAGAAAACAAAGCAAGTCTTCCAGGCCCCCAAAGTCATCTTCCAATGGTCAAAAAAGAAAGAAAAAATCCAAGGCTGCTGGCAGCTCCTCTCAGGTTTGGGGTTTAAAAGGTACCCTCGAGGACGATATTATCATAGTGGTGGTCCGTCCTGATGCTGCTGTTGCTACTACAACCAAGACAGAGCCTGCTCCTATTAATAAGACGGAAAAAAATATAATGGGTGAGACCGAACCCATGGCTGAGGGTATGGCAAAAAATTTATCGGTCCCCCACTTACAGTCCATGCCAGATTTTGGCACGTTATGAGTTGTCGCTCCTGAGGGAACCATTTTAGTTCAAGACAACTCGCCTTCGGGTGAAGAGCCTGCGGCCAAGAGGGCCAGGCAAACTGAGGCAACTCCTTCTTCCTACCTCGAGCAGGAAAACTTCGGCAATATGCTCCCGGGAACAACAACTTCCACATCCGCTATTAACGTATGCTTCGGGGTTTGGCCATATTGCTATACCACAATGACAAAGGAGGTCCGCAAGAGTTACTGAGTCTAGCTCGCGAGCCTATCTTGTGGATACTTTTCCAGCTTTTACCGCAGACTCGAGCAACACAAAGTCGGTCACCATTACCATCCCGGAGGATACCCATTTCATGTCCCGACCTGTTGGAGTGGCTAGCTATCTCCGACCTCTTATGTCTGACTCCGACAAGGAGAAGATGGAGCGAGTATCCTGGCAATGTCTCTTTAATGAGAGCATGCATGCCTCTAATTGGGCAAGCATTCTATTTTCTTTTTATTTATCCCATATAATTTTCGCGGATTATTTATTCTGCTTTTGTATTCTTTTTTGAAGTTTGTTGTATTGCTGAATGAAGGCTTCGTTCAAGCCACGAAGGAGAATGAGGATTTTTGGAGTCAGTTGGATGCCCAAAGCCGAGAAATGGAGATGTTCAAACTTTTCCTACAGCAGAAGGAAGACCAGCTACAACGGATTGGTGACCTCTCGGCCCTTAAGGCCGAGCTTGATGCAGCTAAGGAGGAAGCCCTCCATGCCAAAAATAACCTCGAGGTAATGGCTGGGAAACAAGCGGCTCTCTAGGCTGATAACGCGAGGCTTATTCGAGAAATCGAAGCTTTTGTCAAATTACTCTCTGAGTATTTTTATTTCTATTTTTTTCCTTGAATCGAGGCGATAATTAATTTCTTTAAAGTCAGTTACCAACCTTGCCGACAAATCATGTCCTTTGTTTGGATCGAGTTTAAAGATATGTCGAGAAAGTTCCTATAAGGCCGATTCTAATGATACAACCCTCGAGGATTTACGGTACGACTTCAGCAAGTTCCAACGGACACTCGATGGTTCGAGTCACACAAATGCATTTAGCCGACATCTAAGCAGATGCCTTAAACAAGCGGGGACCAGAACATGAGTTAATGTTGGGCCTACTGAAGCCCTTCCGTATTAAATTTTCGAGTATGGTGAGAATACTCAAAGGCTCACTCTAGAAGAAGTTCGTGGATATTTGAGGCGGTGTATTGCCACGAAGGGTGTCTTGTCCGGGATAGTCAAGGTCGAGGATCGAAACATGTGTTCATGGGATAGAGAGGGAAGATGATCACGAACGTATCGATGGTTGGGTTCCTCTTCGTAGGATTAAATAGGCTTCTAAATAGCTTTTGTATTTATTTGTTGTCTTTTGTTTTCTTTGTAATTTTACCAAGGTCAGTCTTCGGCCTTTTGTGTAAATGCAGTGAAAGTTTCTATTTTATCGATGTTTATTTTGGCAAACATTTTTTCGCTTTCAGTACTTAATCAATATTTGGTTGTCAATATTTGATCAAAAGGAGATGAGTCAACTTGGACTGATGTTTTGTTTGAGTTTGAATTAGGCTCGACCTTGAATAAAACTTTATCAAGTTTCGCTTTAACGGAACCAACTTTAAGTTAAAAGTTAAAAGTTTTAGGTTTGTTACATACCGTGCCTTTTTTCTGCCGGTGATTGTCTTTCGAAGACTTACATGTAAGGACCTTACTTTTGTGCTTGTGAATTTGGAAGTCTCCAAATCACTTTGGGCACACGGGTTGAAGTTTTAATAGCTTTCAACCTTTTAGGACTTATTCAGTCTTGACTTAGTCTTTACGAATTAGGCTTAGTTCGCTTGAAACTTTAACGCCTTTGTCACGACCCAAATAGGGCCATGACGGGTATCCGAGGCTAACCACCGAACACCGCTCATTCTGTTACTCATTTTCTCTCATTTATAATATATACTCATAATCATAGAAAACGACTTTCATTTGAATCATATTTACTTTATAAACATAGGCCCTTTAGGCTATCAAAATAATATACATATATACAAACATATACATATAATGGGGAACCATGAGACCATATTACCCACAACTGCGTATCTACGAGCCTCTACTAGAGTACTAGACATGTAGATGGGACAGGACCCCGTCATGCCTAAAACATGAATATATACATATGTACCAAAAGAATAATCAATGGTACCTCCGAAAAGTGGAGTGCTCCCAAATGTCCTGATAGCTCCTACGATCGTCCGGAGAGCCTCCCGTATATCTACCGCGGGCATGAACACAGCGTCCAAAGAAAACAGACATCAGTACGAACATTGTACTGAGTATGTAAGGCATGAGTGAAATGAACATAGTAGAGAAATCATAAGTCATGAGATGAGGACATAACCTGTGTAGTCTTTACGTATGGATACATTTCATATATCTATATCATACATAAGCATATCATGTGTATTATCATAGCATATACCTCATCATATCACATATACATCATTATCGTTACATATACATTACCATCGTTAACCCGCGCCCGAGTAACCATCATATGCCGCCCACTTTGGTGTCATGGATCTTTAGGCTCGGTGTAAACATAGCCCCAATTCTGAGAGATTCGGATGCATTCTAGGCGCGTGTAATCGTATTTGATTCCCCGCCTTCGCGGAGACATGCCCGGCCATTTAGGCGCGGTGGAATCATATCTTCGTATACTCATCATAACTTAACATCATCACACGTTTCATAGGCATATCATGAGTTAGACATCATCATACATTTATCTTTAGAATATACATTAGAACTTGAAGGCAACTATAGCTATGGAGTAATCATAATCGTTATATCTCACCTTGGAGGGACTGACGTTTTAAGGTGAGTGCACATGAGGAAAACATCAAAGAATCGTAGTCAACATCATTACTGTATTCGTAATGTATCTCTTATCTCATTTGGCTATTCATGAACATAGGCTCTTATTCTTTCGGAATATAGGAAATTCTTAAGCAAATAAAATCCGCAAGGATTCATGCCTTAGAAAGAAGGTTTAGCCTTACATACCTTTGTGTTTAACTATTCTATTGCTTGCTCGTTCTCCTTTAATGCTCACGTCTTTACCTTCAAGAGAGTTCGTATCGACATTAGCTAAATCATTGTGGTAAGTTCTTTTACTAAAGCTAGAGAAAATTGGGCAGCATTTCCTTTGTTTATATGACTTCCTCCATATTCCATATCAACTGCCAAACATTCATAACATTAATCACAATATCATAAACAACAATCGTCATTTGTTCACATTATCCACATTTCACGATTTCACTCCAATCCTCCAAAATCATGATCATAATTCACTATCATGTTCCTTCACATATAATACTCGTTCCATGTTCTAAATGTCATTTATAACATATTGTGTCACAACATGTCCATTTTCATGATTCATTCCAACTACTACTCAATAATGACACTATTCACACATTTATGACCCATTTTCTATACTCTTCTACAATCCAAGTGTTTCAACTTATCAATACTTCAAACATCATGAAAATACCATGAAAATTACTTTAGATAGCGTAGAAACAAGTATTGAGTGGAAATACCCTTCTAGCACCAAAACCCCTATTTCACTTCTCTTGGGATTTCTTGACTTATATGACTTTAATGAGGTTTCATACACTTGAATTCTTGATATTGATATTTGATTTCCTTTGTTTTCCCATGGATGAAGTGTATGGAATGTTCTAGAGAATCCTTGACTTGTGAAGGAGTGAAAATGAAATGAAAGAGAGGTCCCTTATATTAATTCAATTTCCTCCACTTCTCTCTACGGACCAACATATGGTCCGTATATTTTCATCCACCGGCCGTACGTCCGCTGTAGATCTAGTCCAAGGAGACATGCCATTTTGGGCTGATTACACGGATAGACATACGGCAAGCTAAATTTATACGGCCGAACTAATGTTGGCCGTCTAATGTATTCTGTTCCGAAATCATTTTCGTCGGCTCGTTTGATTCCGATCCTTATGGAACCTTCTTAACACTTGTTCAACACCTCATTTTACCATTCTAAGGGATGTTATAACTCTTCCTCAGGAAAGTATCATTAGAACGTCGTTAACTCAATACTTGAAATTTTATCCGACACACAAATAGGACTGCTTTCCTTAACAACTTTCTCCTCTTACATCGAATGACTTTCAAAATCTTAATTAGGACCATTAAAGGCTATTTCTTACTTATCAAAACATCGTGTACGTCATGCCAATTCGCTAGTATATGATTGTATGTTAACGGGAAATTTTGTGTAACATTCTTATAAATGTTTGGAAGTTGATCCTCGAATGTTAAGTCATCGATTTTAAAAAATTTCGCCGAGTCTCCCCTATAATATGGCACTACCATCCTATCACAACAACCCACAATAACATTGCCTCGCTAATGTCGATAAAACAATAGCAATATAAATTACAGGCGGACCATATGCATAAAAGAAAACATACATACCTCATAATCTCGATGTCTAGTCCGGATCTCTTAAGGGATGAAATAAATGGCGGATTTCCTCCTTTCATTTTTCTTCCCTCCTAAGTCATTTCTTCCCGGTTTTTATATATAACCACAAGACTTTAATTGAGGCCACTTCCTTATTTCGGAGTCTCCGACAAACCACAGTCTAATATGGCGATAGGCACTTCTTATATATAATGTTGAGCTTTATACACTCACCTTATGCTAACATCATCTATCGGGACAATGTTTATAGGATCTCCAACACACTTTCAGACCTTGAGACATGGAAAGTATGGATGGACTAATTCAAGCTCCGAAGGCAAGTCCATTATGATAGGCTATTATGACCCGCCTTATGATAATCTTATAGTGGTCCAATATGGTCGGGGAATTAACTTTCCTTCTTACCAAATCCATCACCCTTGGGCGGCATGAGATGGTACACCTTCAAAAAATGTTACACCCCGAAAAATTTCCCGTTAGCGTACAGTGAATAGACTAACGAAGGGTAATATGTATATGATGTTTGGGCAAGTAAGAAATAGTATTTAATGGTCTAATTAAGATTTCAAAGACATTTGAAGTAGGAGACGAAAGTTGTTAAGGAAAGTAAGGTATATGTCATGTGTCGGGCAAGATTTACGAGTATCGGATTAATGAGGACTTAATGAAGTTTTGGAGAAGAGTTATAATGTTCCTTTGATTGTTAATGAAGTGTTAAATAAGTATTAAGAAGGTTCCATAAGGATTTAAGAACAAACAAATAAAGGAATTGAGAGTGTGGGAACTTTGGTAAAACTTCGCAATATTTTCGGACAAAATTTTGGTCCAAATTGGTGGGGGAATATCTCCTAGAATATGAGGAGTTTTCGTGTGTTTCGTTTTCCCAAATTGAATTTCAACGAGTCTAGTTTCCAACGCAACAAAGTTGCTCGTCAATGTGTTGACGAAAAATATTATGGTTTATTCTGACGGACGTCTGAGCAGAAAATGGTGGACCGTTTGACGCCCCGTAGAACTTTTGACGGCCCGTAGAAAATTCTACGGTCCGTCAAATTGACACAACAGCGTCAAATGGTCACAGTGACATTTTTGATTGGCAATTCTACGAACCATTTGACGGTCCGTAGGAATTTATACGGCCCGTCAAAAATGGGCGAATTGCCCGACGGGATCAGATTTTAAGTTATTAAAAGGAGACCCACGTTCATTTAATTCATTTTAGTTTTCATTCCACACAAGTCAAGAACTCTCTAGAATATTCTCCACTCTTCATCCACAAGAAAACAAAGAAAATCAAAGATCAATGTCAAGAATTCAAGTGAATCAAGTGTAAGAAATTCATCAAAGTTCATCTAAGTCAAGAAATCCCAAGAAAAGTGAACTAGGGTTTTGGTGTAAAGAGAGTATTACCACTCAAGGTTTGTTACTACACCATATAAGGTGAGTTTCATGATCTTTTCATATTATTTGAAGTATTGAAAAGTTGAAACACTTGTATTCTGCTAGAACATAGAAAATGGGTCATAAATGTGGGAATAGTGCTAGTGTTGAGTAGTAGTTTGGAATGAATCATGAAAATGGATATGTTGTGATTGTAGGTAGATTGTGAATGACATTTAGAACATGGAATGAGCATTATACATGGAAGAACATAATAGTAAATTTTGACCATGATTATGGGGAAATTGAAGTGAAATTGTGAAATGTGGAGATAGATAAATGATGATTGTTATTTATGATTTATGAATATATTACGGATGTTGGGAGTTGATAAGGAATATGGAGGAAGTCATATAAAAAAAGGAAATGCTGCCCAATTTTTCTAGATTTAGTAAGCCCGTTCATATAATTGTGTAGCTAATGCCGATACGAATTAGCTTGAAGGTAAAACGCGTGCATTAAAGGAGAACGAACAAGCAATAGAATAGTTAAACGACAAAGTTATGTGAGGCTAATCCTTTCTTTCTAAGGAATGAATCTTATGACATGTAATTCCTTCTTCTTCATGAATTCCCTATCTTCAAGGAAACACAGAGCCTATGTTCATGAATAGCTATATAATATGAGAGGTGCATTATGAATACGATAATGATAATGACGAGCTTAAGTCTAAAGATCCTAGAGTTCATGATATGATGTCTTTACGAAGGTAATGATATCGATTATGACTTATTGATGTTTTACTTATGTGTACTCACCTTAAAACGTTAGTCCCTCCAAGGTGAGATATAACGCTTATGATTACTCCATAACGTAATCGGGGGTTCACGACCTTATGTCACCCCGGCCATTACGCCTATAGTTGCCCTCAAGTTCTAATGTATGTTTTGATGATAGATGCATAATGATGTTGAATTATGACAAAGCTATGATATGCCTATGAAGTGAATAATAATGATAAGTATATGATATGTACGATGATGTGATTCCACCGCGCCTAATTGGCCGAACATATCACCGCGAAGGCGGGCTGCTTGAGATTTCACCGTGCCTAATTGGCCGGATATGTCACTGCTACGGCGGGCTACTATGATTCCACCGCGCCTGGAAGGTCGGACACAATCACCACTAGTGGGTTGCATATGATGGTTACCCAGACGCGGGTTAACGATGATAATGTATGAATGATATGATGACGTATGAATGGTATGATGATGTATGTGCGATACGATGATGTATATGCTATGGTAGTTCCTATGACATGTTACGTATGACATATGCATAAAATGAATCCATACAAAGGTTATGTCTCCACCACATGTGTTATATCCCGTATTTTCACATATTCGAAAATTTTGGAATAATTGTGACTTGTAAGGAATAAGGCCATATTTTGATTTTATTTGATACATATGTCGTCACATGAAGGACGCGGAAGCGTTTCTGGGAAGGCTAAGGGAGAAATTGGAATTTTGAAAATACTAGTTTCGGGAATTACAAAACAAGAATGATAACCAATTGGGCTTGAAAATTTACAAAAAAATAAGTGCCAAGCCCAACTCAGTGGTACGGCCATAGCTTGAAGCTGAAACAGGAAAAAAATATCCAAGCCCATATAATTTGATCATGTGAGGAAATAATATAAAGGGGCAATTATTCATTAAACCCCTTAGAACTTTCAAGACAAAGAATAGAAGGGAAAAAAAGAGAAAATGGGAAAAAACAACCATTCCCCGC
>NC_081352.1:11490125-11506083 GCF_029784015.1 Lycium ferocissimum
ATTTTCTATGGGCCGTAAAAAATTTCCCCATAAAGGGTTAAAGGCCCGGGGCAGAATTTTCTGCCGAAAAATTGCCGTAGAATGGCCATAAATTTTTCGTCAAACATCACATTGATGAACGCTTTATTGCGTTGGAAACTAGACTCGATGAAATTTAATTTGGAAAAAAGGAACACACGAAAACTCCTCATATTCTAGGAGATATGCCCCCACCAATTTGGACCAAAATTTTGTCCGAAATTTTTGTCAAGTTTTACCAAAGTTCCCACACTCTCAATTCCTTTATTTGTTTGTTCTTAAATCCTTATGGAACCTTCTTAACACTTATTTAACACTTCAGTAACAATCAAAGGAACGTTATAACTCTTCTCCAAAACTTCATTAAGTCATCATTAATTCGATACTCGTAATTTTGCATTTCACACATGACATATACCTTACTTTCCTTAACAACTTTGTCTCTACTTCAAATGTCTTTGAAGTCTTAATTTGACCATTAAAGACTATTTCTTTACTTTTCCCAAACATCATATACATCGTACCCTTCGTTAGTCTATTCACTGCACGCTAACGGGAAATTTTTCGAGGTGTAACATTTTTGAAGGTGTCGCCAATGAAAGGGGTGATGAGATTTGGTAAGAAGGGAAAGTTAAGTCCCCGGTATATTGGACCCTATAAGATTATCCGTCAGGTGGGTTAAGTAGCCTATGAATTGGACTTGCCTTCGGCGCTTGAATTAGTCCATCCAGTTTTCCATGTCTCAATGCTCCACAAGTGTGTTGGAGATCCTACAAACATTGTGCCAATAGATGATGTTCAGATCACAGAAAAGCTAGTATATGAAGTAGTGCCTATCGCCATATTAGACAGGCAAGTACGAAGACTCCGAAATAAGGAAGTGGCCTCAGTTAAAGTCTTGTGGCGAAATAACAACCGGGAAGAAATGACTTAGGAAGCGGAAGAGAAAATGAAATCCACATATCCGTATTTATTTCAGTCCCCGGAAGAGATCCATGATGAGACATCGAGATTATGAGGTATGTATATTTTTCTTTTATGCATATGGGTCGTGTGTGGCCAATTTATATTGCTATTGTATTGTGGCCCTGTGAGGCTATGTTATTGTGGGTTGTTGTGACTGGATGGTAGTGCCATATTATAGGGGAGACTCTGGTGAAATTTTTATAAAATCCCCGATGACTTAACATTCGAGGACGAATGTTCCAAAAGGGGTGAAGAATGTTACACCTGGAAAATTTCCCGTTAGCATACAGTAAATAGACCAGCGAAGGGCATGACGTACACGATGTTTTGATAAGTAAGAAATAGCCTTTAATGGTCCTAATTAAGATTACCAAAGTCATTCGAGGTAAGAGGAGAAAGTTGTTAAGGAAAGCGAGTCCTATGTTGTGTGTCAGATAAGAATTTTGAGTATTGAGTTAACGACGTTCTAATGATACTTTGAGGAAGATTTATAACGTCCCTTAGAATGGTAATGAGGTGTTGTACAAGTGTTAAGAAGGTTCCATAAGGATCGGAGATCAAACGAGTCGACGAAAATGATTTCGGAACCACTGTGCATTATACGGTCCAACATACTGGCCGTATAAATTAAACTGGCCGTATGTCTATCCGTATAATCAGCCCAGAATGGCATGTCTCACTGGACCAGATCTACGGCCAGACATACGGCCAGTAGAAAATATACGGACCGTATGTTGGTCCGTAGATCTCGGTCGGGACAGGTTTTGAATTAATATAAGGGACCTCTCTTTCATTTCATTTTCACTCCTCCACAAGTCAAGGGTTCTCTAGAACATTCCATACACTTCATCCACAAGAAAACAAAGGAAATTAAAGATCAATATCAAGAATTCAAGTGAATCAAGTGTATGAAACCTCATTAAAGTTATGTAAGTCAAGAAATCCCAAGAGAAGTGAAATAGGGGTTTTGGTGCTAGAAGGGTATTTCCACTCAAGACTTGTTTCTACGCTATCTAAGGTAAGTTTCATGGTATTTTCATGATGTTCGAAGTATTGATAAGTTGAAACACTTGGATTGTAGAAAAGTATAAAAAATGAGTCATAAATGTTTGAATAATGTCATTGTTGAGTAGTAGTTGGAATGAATCATGAAAATGGACATGTTGTGATTATGAATATGTTATAAATGACATTTAGAACATGTAATGAGTATTATATGTCAAAGAACATGATAGTGAATTATGATCATGATTTTGGAGGATTGGAGTGAAATCGTGAAATGTGGATAATGTGAACAAATGACAATTGTTGTTTATGATATTGTGATTGATGTTATTAATGTTTGGGAGTTGATATGGAATATGGAGGAAGTCATAAAAACAATGGAAATGCTGCCCAATTTTCTCTAGCTTTAGTAAACACGTCCTTAAACTTATTTAGCTAATGTCGATACGAACTCTCTTGAAGGTAAAGACGTGAGCATTAAAGGAGAACGAGCAAGCAATAGAATAGTTAAATGACAAAGGTATGTAAGGCTAAACCTTCTTTCTAAGGCATGAATCCTATGCATGACTTTCCTTTTGCTTCAAGAATTTCCTATATTTCGGAAGAATAAAAGCCTATGTTCATGAATAGCCAAATGAGATAAGAGATACATTACGAATACGATAATGATGTTGACTACGATTCTTTGATGTTTTCCTCATGTGCACTCACCTTAAAACGTCAGTCCCTCCAAGGTGAGATATAACGATTATGATTACTCCATAACGTAAACGGGGGTTCACGACCTTATGTCACCCCGACATAGCTATAGTTGCCTTCAAGTTCTAATGTATATTCTAAAGATAAATGTATGATGATGTCTAACTTATGATATTCCTATGAAATGTGTGATGATGTTAAGTTATGATGAGTATACGACGATATGATTCCACCACGCCTAAATGGCCGGGCATGTCACCGCAAAGGCGGGCTGCATATGATTACACCGCGCCTAGAAGGCCTGGCATGTCACCGCTAAGGCGGGCTGCTATGTTTACACCGAGCCTAGAAGGCTGGGCATAACACCACTAGTGGGCGGCATATAATGGTTACCCGGACGCGGGTTAACGATGGTAATGTATATGTAACGATAATGATGTATTTATGATATGATGAGGTATACGCTATGATAATACACATGATATGCTTATGTATGATATAGATATATGAAATGTATCCATACGTAAAGAGTACACAGGTTATGTCCTCATCTCATGACTTATGATTTCTCTACTATGTTCATTTCACTCATGCCTTACATACTCAGTACAATGTTCGTACTGACGTCCGTTTTCTTTGGATGTTGTGTTCATGCCCACAAATGCAGACGGGGAGGCGATCCGTACTGCAGGAGCTATTAGCTGATTTGGGAGCACTCCACTTTTCCGGAGGTGCCATTGATTATTCTTTTGGTACATATGTATATATTCATGTTTTGGGCATGACGGGGTCCTGTCCCGTCTACATGTCTAGTACTCTAGTAGAGGCTCGTAGATACGCAGTTGTGGGTAATATGGTCTCACGACTCCCCATTATATGTATATGTTTGTATATATGTATATTATTTGGATAGCCTAAAGGGCCTATGTTTATAAAGTAAATATGATTCAAATGAAAGTCGTTTTCTACGATTATGAGTATATATTATAAAAGAGAGCAAATGAGTAACAGAATGAGCGGTGTTCGGTGGTTAGCCCCGGATACCCGTCATGGCCCTATTTGGGTCGTGACAAAAGTGGTATCAGAGCAGTTCAGTCCTAGGAAGTGTCTACGAGCCGTGTCTAGTAGAGTCTTGTTTATGGTGTGTTGCGCGCCACGCTAATAAACAAGAGGCTACAGGGCATTTAGGAAAAATGACCATCTTTCATCTTATGAGATCGTACGATAGAGCCGTGTATAAGGTTTTATTCTCCCTAATAGTGTGTTGTGATTTAAGAAATGCCGCCAAAGGGAAAAGCTAAAGCCGCCCAGAAAGGCAAGACTACGATGAAAAGGCGGGCAGAGAGAGAGCCGCCAATGAATGTAGATGAGGGTGAATCACACCATGAGGCTCTATCTAATGCCTCCACTACTCCGCCTATTACGGAAGAGCAAGAAGGGGCTTCAGCTCCAGCCTCCTATGTCTCCGGCTTCCTCCACGGCCATACTTCGGGTCAACAAGTGACCGAAGCTATTCATCTACCGACACGCCTAGTTGTCCGCCAAGAACAAATGCGGCGACGAATGCGGGCCCAAGTGATCCCGGCCTAGCACCCTTAGCCCGTGATTTTATGAGTTTAAATCCCCCGGAGTTTTTCTGGTCAAAGCCGGATGAGGACCCGCAAGGCTTTATTGATGATATATTGAGGACATTAAAGATCATCCGTGCCTCCGAGACTGAATATGTAGAGTTGGCATCATATAGACTCTGAGATGTGGCGGTCTTATAGCATAACAATTAGATAGCATCGAGGAAAGAGAATGCGCCTCCTCCCGTTTGGCAAGAATTTGTAGATGCTTTCATTCGCCATTATTTGCCACCCGAGGTCCGTCGAGCTAGAGCGGATAGATTCCTAAACTTGAAACAAGGAAATATGAGTACCCGAGAGTATAGCCTTCAATTTAATTCTTTGGCTAAATATGCCCCTACTATGGTGGTAGATATGGGCGATAGGGTGCATAGATTTGTGAGTGGCTTATGGCCACATTTATTCAAAGATTGCCTAACAGCCTCGTTGCAAAATGGGATGGATATTTCCCGCATACAAGCCCATGCCCAGATTTTAGAAGAACAAAGAACATCCGCAAAGGGACGATCGTGATATTGCTAGAGGGCAAAGCAAGAGGGCTAGATCTATGGGCACAGGTAGTGATTATAGAGGGGGATCAAGGCGGACGTATTCTAGACACTCAGGCCAGTCGGCGATGAGTGCACCTCCCCGGTTTACGAGCTATAGATTTGATCGTTCCTTTCGTTCGGGACAAGGCCAGAGCTCGAGGGCCCCAGCTTCTCAGTTTGGGGGAGATTACAGTCAGGGGAGACCACCGGTTCCCCGATGCAGCCAGTGCAAAAAATTGCCCACGGGGCCATGTCACCAGGGCACAGATGCTTGTTATATTTATGGACTGACTGGACACTTGATGCGAGATTGTCCCTCGAGCCATGGTAGAGTTGGGGTTCAGCCCACAGGATCAGCAGCTGGCTCCTCTTCAGTGTGTCCAGCGGGGCAGACTCTAAAGATTACAGTAGGACGAGGTAGAGGCCGAGGGGGAGCATGTACTTTAGGTGCCACAGCCCCGCATATATGCTTTAGCCGAACAACAGGATCTCGAGTCCTCCCCAGATGTGGTTACAGGTACATTATCAGTATTTTCCTATGATGTGTATGCATTGATAGATCCGGGTTCTACGCTATCTTATATTACTCCGTATGTTGCTAATCGTATTGGGGTGAAACCCGAGCCAATCAAACCTTTTGAGGTATCTACTCTGGTTGGTGATCCCGTGATAGCGAGACAAGTATACAAAGATTGCAAGATTGTGATATGTAACCGCCAAACTAAAGCTGATTTAGTTAAGCTGGAAATACTAGATTTCGATGTAATTATGGGTATGGATTGGTTGGGCTCATGCTATGCTAATGTTGATTGCCGAATGAAAGTAGTTCGATTTCAATTTCCGGGAGAGCCCGTGCTTGAATGGAAGGGTAATGCAGCATCTCCAAGAGGTAGGTTTATTTCCTACCTTAAGGCAGGGAAGATGATAGCTAAGGGCTATATTTATCACCTAGTCCGAGTCCATGATACTGAAGCAAAGTCGCCAACTTTCCAATCCGTTCTGATAGTGAATGAATTTCCGGATGTGTTTTGAGATGAACTTCCAGGCCTTCCTCCGTAAAAGAGAAATTGACTTTGCTATTGATGTGTTTCCGGATACCAAGCCTATTTCTATTCCTCCCTATCGAATGGCTCCGGCAGAATTGAAGGATTTAAAAGCACAGTTGAAAGATTTGCTCGAGAAAGGGTTCATTAGACCCAGTTCTTCACCATGGGGAGCACCAGTCTTATTTGTAAGAAAGAAAGATGGCTCCCTACGAATGTGCATCGATTATAGACAGTTGAATAAGGTGACGATAAAGAACAAATATCCTCTCCCGAGGATTGATGATTTGTTTGACCAACTACAAGGCGCCAAGTGGTTTTCTAAAATAGACTTGAGGTCGGGTTACCATTAAGTGAGAGTTAGAGAAGAAGATATTCCCAAGACAACTTTCAGAACGAGATATGGTCATTATGAATTTCGAGTGATGTCATTTGGGCTAACTAATTCTCCGGTCGTGTTTATGAATTTGATGAATAATGTATTCAGGCCTCTCTTGGATCTATTCGTAATAGTATTTATTGACGATATTCTGGTGTACTCTCACACAGAATCAGAACATGCCGATCGTTTACGTATTGTTCTTGGAATTCTTCGAGCTCGAGAATTGTATGCAAAATTTTCAAAGTGTGATTTTTGGTTAAATTCTGTGACATTTTTGGGTCATGTTATTTCAGATGATGGAATTCGAGTTGACACTCAAAAAATTGAAGCTGTGAAGACTTGGCCAAGGCCTACGATGCCTACAGAAGTTCATAGTTTTCTGGGATTGGCAGGTTATTATAGAAGATTCGTAGAGGGCTTTTCATCTATTTCAGCCCCATTGACGAAGCTAACCCAAAAATCAGCCAAATTTCAGTGGAATGATGCTTGTGAGCGTAGTTTCCAAGAGTTGAAGGACAGATTAACCTCAACTCCAGTTTTAACACTTCCAGAAGGGTTAGATGTGTATGGATGCTGCATGGTAGAGTTATTGCTTATGCTTCGAGACAGCTGTGGAAACATGAAAAGAATTACCCAACTCATGATCTCGAATTGGCTGCAGTTATTCATGCATTAAAAATGTGGAGACATTACTTGTATGGTGTGCATGTTGATATCTATCTGCATCACAAGAGTCTCCAATACATTTTCAAACAGAAGGAGTTGAATCACGGCGACGGTGGTTAGAACTATTGAAGGATTATGATGTGAATATTTTATACCACCCCGGAAAGGCAAATGTAGTAGCTGACGCGCTTAGCCGCCGATCTATGGGTAGCTTATGTGAAGTGCCCTCGGAGAAGAAAGAAATGATTAATGAACTCCACAAACTAGCTAATCTTGGAGTACGTATAATTGATTCAGGTGGTGCGGGAGTTAGTGTTAATGATCCCATAGTTTCATCCTTGAATATGGAAGTAAAAGAGCGGCAATATGAAGATCCTCAGTTGAACCATTATAGGGACACATGTCATGCAAAAGAGAAGTCTCCATTTGAAATTTCTATAGAAGGAGTTCTTAAGTACCGAGACAGGCTATGTGTTCCGAATGTTGCAGAATTGCACCGTCAGATTCTAGAAGAAGCTCATTATTCTCGGTATTCTATTCATTCGGGAGCGACGAAGATGTACCATGATCTCAAGATGATGTATTGGTGGGATGGTATGAAAAGAGACATAGCAGAATTTGTAGCTCACGGTCCAAATTGCCAGCAAGTAAAGATCGAACATCAAAAGCCAGGAGGATTATTGCAAGCGATGGAAATTCCTACATGGAAATGGAAAGTGATTAACATGGATTTTATTGTAGGGTTACCTCATTCCCGAGGAAAGTATGATTCTATATGGGTGATTGTGGATAGATTGACGAAAGCAGCTCATTTTCTTCCTGTTAGAACTACCTACTCAGCGGAAGATTATGCGAGGTTGTATATCAAGGAGATTGTGAGACTTCATGGAGTTCGATATCCATTATCACATATGTGGAGTACGATTCATGTACTAAGTTCTGGAAATCTTTCCAAGAGGGTCTAGGTACTCAAGTAAGGCTCAGCACGGCATCTCATCCGCAAACTGATGGACAAGCCAAGTGTACTATTCTGACCTTGGAAGATATGCTACGAGCAGGTGTACTAGATTTCGGTGGTAGTTGGGATGACCATTTACCCCTAATTGAGTTTGCATATAATAATAGCTACCATTCTAGTATCCAAATGGCTCCTTATGAAGCTTTATATAGAAAGAAATGCAGGTCTCCAATTGGATGGTTTGAAATCGGAGAAGTACAGCTAATAGGCCTTGAGTTGATCCAACAAGCAGTGGAAAAAGTCGAGGTGATCCGAGGTAGATTGTTGACCGCCCAAAGTCGCCAAAAATCTTACGCGGACAACTGCCCGCGAGATCTAGAATTTCAAGTTGATGATTGGGTGTTTTTTGTCACGACCCGGCTACGGGCCATGACGGCGTCCGGGACTAACCCCCGAACACCGCTCATCCTATTACACATCCGCTCTCATTCATAATATATGCTCATGGTCATGGAAACTAATAACATTTGAAACGCATTTACTTTATATACATAGGCCCTTTAGGCTTTCTAAATAATATATATATATATATATATATATATATATATATATATATATAGAGAGGCGGGAGACCATACTACCCACAACTGCGTATCTACGAGCCTCTACTATAGTACTAGACATATGGACGGGACAGGACCCCGTCGTGCCCAAAATATATGTACACAAAAATACTGTCTCAAAATAGCACCTTCGGAACAAAGGAGGGCTCCTGTAAATCTGCTGCTGACTCCTATGGATCTACACCATCTCCCTGTCTACCTGTGGGAATCAACACAGCCTCCAAAGAAAACGGACGTCAGTACGAACATTGTACTGAGTATGTAAGGCATGAGCGAAATGAACATAATAGGAAAATCATAAGGCATGAGATGGAGACATAACCTTTGTGTGGATTCATTTTATGCATCTATCATACGTAACATGTCATAGGAACTACCATAGCATATACATCATCGTATCGTACATACATCACCAAACCATTCATACGGCATCATATCATTCATACATCATCATCGTTAACCCGCGTCCGGGTAACCATCATATGCAACCCACTAGTGGTGATCGTGTCCGGCCTTCCAGGCACGGTGAAATCATAGCAGCCCGCCGTAGCGGTGACATGTCCAGCCAATTAGGCACGGTGAAATCTCAAGCAGCCCGCCTTCGTGGTGACATGTCCGACCAATTAGGCGCGGTGGAATCACATCGTCGTACATATCATATACTTATCATTATTATTCATCTCATAGGCATATTATGGCTTTATCATAATTCAACATCATTATGCATTTATCATCAAAACATACATTACAACTTGAGGGAAACTATAGCTGTGTCGGGGTGACATAAGGTCGTGAAAACCCGATTACGTTATGGAGTAATCATAAGCGTTATATCTCACCTTGGAGGGACTAACGTTTTAAGGTGAGTACACATAAGTAAAACATCAATAAGTCATAGTCGACATCATTACCTTCGTAAAGACAACATTTCATGAACTCTAGGATCTTTAGACTTAAGCTCGTCATTATCATTATCGTATTCATAATGCACCTCTCATATTATATAGCTATTCATGAACATAGGCTCTGTGTTTCCTTGAAGATAGGGAATTCATGAAGAAGAAGGAATTACATGTCATAAGATTCATGCCTTAGAAAGAAAGGACTAGCCTCACATACCTTTGTCGTTTAACTATTCTATTGCTTGTTCGTTCTCCTTTAATGCACGCGTTTTACCTTCAAGAGAATTCGTATCGGCATTAGCTACACAATTATATGAACGGGCTTACTAAAGCTAGAGAAAATTGGGCAGCATTTCCTTTGTTTATATGACTTTCTCCATATTCCCTATCAACTCCCAAACATCCGTAATATCATTCATAATATCATAAATAACAATCATCATTTACCTACATTATCCACATTTCACAATTTCACTTCAATTTCCCCATAATCATGGTCATAATTTACTATTACGTTCTTCCATGTATAATGCTCATTCCATGTTCTAAATGTCATTCACAATCTACCTACAATCACAACATATCCATTTTCATGATTCATTCCAAACTACTACTCAACACTAGCACTATTCCCACATTTATGACCCATTTTCTATGTTCTAGTAGAATCCAAGTGTTTCAACTTTTCAATACTTCAAATAATATGAAAAGATCATGAAACTCACCTTATATGGTGTAGGAACAAACCTTGAGTGGTAATACTCTCCTTACACCAAAACCCTAGTTCACTTTTCTTGGGATTTCTTGACTTAGATGAACTTTGATGAATTTCTTACACTTGATTCACTTGAATTCTTGACATTGATCTTTGATTTCCTTTGTTTTCTTGTGGATGAAGAGTGAAGAATATTCTAGAGAGTTCTTGACTTGTGTGGAATGAAAAATGAAATGAATTTAATGAACGTGCGTCTCCTTTTAATAACTTAAAATCTGATCCCGTCGGGCAATTCTACGCCCATTTTTGATGGGCCGTATAAATTCCTACAGACCGTCAAAATGGTCCGTAGAACTTCCCAGTCAAAAATGGGTCACTATGACCATTTGATGCTGGGCTGTGTCAATTTGACGGACCGTAGAATTTTCTACGGGCCGTCAAAAATTCTACTGGGCGTCAAATGGTCCGCAGAATTTTCTGCTCAGACAGTATGTCGTAGAATGGCCATAACCTTTTACTCAGACATTACATTGATGAGAGGTTTATTGTGTTGGAAACTAGACTCGATGAACTTCAATTTGGAAAAAAGAAACACACGAAAACTCCTCATATTCTAGGAGATATGCCCCCACCAATTTGGACCAAAATTTTGTCCGAAAATTTTGCCAAGTTTTACCAAAGTTCCCACACACTCTCAATTCCTTTATTTGTTTGTTCTTAAATCCTTATGGAACCTTCTTAACACTTATTTAACACTTCATTAAAAATCAAAGGAACGTTATAACTTTTCTCCAAAACTTCATTATGTCATCATTAATTCGATACTCGTAATTCTTGCCTGGCACATGACATATACCTTACTTTCCTTGACAACTTTCGTCTCCTACTTCAAATGTCTTTGAAATCTTAATTAGGACCATTAAAGAATATTTCTTAATTGCCCAAATATCATATACATTGTACCCTTCGTTAGTCTATTCACTGCACGCTAACGGGAAATTTTTCGAGGTGTAGCATTCTCCCCCCTTTTGGAACATTCGTCCTCGAATGTTAAGTCATCGGTGATTCTATAAAAATTTCGCCAGAGTCTCCCCTGTAATATGGCACTACCATCCTGTCACAACAACCCATAATAACATTGCCTCACAGTGCCATAACACAATAGCAATATAAATTGGCCACACACGACCCATATGCATAAAAGAAGAGTATACATACCTTATAATCTCGATGTCTCATCATAGATCTCTTCCGGGGACTGAAATAAATGTGGATATATGGATTTCATCTTCTCTTCCGCTTCGCAAGTCATCTCTTCTCTATTATTATTCCGCCACAAGACTTTGACTGAAGCTACTTCCTTATTCCGAAGTCTTCGTAGTTGTCTGTCTAGTATGGAAATAGGCACTTCTTCATAGGCAAGCTTTTCTGTGATCTGAACATCATCTATTGGCACAATCTTTGTAGGATCTCTAACGCACATACGGAGCATTGAGACATGAAAAACTGGATGGACTAGTTCAAGCTCTGAAGGCAAGTCCAATTCATAAGCTACTTGACTCACCTTGCGGATAATTTTATAGGGTCCAGTGTATCGAGGACTTAACTCTCCTTTCTTACCAAATGTCATTACCCCTTTCATTGGTGATACCTTCAAGAACACCCAATCGTCGACCTGAAATTCTAGATCTCGCCGACGGTCATCCGCATAAGTCTTTTGGCTACTTTGGGCTGTTAATAATCGGTCTCGGATCACTTTGACTTTCTCTACGGCTTGTTGAATCAACTCAGGGCCTATTAGCTGCACCTCTCCTATTTCAAACCATCCTATTGGAGATCTGCACTTCCTTCCATATAAAGCTTCATACGGAGCCATTTGGATACTGGAATGGTAGCTATTGTTATATGCAAACTCGATTAGGGGTAAGTGGTCGTCCCAACTACCACCAAAATCTAGAATGCATGCTCTTAGCATATCCTCTAAAGTCTGAATAGTACGTTCGGCTTGTCCATCAGTCTGCGGATGAAATGCCGTACTGAGCCTTACTTGAGTACCTAGACCTTCTTGAAAGGATCTCCAGAACTTGACTGTAAACTGTGCTCCTCTGTCTGTAATAATGGATATTGGAATACCATGGAGTCTCACAATTTCCTTGATATACAACCTTGCATAATCTTCTGCGAAGTAGATGGTTCTTTGGGGAGAAAATGAGCTGCTTTCATCAATCTATCCACAATCACCCATATAGAATCATACTTGCCTCGGGAATGAGGTAATCCTACAATAAAATCCATATGGATCACTTCCCATTTCCAAGTAGGAATTTCCATCGCTTGCAATAATCCTCCTGGCTTTTGATGTTCTCCCTTCACTTGCTGGCAATTTGGACACTGGGCTACAAAATTTACTATGTCTCTTTCCATGCCATCCCATCAATACATCAACTTGAGATCGTGGTACATCTTCGTCGTTCCTGGATTAATAGAATACCGAGAATAATGAGCTTCTTATAGAATTCGGCGGCGTAATTCCGCAACATTTGGAACACATAGCCTGTCTCGGTATCTAAGAATTCCATCTATAGAGGTTTCAAATGGGGACTTCTCCTTTGCATGACATGCATCTCTATAATGACTCAGCTGAGGATCTTCGTATTGCCATTCTTTTACTTCCAAATTTAACGACGAAACCATGGGATTATTAACACTAACTCCTGCATCACCTGAATCGATTAAACGTACTCCAAGATTAGCTAGTTGGTGGAGCTCATGAATCAATTCTTTCTTCTCCGAAGGAACTTCACATAAACTGCCCATTGATCAGCGGCTAAGCGCATCGCTTACTATATTTGCCTTTCCGGGGTGGTATAAAATATTAACATCATAATCCTTCAATAATTCTAACCATCGCCTTTGCTGCAGATTCAACTCCTTTTGTTTGAAGATATATTTGAGACTCTTGTGATCTGTATAGATATCAACGTGCAAACCATACAAATAATGTCTCCACATTTTTAACGCATGAATAACTGCAGCCAATTCGAGATCATGAGTTGGGTAATTCTTTTCATGTTTCCGCAGCTGTCTCGAAGCATAAGAAATAACTCTACCATGCAGCATCCATACACATCCCAACCCTACGCCAGAAGTATCACAATACACAACATAACCATCTGGCCCTTCTGGAAGTGTTATAACTGGAGCTGAGGTCAACCTGTCCTTCAATTCTTGGAAACTATGCTCACAAGCATCGTTCCACTGAAATTTAACTGACTTCTGGGTTAGCTTCGTCAACGGGGCTGAAATAGATGAAAAGCCCTCTACAAATCTTCTATAATAACCTGCCAATCCCAGAAAACTACGAACTTCTGTAGGCGTCGTAGGCCTTGGCCAAGTCTTCACAACTTCAATTTTCTGAGTGCCAACTCGAATGCCATCATCTGAAATAACATGACCCAAGAATGCCACAGAATTTAGCCAAAACTCGCACTTTGAAAATTTCGCATACAATTCCTGAGTTCGGAGAATTCCAAGAACAATACGTAAATGGTCTGCATGTTCTAATTTTTTGCGAGAGTACACCAGAATATCGTCAGTGAATACTATTACGAATAGATCCAAGAGAGGCCTGAATACATTATTCATTAAATTCATGAACACTGCCGGGGCGTTTGTTAGCCCAAATGACATCACCCGAAATTCATAATGGCCATATCTCGTTCTGAAGGCTGTTTTAGGAATATCTTCTTCTCTGACTCTCACTTGATGATAACCCGATCTCCAGTCTATTTTGAAAAACCACTTGGCACCTTGTAATTGATCAAATAAATCATTGATTCTTGGAAGAGGATATTTATTCTTTATGGTCACCTTATTCAAATTTTCGTAATCAATGCACATTCGTAGGGAACCGTCTTTCTTTCTCACAAATAGAACTGGTTCTCCCCACGGGGATGAACTGGGTCTAATAAACCCCTTCTCAAGAAAATCTTTCAACTGTGCCTTTAACTCCTTCAATTCTGCCAGAGCCATTCGATAAGGAGGAATGGAAATAGGCTTGGTATCCGGCAACATATCAATAGCGAAATTGATTTCTCTTTCTGGAGGAAGGCCTGGAAGTTCATCTGGGAATACATCCAGAACCTCATTCACTACCGAAACGGATTGAAATGTTGGCGATGTTGCTTCGGTGTCATGAACTCGGTGATAAATATAGCCCTTAGCTATCATCTTCCTCGCCTTAAGGTAGGAAATAAACCTACCTCTTGGAGTTGCCGTATTACCTTTCCATTTAAGCACGGGCTCTGCGAAAATTGAATTGAGCTACTTTCATTCAGCAATCAACATTAGCATAACATGAGGCCAACCAATCCATACCCATAATCACATCAAAATCTAACATTTCCAGCTCAACTAAATTAGCTTTAGTTTGGTGATCACATATCACAATCATACAATCTTTGTATACTTGTCTAGCTATCATGGGATTACCGACCGGAGTAGATACCTCAAAACGTTGAATTGGCTCATGTTTCACCCCAATACGATTAGCAACATATGGAGTAATATAAGATAGTGTGAAACCCGGATCTATCAATGCATACACATCATGGGAAAATACTGATAATATACCTGTAACCACATCTGGGGAGGACTCGAGATCCTGTCGTCCGGCTAAAGCATACATGCGGGGCTGGGTGGCACCTGAAGTAGATGCTCCTCCTCGGCCTCTACTTCGGCCTGCTGGAATATGGGGAGTCAGCCCTACCGGGCGCACTGAAGAGGAGCCGGCTGCTGATCCTGTGGGCTGAACCCCACCTCTACCATACCTCGAAGGACAATCACGCATCAAGTGTCCAGCCTGTCCACAAATATAACAAGCATTTGTGCTCTGGCGACATGGCCCTGAGTGCAATTTTCTGCACTGGCTGCATCAGGGAACCAGTGGTCTCCCCTGACTGTAATCTCCCCCAAACTGAGAACCTGGAGCCCTCGAACTCTGGCCCTGTCCTGAATGGGAGGAGCGATCAAATCTCGTACCTGCAAATCGGGGAGGTGCACTAGTCACCGACTGGCCTGAGTGTCTAGAATGTGTCTACCTTGATCCCCCTCTAAAATCACCACCTGTGCCCATAGATCTGGCCCTTTTGCTTTGCCCTCTGTCAACATCACGATCACCCCGTTGCGGAGGTTGTTGTCCTTCAAGATTTTAGGCATGGTGTCACGACCCGAGCTACGAGCCGCGACTGTATCCGGTCCAACCACCGAACACCACTCACTTCACCGCTATCTCGCTATTATTCATACTATATGCTCATAATCATGTAAAACTGAATCTTTACAAATACATTTGCTTTTATAAACATAAGCCCTTCGGCTATCCAAAATAATATATACATACATATACATGAAAGCCATGGGACCGTACTACCCACACCGCGTATCTAGAGCCTCACCGGAATACTAGACATCCGGACGGGACAGACCCCGTCATGCCCAAAAACATGAATATACATATATATATATATATATATATATATATATATATATATATATATATATATATATAAAGAGAAATCAGTGGCACTTCCGAATATGGAGTGCTCTCAAATCAACCGCTAGCTCCCTATGAGTCCGGACCACCTCCCCCGTCTACCCGTGGGCATGAACACGCGTCCGAAGAAAGGACGTCGCACGAATATTAAACCGGTATGTGAAGCATAAACAATAATGAAGCATCAATAGCGAGGAGTACAAAACCAGGAGCAATCTCAGAATCGATCGAATCATATGATGACTGGCGCAGTACGCTCGACTTACTTT
>NC_081352.1:11506183-11664707 GCF_029784015.1 Lycium ferocissimum
AATCCGTGGTCTTGACTGGCAAAAAGTGCACCGACTTAATAAGCCAATCAACGATCACCCAAATGGAGTCATGCATCCTAGCTGAATAAGGTAAACCTGATACAAAGTCCATATTGATCATTTCCCATTTTCAGACAGAAATATCAATATTCTGAGCCAAGCCACCAGGCCTTTGGTGTTCGGCTTTCACTTGCTGACCGTTCGAACACTTAGCCACAAAATCTGCTACATTCCTTTTCATGTCGTTCCACCAATAAATTTTCTTAAGATCATGATACATCTTAGTAAAACCTGGGTGAATGGAATACCTGAAGTTGTGAGCTTCAGACATAATTCGCTCTCTGAGCCCATCAACGTCTGAAACACATAATCTGCCTCGGTATCTCAAGGTACCATCATCTCCCCCTTATTCTAAAGCCGTCGTCTTATGCTTGTGAATCCCTTCCTTCAGTTGCAATAGGTAGGGATCACGAAACTACTTCTCCTTCACTTCAACGACTAGGGAGAATTGAGATTTATCTTGAACAACAACACCACCATCCTCGGAGTCCAAAAGTCGAACCCTAAGACTGGCCAAACGGTGAACTTCCTTGGTCATAGTTCTCTTATCTGTATCAACATGGGCTAAAATTCCCATAGATCGCCGACTGAGAGCATTGACTACAACATTCGCTTCCCCGGATGATAGAGAATATCTACATCATAGTCCTTGGCACCCGAGCCATCTTCTCCGTCTTAGATTCAACTCTCTTTGCCCGAAGATATATCGCATTTTTATGATCGGTGAAGATATCAACATGCACTCCATACAAACAGTGACGCCATATCTTCAGTGCAAAGACTACTGCTACCAATTCTAGATCATGAGTCGGATAATTCCTTTCATGAACTTTAAGCTATCTAGATGTGTAAGCTACAACCTTACTATGTTGCATTAAAACACAATCGAGACCAACTCCTGAAGCATCACAATAGACTACGAACCCTTCGGTTCTCTCTGGTAGCGTCAAAACTGAAGCAAAAGTCAACCTTTTCTTTAAATCTTCAAAACTCTACTCGCATGTATCGGACCACTAAAACTTAAGCTTTTTTTTTTAGTCAACTTAGTCAACGGAGCTGAGATTGAGGAAAACCCCTCTACAAAATGCCTATAGTAGCCTGCCAGACCCAAGAAACTTCGATATCCGATGGCCGACGCGGGTCCGTCAATTCTTAACAAATACCGTCAATTTTTTTTAGAAACGACTTTAACACTCTCTCCTGGAATTATGTGGCCTAAAAATACCACTGACTTTAACCAAAACTCACACTTTCAGAATTTTTCATAAAGTTCGCGATTCTTGAGTGTTTGCAATACTATTCTGAGGTGTTCTGCATGATCAGCCTCACTACAGGAGTATACCAGAATATCATCAATAAATACAATGACAAACAAATCAAGATACGGCTTGAAGACCCCGTTCATAAGCATCCATAAAAGTTCGCTATGTATTCGTCAACCCAAAAGACATGACAAGAAACTCAAAATGACCATAACGGTTCAAAGCGATTTTCGAATATCAACTCCTTAACCTTTAACTGATGGCAGCCTGATCTGAGGTCAATCTTGGAATAACACTAAGCACCCTGAAGTTGATCAAATAAATCGTCTATTCTGGGAAGAGGATACTTATTCTTAATAGTTACTTTATTCAACTGGCGATGGTCTACGCACATAGGTAAGGACCCATCTTTCTTTTGGACAAACAAGACCGGTGCGCCCCAAGGTGAGACACTTGATCTTATAAATCCCTTATCAAGAAGATCGTTCAACTGGACTTTTAACTTCTTTAACTCTGCTGGGGCCATTTTATACGACGAAGTAGATATCGGCTTAGTGCCGGGAAATAGGTCAATCCCAAAATCAATTTCTCTATCGGGAGGGACTCCAGGTAGATCATCTGGAAAGACTTTTGGAAACTCACTGATAACTGGTACTGACTGGAGAGTCTGAGTCTGGGCGTCTACGTCCCTGACTCGAACTAAGTGGTAAATATACCCCGTGGAAATCATCTTTTTAGCTCTAAGATAGGAAATAAATCTACCCCTGGGTGTTACTGAATCACCACTCCACTCTAAGACTGGCTCATTATGAAATCTGAACTGAACTGTTTTGGCTCTACACCCATCGTGGTATAACAGATTAACCAATCCATGCCCATGATTACATCAAAGTCTACCATTTCTAGTTCTGCTAGATCTACTGTGGTAAGACAATGATAAACTCTGACTAGACAACCCCTATAGATGCATCTGGCTAAAACTGATTCTCCTACTGGAGTAGACACTTCATAAGGTTCATGCAACTTTTTGGGTTCTACCCCAAGCTTTTTAGAAATGAAAGGCATTACGAAAGAAAGAGTAGAGCCTGGGTCTAAAAGGGCAAAAACACTAAAACTGATAGAATACCTGTGACTACGTTTGCATGAGCCTCTGTGTCCTGACGACCGGCTAAAGCGTACATATGGCCTGTGTTACCAGACTTAGTCGCACCATGCCTTGACTGGGCCTGAGAAGCACGAGGGGCAGTTGAACTAGTGGACTGTGCTACGCTGCCACACTTCGCTGATGGACAGTCTCTCAAGAAGTGCCCTGGCTGCCCTCATCCAAAGCAACCATCCATACCTAAACGACAAACTCCCAGATGCCTTTTGTTGCATTTACTGCAGACGGTGTGCTGAAAACCTTTGTTACCCAGCGTCGGATCGAGATTGGGAGCTCATCGCTCTAGGATTCCGTTCTTCCGATCATTCCCGACCCCGTGACCGGGGCACTAGTCGCGTATGGAGCAGTGTCCTATCGATTTACCTTTTAAAATGGTCGCCACCACTTCCTTAACCGAAATAGCCTCGTGACTCGGCCCTTTTGCGAATCTCTATATCTTGTTCTTCTCCGTCTCGCCCGTCGTTTTCATATCATCTTCGTTCCCTTTCACAAAAGTCAAAATCTTAGTAATGGTCATGTCTTTGTTCTGAGCCGCTATCTTTATAGAACCGTAAAGCTCTGGACTAAGTCCCAACACAAAGCGCCGGTCTCGGTCTCTCATGTCTTTAACCATGTGAGGAGCATACCTGGCCAGTGATGAGAACTTGACATAATATTCGGTCGCACTTATGTCATCCTATCTCAAGCGCTCAAATTCTCAGGCTTTAGCCTCTCTAGCTTCCTCTGGCAGAAAATGATCAATGAAGATGGTCTCGAACTCCTCCCAAGTAGCATGAGAAGCATCCTCAGAAGAGCGGGGAGTCTGAGCTGGTGCTTGGTGTCACGACCCAATCCTGTAGGCCGCGACTAGTGCTCGAGCTGGACACTCACACACACCCATTTATCAGAATTGGCATACAAATAGCTTATATAAATACAAAGATCACACGTAGTCCCAAATGGTCGCATATGAACAACATATATCACAGAAGCTGGCAAGGCTAACATAAAGCATAACGTCCCAAAATATATACAAGAGCAAGCCGACAAGGCTGCCACGGTGAATGGGACCGCCCTAACATGAAACATACGAACACACCTGTATAGTAATAGGCACAACCCACATATATGTCTACAGACCTCTAACCAGAACGACAGGATCATATGACGGGACAGGGCCCCGCCGTACCCCTGAATAAATATATACATATGCAATGAAAGAATCTGTACCAAAATATAGGCTCCGACAAAATGAGCACTCCCAAATAGCATAATAGGTGTCCTAGGCCGGCGGATCACCAAAATCCGGACGTCCGTACCGCGGCACGAAACGTGCCCCCCGAAGAAAGGGGGTCGATTTTAATATGTACTGAGTATGCAAAACAAGAAATACAGTAAACAGAATCATAATAGAAACAAGAGATACAGAAAATAAGTACAATATGCAAAATGTCAAAATATTTAGTTTCAAAATACAAGTCATGCATGGGGCTCAGGAACTATGGTCGCCCGCCCGTCGTTGGCGCCATAACACATCATACTCCAGAAGATTTCATATCTCCGAAACTCGACATATCCCATAACACATCATAACGCCATAACACATCATAACACCAGAATATAAATGAAACCCGGCCCTTTAGCGAGGAGCTCGGCGAACCATAACACATCATACTCCGGAATATATCATAGTGCGCACGAAAACATAATGGCCGTCGGACCCGGCGAACGAAGTAACAACCATATGCACGAGCGGAGTCGTGAGAAACCATATGCATAAAAGTCATTATCATAGACTCAATAGATAGATAAGTAATCCATACTCTGGGATTAAGGCAATAGTCACATTAAGTTCATTCCGATAGTCGTTGCTGATCAAACATAGAAAAGTCTCCGGCCCACGACGGGTATCAACCCAATCCGAGCCCGCCTATGCAAGTTGGGGGATATTATTCATTGTGGAATCTCCTACGAACGTTTCGAAGCGATCCGAGCTCGTCTACGAAAGTTACTACCGTAGTTACGACTTTTAAGAACAAAACTTTTGTGTAACTTTTGAAATCCAATCATATAAAGACATAAAGATCTTAGTTCGACTACATTAAGAAGGTCAACTTTAAGAAGCGAATAAGAACCGTATACAAGCTCGGATCTTAAGAATGGAGTCACCCCGAGGCTCGTATCATAGCCTACTTACCACTAGACATGCCAAAAGAAAGAAAGGTTAGGCTTTACATACTCCGTCCGCTCTCAAAGCTAATCCAATCCTAAGTCTCGGACTCCCAAGATCTACACAACATCAATGGACATCAAACATTAGCTATAGGCATTTAGGCATTCAATTCCAACTAGCACTTAATTCTACAATTAAAGATTTCCTCAGAATGCAACAACCCCGAGAATTCAACTCGCCCAAATTCATCAACAACAATACCAACAACCACACTAACAACGTCAATAATCAATTCAAAATGCATTCTAACGTTAGTAGCTCCTTTCTACATAGTTCAACAACATTCCATTATATTCAATTCAACCACTTACATTCAAACCAATATCAACGCTCATACGTTCAATTACTAATCCGAAACCGTTCAAACAATATTCAAGAACACTTTAAACAATTCACACAATATTTCAAACAACCCAACCAATGTACCAACTCACCCGAAACCATCCCCAAACCCGAGAACAACAACAACAACACATTCCTCACTTTCGAGTTCATAAATCACATCAACAATTCATTTGTTAGCAATGTCATTCCCATAAATATACAAACTACATAGGAATCACGTTGACTTCCAAATCAGCCCGCAATAATTACAACATCAACTTGAATCATTAAAATCTCATTATCAACATAGAATCCACAACAACAACAACTAAAACACTAAGTAACATTAATTCATTCCTTGGCACCCAAGATGACCTATATTCGGCCACCACCATACACACATATATTAACGATTCTCTTCCATTTCAACACACTACAATAACCAAACATGCTAAATAGAATTTAATCCATCACTCCTACACAATACACACTTGCACGGCCACAAGCCACCCACACGGCTCAACTTCAACATGCAATATTTCATGAGTTTCATCTATTTCTACATACTACAACATGTACAAATCATTCCTAACATATGAAAAAGAGGATTAAATCTTACCTTTCTTCTTAACTTCACAACTTAGCTAGGGTTGTGAATGATGAAAACGAGTAGTTTATTACTCGTTTATTGACTCCAACAACAACTCCACGTTAATAAGGACCCTTCAATTAGTGGGTTTGCTAGAAAGAATTATTTTTTTTATCAAGATTCTTGGACTTCAAATTTGCAAGCCATGGCCGAATGCTTCTTGTTCTTTTTCTCCAAGGTTCTAAAATTTTCTAAGGGGTGAAGAGATGATGAAGATGATTAATACACTTAGTCATCTTTTATTCTCATATATTAAGCTTCCATGTGGCCTTGGCCCACACCCCATGTGGCCGGCCACATGCCCCTTTAAATTATGAATTAATAAGTTTTCAATATACACTTTTAACCCCAAATTTCCTTAATATTCCATGCCAACAAAATCATAAGCAACCTATGCCTCAAAACAAATCGAAGGTCAAAAAGTCTCTACTTCGTATCCCGAAACAGTCTTGTCCCTAACTTATCGTGGTTAACTCGGATTGTCCCAATGCACAAAATACGGGATATAACATCCTCCCCCTCTTTAGAACATTCGTCCTCGAATGTTAAACTAACTCTACGGGTCTTACAAGTGGGGCTGGGAGTTTTTTATAGCTATCACACACAATTCATTCATTGATCAACATAGTCAAATAAGGAATTTAGATTACCTGTAGGCACCGAAAATAAGTGAGGATACTTTTTCTTCATCTCCTTCTCAGCTTCCCAGGTCATTTCCTCCCGGTTATTGTTCCGCCATAACACCTTAACGGAAGTCACATCTTTATTCCGCAACCTTCTTACCTGACGATCCAATATGGTTATAGGCTGCTCTTCGTAGGATAGCTCCTCTGTGACCTGTATATCATCTATGGAAAATATTCTGAAAGGGTCGCCAACGCATTTGCGAAGCATAGAAACGTGGAATACTGGATGCACTGCTCCCAAATCGGCTGGCAGATCTAATTCATAGGCAACCCTGCCTATCTTACGTACAATCTGATAAGGCCCAATATATCTTGGACTGAGCTTTTCCTTTTTGCCGAATCTCATAACACCCTTCATAGATGACACTTTCAGGAATACCCAGTCACCAACCTGAAACTCTAAGTGTTGACGGCGATTATCTGTATACGATTTATGTCGACTCTGGGCCGCTAATAACCTTTCCCGAATAAGCTTCACCTTGTCAACTGCTTGCTGGATCATATCTGGACCAATTAATTTAGTTTCACCAACATCGAACCAGCCAATTGGTGACCTGCATTTCCTGCCATACAGAGCCTCATACGGTGCCATCTGGATACTGGAGTGATAGCTGTTATTATAAGCGAACTCAACCAGTGGCAAATGATCGTCCCAGCTACCTCTAAAATCAATAACACAGGCCCGTAGCATATCTTCTAGCGTCTGGATAGTACGCTAGCCCGTCCGTCCGTCTCCGAGGGACGGAATGTCGTGCTAAGACTCACCCGGGTCCCCAATCCTTCCCGAAATGATTCCGTAAATTGTCAGAAATCGGCACCTCTCGTCGGAGATAATAGATGGGAACTCCGTGAAGTCTTACTATCTCCTTAATATATAATCCGGCATAATCCTCACCGAATAAGTAGTCCCCGATCGGAAGGAAGTGGCGATTTTTTCACCTATCAACAATAACCCATATGGAGTCATACTTCCGTAGAGTGCGAGGTAAGCCTGTAATGAAGTCCATATTAATTATTTCCCACTTCCAAGTCGGAATCTCCATCTCCTGTAATAATCCACCCGGTTTCTGATGCTCAATCTTAACCTGCTGGCAATTTGGACACTGAGCTACGAATTAGGCTATGTCTCTCTTCATGCCATCCCACCAGTACAAGCATCTAAGGTCGTGATACATCTTTGTCGCTCCCGGATGAACAGAATAACGGGCATAATGTGCCTCGCCCATCACCTGTTGCCGCAGCCCTGCAATCTCAGGTACACATAGTCTGCCTCTGTGTAGTAGTACTCCATCAGGTGTAATCTCGAACGGGGTCTTCTCCTTTTCACGGGCTTTGTCTATATTGTGCCGACAATGGATCCTCATATTGGTGTCGCTTATTTCTTCCGTAATAGAGGATTCAAAGAACTTCTACGTAAATCCGCGCATTCTCCAATCGGCCGTACGGACTCCAAGACTTGCTTAGGCCGATGAATCTCATGAATCATTTCTTTCTTTTTCTGATGGCACGTCTGCTAGGCTGCCCATAGACTTACGGCTGAGTGCATCTGCTACAACATTAGCTTTCCCAGGATGATATAAAATGTCAACATCATAATCTTTCAGCAATTCTAGCCACCTCCTCTTCCGCAAATTCAATTCTTTCTGCTTAAAGATGTACTGGAGGCTTTTGTGATCCGTATAAATATCAACATGAACACCATACAGATAATGTCTCCATATCTTCAAAGCATGAATTACCGCTGCTAGCTCCGCATCATGAGTAGGATAATTTCTTTGTGCTTTTCGAGTCGCCGGGAGGCATAGGCTATAACTCGCCGTGCCGCACACACACCCCAATCCAACGCTCGAAGCATCACAATAAATAACATACCGTCTCGGTCCCTCAAAAGAGCCGAATCGGAGGGCCGTAGTCAACTTCTCCTTTAGTAACCGGAAGTTTCGTCACAGCATCGCTCCACTGGAACTTGGCTCCCTTCTGAGTTAGCCTTGTTAAAGGCGCTGAAATCGAAGAAAACTTCTTCACAAATATCCTGTAATAACCAGCTAATCCCAGAAAACTACGTACCTCAGTAGGTGTCGTAGGTCTAGGCTAATTCTTTATGGCCTCAATCTTCTGGGTATCCACCCGGATGCCATCAGCTCCAATAATATGCCCCAAGAATGCCACTGAAGTCAGCCAGAATTCACATTTGGAGAACTTAGCATATAATTTCTGGTGCCAGCGTACCCCAAGTACCGTCCTCAGATGATCTGCGTGCTCTTCTTCTGATCATGAATAAACGAGGATATCATCAATAAATACAATCACGAACATATCTAGGAACGGCCTGTATACCCGATTCATCGTATCCATAAATACCGCCGGAGCATTGGTCAGCCCCAAAAGACATCACTCGAATTCATAATGCCCATACCGGTCCCGAATGCCGTTTTTGGAATATCTCGTCTCTCGTACCCGCACTGGTGGTAGCTCGACCGCAGTGTCTATCTTCGAAAAACATCTAGCACCTCGCAACCGGTCAAACAAATCATCAATCTCGGGGAAGGGATATTTATTCTTTATGGTTACCTATTCACCGTTCGTAATCAATACACATCCGCAAATGCCGACCCATCTTTCTTTCTCACGAACAATACCGCGCGCTCCCTGTGGTGATTGTCAGTCGATGAAGCCCTTCTCTAATAAATCCCTCACCGCTCCTTCAATTCTTTTTTTAATTCGCCAAAGCCATTCCGTACGGAGGAATAGATATTGTCACGACCCCACTGTAGGTCGTGACGGGTGCCCGATAGTATCCTACTCCAAGACCTCTTATCATGTATTCTATTCGTACTACCGAGAAACCATATGGACGATACAATCATATCTTACTCAACATAAACATCAATAACATACTCGTGAACGAGTGTCAGTAGGTTTTAACAAAAGATTATACAACCATAAGGGCGAGCAGGACTACAAAACATTAGACTGTACACGTCTGTCTACGAGCCTCTAAATAAGATACATATGTCCACAAGTCGGGGCCGGATTCCACCGTGCCCAAATATGTACACAAAAGTAGTACCGTAAACCGAAGCTCCGAACAACCGGAGGGCTTCCAATATGTCAAAGGGCCCCTAGGGATCGACGCGTCTACTCCGTTTACCTCGCGGCATGAACGCAGATCCACAAGAAGGGACGCGCACGAGCAAGGTACCGAGTATGTAAGGCATGAATAACAACATATGGAAGGATACAAAGCATGAATAGTAACAAAACGAAAATATAGAACATATCATATCATGGGATAAAGAGCAACCTGTACATCTGTGTGCCTTTTAGGCGGGTACCATGCATGCTTAGTGCTGCGGAACGTGCGCAGCCGATCCATATATATATAATATTATATTGTCATGGAACGTGCCCCCGATCCATATAATATATTACCGCGGAACGTGCAGCCCGATCCATAACCACATATCCCGCGTCCGGGACGGTATCATGCCATATTATACCAACTGATCAGGTGGTTACGCGTATATAACGCTCTCGCCCTTTCCCATATTCCCCATATGCATATATCATATTCATATATCATATATCATATGAGTAGCATGCATGAGAGCCCAAATAAAGTCATGTATCTATCGGAGTGACATAAGGCCTGTAGCCTCCGATCATATTATGGATTAATCGTGGTCGCTTCGTCTCACTTTGGAGGAACGATTATTATAAGGTGAGACTGTCAATGAAGAATAGCTTCACGAGAAAATAGCTCAACATTCTCATATCGTTATTGAAAACCCGGGCAATAGTTATATCAAGAATCTTTCGGACGGTACTCGGAAACATATCAATTCTCATAAGTATAACAAAGTATCGTAGGGACCATAGTCGTATATCAAATCATTCCGAGCCCGCCTATGGAGAATCAAGTCATCATATGTTACAAAACTTTCTACGAACAAATCGAAACGATCCGAGCCTTCGTGAAAGTTACGACTTTCGTAGTTTCGGAATCGTTTAGAAACAAACTCCTTTGAAAGCAAAATCTTTATGCAACCTTTGAAACTTGATTATGCAAATGACATAAGGGCTAGGATTTGACCACATTAAGAATACAAATATCAAGAAGCCAATGAGAATCATAAACATGCTCGGATCACTGGAACGGAGTTACCTCGAAATTTGTGTCATAACTTATTCTCAACTAAGACATGCCAAAGAAAGAAGGGGTGAGCCTTAACATACCTGCTCGACCTCCTATTGGCTACGTCTATCCGCCCGAGCTCGTAAATCTACATTCGAGAGGATTCACACTAATGTTAGTCTCCGTATTACATACTTATCTCAAGTTCCAACTTAAACTATTTTATATTCTATCGAAAATCGGCGCATCTCCCCCGTTTAGGTGCCTAGCCCGAATTCTCAATTCATCAACCAACAACAACAACAACAATATCAACATCAATAATATCATTTTCCATAACAAAGTATTCCATAAAACAGCCCACACGCTGTTTTCCAACTTCCATAACTAGTCAATTCTCTATTCAATCATCTAATTGTTCTGCCGAATTCATAAACTACACCAACAATCCGTATGCCAATAATCATCATTCTTATGGACACAAGAACCTATATTAACATCATACTACTCTCCAAAACAGCCCACAACAATTGCGACGTCAACATGAGTCATCAAACATTCATTTTCATTATAGAATCCGCAACACAACATTTCAAACATACTAAATAAAATTAGTCATTCATCCCTATATAATAATACATGTACACGGCCCAACTTACAACAATCACAACTTCAATTTAAACCATTTAATACCTTCATTTCCATCACATAGAATTCACAACAACTACAACCAAAACATGCTAAACAAAGTTGATTCTTCACCTCTACACATATGCACCTATTCGGCCAACACCATAATCCATAGTTTCATGAATTCCATTCATTTCCATATACTATAACATGCTCAAATCATCCATAGAACATGTAAGGGAGGATTAAATCTTACCTTTTCCACCAACTTCTCCCACGGCTAGCTTTGGTGAAACACAACAATGAGCGGTTTTCTTGTTCTAACACCCACTCCACGTCGACGAGGACCTTCCAATTAGTAGAGAAACTAGAAGAAAATAATTTTTTGGTGATCAATTCTTGACCCTCAAATTTCCATGTTCTTGGCCGAATGGCCTTGTTGTTTTCTCTCCAATTTTCTTGAAGTTTCCAAGTGATGAAGATGATGAAATGAGATGACTTGGTCATCTTTTATTTCAAGTAGTAGCCAACCATGTGGCCATGGCCCACACCAAGGTGGCCGGCCACATGGCTCCCCTTATTCTTTTTTTTTCTTTCTTTCTTTCTTTTTCTCCAAGTTTCTAGAATTTCTTAAGTCATAAAGATGACCAATTTTTATTGCTTGCCTAGTCATCTTGTCCACATGTATACTTAATCCTTGAAATATAATAGTTTTTGAATTTCAAGTTTGCCCTTAATATTCCATGCCAATAATATTTATAAGCGACTTGCGCATTAAATCAAAACCGGAAAATGGCCTTGTCCTTAACTTTCCTTCCATAACCTATTACACGAACTCGGACTCTTGTATTGCAAAACGAGCATCAATGATCTTGCATCCTTTCGACAATAACTCCGGTGTCTATAGTTAACTAGCTAACTCCTAATAAATCTCAATGTACCGAAACTTGGGGGTGTAATAGATATAGGCTGAGTGTCTGGCAGCACATCTATCGTGAACTCTATCTCCCGTTCAGGAGGAAGACCTGGAAGCTCATCTGGGAATTCATTAACCACTGGGACTGACTGAAGAGTCGGTGCTTCTGCTTTCAAGTCATGTACACGAACCAGATCATAAATATAGCCTTTTCTGATCATTTTTCTTGCCTTGAGGTATGAAATAAACTTACCCCTCGGCGATGCCGTGTTTCTTGTCCACTCTATAATCGGTTCCCCCGAAATTGGAAGTGACTACCTTCTTCTCGACAATCAACATTAGCATAACAAGAAGCCAGCCAATCCATACCCATAATAACATCGAATTCGGTCATATCTAGCTCTACCATATCTCGCTTAGTGCAACGGCCACGTATAATTACCGAACAATCTCTATAAACTCGCTCGGCTATAACGTAATCCCCTACCGATAGCTACCTCAAATGGTTCTATCGATTCGTGTTTTATCCCAATTTTATTAGCAACAAGGGGAGAAATATATGATAAAGTAGAGCCGGATCTATCAATGCATATACAACTCGGAGAAGATCAATAATATACGTGTAACCACATTAGGCGACGCCTCCCCGATCCTCGTCGGCCGGCCAGCATATATGCGCGTTCGGGACCGCGAATCGGACGCTCCGCCACGGCCTCTACCGCCCCCGGCCCCCCCCCCCCATCCCGCCCCCACACACAGCGCGCAGGAGGACGAAGATGAACCAAAGAATCGATCCAAAGAGGGCCGAGCCGCACCACCCGACTACCCCCGAGCGACACCATAAACGACCCCGGCCACAAATAAAACAAGCGCCAAAGTAGCGCGGTAACACTCTCCTGTGGTGATGCCTCCCACAGGAGAACATCGAGGTAATGGGTGGCCTCGACCGACCGGAACCTCGTCCACCGTGGGGCCCGAAGCCCCGGGAGCTCGACCGCTCCCGAATACCCCGCACTACCTCGGTCTCCGCCCGAACCGTGGGGGTGTACTCCGTGCCGGGCCGGGGAAGGATATCTCGCTATGCCGCGCCGAGGCCGCCGCCGAGACTCTGCATACCCGGCCGATCTGCCTCTTCGGGTCGGCCCCCTATAATCTCCCGTCGGCCGACGCCCCCCTACGTCGCTCCTCCATACCGGGCATGCGCCCGTACCCGTGCAATATCCATACCGGCCGAGTAGCCATCGCCAAACAACTATCGATCGTAACGATCCGGCCCCATCACACATCGGTGCACCCGAAGCCCCATACGCCCACAATAGTAGTCGCGTATCTAGCCAAAGAATCAAACTTAAGGCTATACTCCCGAACAATCCTGCCACCCTGCCTCAGATGTAAGAATCTGTGAACTCTGGCTCGCCTCGTCTCTGGGGTTAGAAAATGGCCAAGGAAGGCCTCTGTGAACTCGTCCCATACGGCTGGAGGAGCACCCTCGACTCTGGACAACTCCCAAGACTCATACCAATTAGCCGCAACATCCCGCAGCCGATATGAAGCCATCTCAACGGACTCGGTCTCAGAAGCCCTAATAAGCCGCAGCGTACGCTGCATCTGTCTGATAAACTCCTGGGGGTCCTCCTCGGGCTTTGACCCGAAAAACTCTGGCGGATTACAAGTCAGGAAATTGCGGGCCCTCAAACTATCACGTCTGTCCGCATGATCATCTCCCAATCCATGTCGGTGAACCTGGCCCGCCACCAATCGGGTCAACAACTGGACCGCATCCCTCATAGCCATATCCTCCGCCCCTGGCTGAGGAGCTGGAGGTTCGGGCACTGGAATCTCAGGAGTTGGCGGTGGAGCCGCCCCGACCCTCCTACCGGCGGCCGCTCCAAGCCCCTCCGACATCGGGCGGTGTAGCGCAACTCGCCGTCGGGGGCACAACCTCGGGCCGAGCACGGGCCCCGGTAACTCCTCCGGCCCGGCTAGTCTCTCCCGCCGTCGTCGACTTGCCCTTCCTTCGGGCCGTCGCTTTCCTCGGAGTCATCGCTGAAAACATAACAATTCGTTAGAAAGGAATCATCCTGATAATACAGCTCTATCGCACGATCTAAGATCAGAAGGAAAGATAACATCCTAAATGTCCTGTAGCCTCCCGTTTATAGATGTGGTGCACAACACACCGATAAACAGGACTCTACTAGACACGATCTGTAGATATTCCGAGGACGAACCGCTCTGATACCACTTTTGTCACTACCCAACCCCGTAGGCCGCGACTAGTGCCTGAGCTGGACACTCACACACACCCATTAATCAGAATTGGCATACAAATAGCTTATATAAATACAAAGATCACACGTAGTCCCAAATGGTCGCATATGAACAACATATATCACAGAAGACGGCAAGGCTAACATAAAGCATAACGTCCCAAAATATATACAAGCGCAAGCCGACAAGGCTGCCACGGTGAATGGGACCGCCCAAACATGAAACATACGAACACACCTGTATAGTAATAGGCACATCCCACATATATGTCTACAGACCTCTAAACAGAACGACAGAATCATATGACGGGACAGGGCCCCGCCGTACCCCTGAATAAATATATACATATGCAACGGAAGAGTGTATACCAAAATACAGGCTCCGGACGAAGGAGCACTCCCAAATAGCAGAATAGGTGTCCTAGGCTGGCGGATCACCAAACTGGGCGTCTGTACCTGCGGGCATGAAACGCAGCCCCCGAAGAAAGGGGGTCAGTACGGAATATGTACTGAGTATGCAAAGCAAGAAATACAGTAAACAGAATCATAATCGAAACAAGAGATACAGAAAATAAGTACAATATGCAAAATGTCAAAATATTTAGTTTCAAAATACAAATCATGCATGGGAGCTCGAACTATGGTCGCCCGCCCGTCGTTGGCGCCATAACACATCATACTCCAGAAGATTTCATATCTCCGAAACTCGACATATCCCATAACACATCATAACGCCATAACACATCATAACACCAGAATATAAATGGAACCCGGCCCTTTAGCGAGGAGCTCGGCGAACCATAACACATCATACTCCGGAATATATCATAGTGCGCACGAAAACATAGCTGGCTCGGGACCCGGCGAACGAAGTAACAACCATATGCACGAGCGGAGTCGTGAGAAACCATATGCATAAAAGTCATTATCATAGACTCAATAGATAGATAAGTAATCCATACTCGGGGATTAAGGCAATAGTCACATTAAGTTCATTCCGATAGTCGTTAGGATCAAACATAGAAAAGTCTCCGGGCCCACGGACGGGTATCAACCCAATCCGAGCCCGCCTATGCAAGTTGGGGGATATTATTCATTAGGGAATCTCCTACGAACGTTTCGAAGCGATCCGAGCTCGTCTACGAAAGTTACGGTCGTTCGTGGTTACGGACTCTTTTAAGAACAAAATCCTTTGTGTAACTTTTGAAATCCAATCATATAAAGACATAAAGATCTTAGTTCGACTACATTAAGAAGGTCAACTTTAAGAAGCGAATAAGAACCGTATACAAGCTCGGATCTTAAGAATGGAGTCACCCCGAGGCTCGTATCATAGCCTACTTACCACTAGGACATGCCAAAAGAAAGAAAGGTTAGGCTTTACATACCTCGTCCGCTCTCAAAGCTAATCCAATCCTAAGTCTCGGACTCCCCAAGATCTACACAACATCAATGGACATCAAACATTAGCTATAGACATTTAGGCATTCAATTCCAACTAGCACTTAATTCTACAGAAATTTGGGCAGCATTTCCCCTGTAAATGCAACAACCCCGAGAATTCAACTCGGCCAAATTCATCAACAACAATACCAACAACCACACTAACAACGTCAATAATCAATTCAAAACGCATTCTAACGTTAGTAGCTCCTTTCTACATAGTTCAACAACATTCCATTATATTCAATTCAACCACTTACATTCAAACCAATATCAACGCTCATACGTTCAATTACTAATCCGAAACCATTCAAACAATATTCAAGAACACTTTAAACAATTCACACAATATTTCAAACAACCCAACCAATGTACCAACTCACCCGAAACCATCCCCAAACCCGAGAACAACAACAACAACACATTCCTCACTTCCGAGTTCATAAATCACATCAACAATTCATTTGTTAGCAATGTCATTCCTATAAATATACAAACTACATAGGAATCACGTTGACTTCCAAATCAGCCCGCAACAATTACAACATCAACTTGAATCATTAAAATTTCATTATCAACATAGAATCCACAACAACAACTAAAACACTAAGTAACATTAATTCATTCCTTGGCACCCAAGTCATGACCACATTCGACCACCACCATACATACATATATTAATTATTTTTCATCCATTTCAACACACTACAACAACCAAACATGCTAAATAGAATTAATCCACCACTTCTACACAACACACACTTACACGGCCACAAGCCATGCACGCGCTCAACTTCAACCATGCATATTTCCATAAGTTCATTCATTTCTACATACTACAACATGCACACATCATTCATAACATATGAAAAACAAGCTTAAACCTTACCTTTCTCCTTAACACCACAACTTAGCTAGGGTTTACAATCGATAAAAACGAGTGGTTTATTTTTTCCAACAAGAACTCCACGTTAACAAGGACCCTTCATTGGTTGGAATTGCTAGAAGAATATAATTTTTTTGATGAAGATTTTTGGTCTTCAATTTCGTTTTCATGGCCGAATGGCCTTGTCCTTTTTTCTCCAAGTTTCTTGATTTTTCCAAGTGATGAAGATGGTGAATATGATGACTTAGTCATCTTTAATACATATATTAAGCTTCTACGCTGCCATGGTCTACACCCCACGTGTGTAATATTTACCACATGCCCCTTGGTCATGAAATATTAATTTTCCTTTAATTCACTTAACTCCCAACTCTTCCTTAATGTTCCATGCCAACAAAAGCATAAGTGACTTATGTCCTAAACAAGATCACGTGGTAAAATTCGACTTCGTATCCCGAATAGTCTTCTTTGTCCTAACTTATCGTAGTTAACCCGGATTATCCCGATGAACAAAATACCTGGATATAACAAGGAGTATGACCAGATAGGCTATGAACGAGTTTTTTGTTACACCTTGAAAAATTTCGTTATCAAGATCAGACTCGCTTAGTAGGAGCTCGCTTGGGGAGAAAGCGTAGTTACACAAGGACTATGGACGAAGATTATGTCATCCGAGTACGAGAACGTATATATGACATTTGAGAGTGTATAGAGTAAATCGTCACGACCCAACCCCGTAGGCCGTGACTAGTGGCCCGATCCGGGCACCCAAACATACCCATCAACACTACCTCAAAACATAACGAACGCGATTAAATCTATACTGTAGTTTGTGTGAAGGCTATGTTTCCAATTTAGATACTTCGTAAAAATTTCTACAGAGTTTCCTTTGTTTTATGGACTAACCAAAATAACCCCGCATTACGAAAATAACCAACAAAGGCCACACAGGCCAACAAAATATCATATACATATGGACCGCCGGGCCGCGGCGAAACGGAATCGCCCAACACACCAAATACAAACACAATCACAGGTAGGCACAACCCACAAAGTATGTCCACGTACCTCTAGACGTACGTACGTAATCATATGACGGACAGTGCCCCCGCCGTACCCAAATAGTCCAAATATACATAAGGGTAAACATGATGTAAATATATACCAAAATGTACGCTCCGATCAAAGTGGAGCAATCTCAAAGATAAAGCAGAGCGTGGCCTACAAGGAGGATCACCAACGTCCGTACTGGCGGCATGAAACGGCAGTACTCGAAGAAAGTGGGGTCAAGCATTTAAAGAGGTACCGAGTATGTAAAGCATCGAGTACGAAATCCAAATCACACATGCAAATAAGGATACGAGAGAAATATATCGAATCAAGATAACAAAATCGTATTATGACATATATACATAATGCAAATCAAAATCATGCACAACGCTCGTGAATGTGGTCACCACTCCGACGCCGGCGCCACAACACAACATACCCGTAAGGTTTCAAATCCCGTGCAAACCCCAAACATATCGTATCACATATAACATATCGCGACATACCGCGTCAACAAAACAAATCATATCATCTCGCCATATCACAAAGATAACTCCGTATACCGTAACCGGCCCTATGGCGAGGTCTCGAAAACCGAAACACAACATACTTCCGAATTTAGCATACAGCGCACGATCACAAAACCGGCCCGGGAACCGGTGAACGAAGTCATAATAAGGCACGAGCGGAGTCGTGAGCAAACAATGCAGTTCGTATATCAAAATAGCCTTTCAAAACTTGATTACTTCATAAGTCAATTTATTAACCAAAACAGATAAACAATCGGGTACGGAAGTTTATTCCACAAAATAGTTCCAAAGTGGTACGTATGGTTCCAAAACATAACATAGTACTTCATAGGGTTCAAAGCATTATTTCATAAGGAACAATTTCAAAATCGAAGATTCTTTATCGAAATTTATCCAAAAGAGATCCCGGTAGGACAAATAAGGCATCTCGGGTCACGGCCCACCTCGGGTCAAGTCGAGGTAGCAACCGTAATCTATGGGCGTTTGGAGTCTATAAGATCATATGTGAAGATTTCAAAGTGAGCTGATCACCTTTACATAGGTTTCGGACGTTTAATTGCTTTCTAGTCAAAATGGAGTCACTAGGCTTCAATTGAATTGAATGAATAGTAGCCATTTTATAAATTGGATTTCGAGGAGCAGAATTGCTTCCGGGGTTCCGATATCAACCTAGCATACTAAGACATGCCAAAGAAAGGAGTGGGGAGCTTTACATACCTTATAAACGTCTTATGCTCACCCAAAACTCAAATCCCGTTTCGTCCAGAATCTGCAAATGGTCAAAGTTACCAATTAGAGATTTTTAAGCTCAAGAATTCCCTTAACTTCATTTTTGTCTACCGAAATTTCGGCAGCACTTCCCCTATATATATAATATCCCCGAGAATTATCTCGCCAAAATATCAACAACAACAACCCAACAACATCAATAATCATCATAAACTACATTATGGCACAAATGGTCTTCCTTTTACGCAATTCAACAATTTTCATCCAAACTTCACATTAGCCAACTAATATCAACATTTTCCATATTCATTAACTAATTCAATATTATCCAAACATATTCCAATGACGTTTCAAACGATATTCATAAATTCAAGCATTCCGCCAATTTCCATATTCCATCCAACTCTTCCATAAACACAACAAAGCTTCCAAATCGCATTGTCTTCCTTCCAAACTCATCAAACAATCATAATTCACATTTGGAACCTTACTTTCATCATTACATAAAATCATATAAAATTCTCTTAAATTTCTCATAATTACATACAAGCAATTCCAAGGCCAATTCAAGTCATTAAACCTTATTTACAACACTAAGATCACAACAACACAACTAACAAATTAATTGAACTTGAATTCATTTCATTTCCACCACCACATGGCACACGGCCAAACACACCTCCCACACACACACACGCCATGCACACACACCACCATACTTACATAATTCTCGTCTAATTCTAATCATTATAACATATACACTTATTCCATAACATAAAACATGAAATTCATACCTTTTCTTAAATTTTCAACTCTCCACCAACGTGCTTCTTTCTCTTAGCTAATTATATTGCGTCGAAGAGCGTCTTGAGCTTGTTATAAATTCAAGAAGAACAAGATTTTTGGGTTGGAAACAAGACTTGGAAAATTTTTCTCTCTTTCTCCACCTATTCGGCCGAATGGCCTTTTCTCTTTGCTCTCAAATTTTTTTTTTTGTCTTGTGATGGTTTCTTGAAGATTCTTGAAAGTTAGCTCCTTATAATTTAATTGGTCACATGTAAATCACATGACCATTTAAATGGGCTTGGGCTTAAGCTCTTGGCCGGCCACCCTCCAACTTGGGCCTTAAATTTTGTTCAATTTTTCTTGGCCCAATTCATTAAAATTTCGTTTTGAAATTCCCGAAACAAATTTCCAAAATTCCAAATTCGCCCTCGGCCTTCCCCGATGTCTCTACACCAATAATTTCACAAACGACATAAGCATATTAACTAAAATCAAATTGTTGCCTTGTAACATACAAGTCTTAAGTATTTCCATAATTTTCCACCATGCGAAAACACGGACATAACAAAATGTGCTAATATGATCACTCGATGATAGCCCTCGAAACCATATTTTAAGGGCATGGGGACCATATGTCGATTTTATAAAGGACATATTAAAAGTGATACAAGTAGGCAATGAAAAGTTGAGCAAGTCCTATGAAGGACCATAAGCCAAATATGGACATAAGCCCTCCAATATTTGATTATTTAAGAAGACGTTTCGGATTATGATTTGGTAGGGAAAAATATTATAAGTTTATATTTTGAAAAACTCAACCATAAAAGTTGTAGATAATTGAAAGAGCTTTCCAACCATAGGTTGTGATCCCTCACACGATGTCTCTTAATCGAGAGTTATCGGCCATTTAAGAGCAAAGACCTCAAGCTACCAATGGTTTGGCGTCCCACATGATATTAGTCGGTGAACCGACCAAGTCGGGGCCGATAAATACCCCATCAACCCATTTTTTTCAGCATATTAACATTCCAAAGAGTATAGGCCTCTCAAAACATCTCCCAAATATTATAGTCCGATAAATCAAGAATTTAACAGGGAGATACGCCAAACTAGGTCCGTGAAAGGTAATTGTTCTTACTTCTACTTAAGCTTGATTGGAAAAAAGTGATGTGGCTGAGTTTCTTCAAGTATAAGGTATTTTATTTATCCCATCTTTTATGTTGAGTTTATTTGAAGGTCTAGCAAGCCTTAAAAATAAAACTAGTTACGGAGAAAAGGTCATAGAGTGTTGTATTGTAGTTGTTGTGTTTATGGGCTGTTTTGAACGTGTTGTGGCCGTGTGTATGGATTGATTTACGCATATAAAATGGTATCTAACATTGTTGGCGTATTGATGAGATTATACCCTTGATTGGGATGGAAGAAAGTGCATATTGTTGTTGTATGTTGAAAAACGTCGTGTGGGATGTTTATGGAATATGTTGGTATGAATAATAGTGTTGTTGATGTGGGTATTATTGTTGTTGTTGTTGGTTGTTGAATTGAGAATTTGGGCTAGGCATATAAACGGGAGATGTTGTTCCATTTTTGTGTAATATGGAATAGTTTGATTTGAAACTTGGAGTAAGTATGCGACAAAGGGCTAATGTTAGTGTCAATCCTCTTAAACGTAGACTTACGAGCTCGGACAAATAAGCGTAGCCAATAAGAGGTGGAACAGGTATGTAAAGCTTATCCTTTCTTTCTTTTGGCATGTCCTAGATGTAGGTATGATACGATACGAGCCTTGTGGTAACTCTACGCTTAAGATCCGCGCATGTCTATGATTCTTATTCACTTCTTGATATCCGCACTCTTAATGTAGTCGAGCTATTACCCTCGAGTCTTTTGTATGTCTGACTAATGAATGTTGCATAAAGTGTTCTTATTCCTAAAGTGTTCTGTAATGTATAATGTCCCTAACTTTCATATATGGTCTCGGATTGCTATGATATGTTCGTAGAGAATTCTATAATAAATAATGCCCGTAACTTTCATAAAGGGCTCGGTTGGCTTGATACATGTTTACGATCCCCCGAGACGTTATGTGACATATTTCGTAATGATATTTCAAGAGTCCGGTGTAACTATTATTCGGATACTCGAGCATTGATTTGTCTACTTACTTATCTATCGAGTCGAAATGATGATTTATATGCATATGGTTTCTCACTACTCGCTTCGTGCGGTCGTTATTAACTTCTTTCATGCGTCCGGGCCGGGGCAGATGTATTCGTGCACAACTCCACTGCATTATTCACCACGTCCCTCACTAGAGGGCCGGGGCACGTTATATGTATATGATGATATTCACCGCGTCCCTCACTAGAGGGCTGGGGCACGTTATATGATATGATGATATGGAGATGGCAGCCAGGATGGCATATGATGATCCTATTCACCGCGTCCCTCACTAGAGGGCCGGGGCACGTTATATATACATGATGTGATGATTTTATTTACCGAGTCCCTCACTAGAGGGCCGGGACACGTTATACATACATACGTACATGATGATTATTTACTTATGTCACTCAGTCCCATAACGGGTTAAGTATAATATTGACATGCATGATTTATGTTTCAAAGGCAAGCCTTACGATTTTCTATACTCCTTATTGCAGTATGATCCTGTTTACTGTGTTTCATGCTTTACATGCTCGCACATATTCCGTATTAAAATGACCCCTTTCTTTGGGCTTTACGTTTCATGCCACGCAGGTGTATACAGATGAGTGGAGGATACTAGTAGAAGATGTTTCAGCTGGATTGGCGAACTCCGTTTCCTTCTGGAGTGCTGCCGAGTCAGAGTATCCATGTTATGGTATCTTGGGTTGTGTTAGAGGCTTTGCAGACAGAGTCACGTATAGAACATGTCAGTCTTGTAAGCAGCTCTGTAAGCCGATGTGTCATTATGCATTATGTTACAAGTTTTATACGTATACAGATTTTTTCTTGATTTGCGAAGGACGAGAAGTATGTTTTTTGAAGAGCTTACATTATGCGTTCATTTCATGATTTAAGGGCCCAGTAAGATTATGAGTATCACGAGGTTATTCGCGGGTTCGCTCGGCCCTAAGTAAGGGTCGGGTGCCCATCATGCCCTGTCAAGTGGGGGTGTGACATTTTTAGTACGGATGAGTTATGTAAAGCATAATGAACCAGGAGAAGGAAAGACTATGACTGAGATTGGGTATATTTTATATAAGCTATACAAGAATAGTTATGCAAACAACGAATATGTGTATGCTAAGAATGAGACCAAGTGAGTACTTGATAAGGAGAGTAAGGATTTAGTAATAACAATGCCGTTGTGATATTTTGGATACATTAAGAAAAGATGTAAACATGGTTTAAGTTAAGTTACCGAGATAGAATTAATGCGAGGGCAAATAGGACATGGCCATGGTTGAGTCGAAGGTTCATCCCGATACCGATTGTAAGATAAGAGAAGAGAAGGCAAGGTAAAGTATAAAGATTAGTGAAATAACGCTAAGGTATTTCTCGGGCTAATTTGAGCACCTTCACATAATCTTGTAAAGGTTGCAACATAGTGTGTGACAGAAAAACTAAGAGCAGAATCTGAGTAAAGAGGCAATAGAAGAGTTTGAATTAAAGATAAAGAAATGACACGAGATAATGTGCCTAAAATGTTACAAGTTGGATTAAGGGAAATGGTGAAATGGTTTAAGCGAGACGATCAGAACAAGCTGGTTACTGGACGACAGTGAATTTATATGTCAAATCCAAAAATTCTTTCAGAGTTATACCAGTGAATGATAGTTAAAGCACAGAGCAGCTATGTAAAGTTATTATATGAGGGGACTCCAGCACTACCTGATAGCCAACTCTAAGGATTGAGATTAAGAGCTAAGAAGTAGGGTGACAGCTTAAGTCTTTTAAAGAAGTCGAGAAGTAATACATGAGGCTGGAGATCCCAGAATATGGATTTCATTACAGGCTTACCTCGCACTCCACAGAAGTATGGTTCTATATGGGTTAATGTAGATAGGCGCGACAAGATCAGCTCATTTTCTTCCAGTCAGGACTACTTGTTCAGCTGAGGACTGTGTGAGGTTATATATCAAGGAAATGGTAAAACTTCATGGAGTTCCCACATCTATTATATCGGACAGAGGAGCTCAGTTTACAGTTAACTTTTGGAGATCATTCCAGAAAGGATTGGGGACACAGGTGAGTCTTAGCACAGCATTTCACTCTCACACTGACGAACAGGCCGAGCGTACTATTTAGATGCTAGGAGATATGTTGTGGGCCTATGTCATTAAATTTAGATGTAGCTGGGACGATCATCCGCCACTTATTGAGTTTGCTTATAATAATAGCTACCATTCTAGCATTCAAATGGCACCGTATGAGGCTCTGTATAACAGGAAGTGCAGGTCACCTATTGGCTGGTTTGATGTTGGAGAGACTAAGCTAATCGGCCCAGATATGATTCAGCAAGCCATTGATAAGGTAAAACTTATTCGGGAAAGGTTGTTAGCAGCTCAGAGTCGACAGAAGTCATATGCAGATAATCGACATCGACACTTAGAGTTCTAGATTGGCGATTAGGTATTCTTGAAGGTGTCACCCATATAGGGTGTAATGAGATTCGGTAAGACGGGGAAGCTTAGCCCGGGATATATTGGGCCTTATCGGATCATTCGTAAGATAGGCAAGGTTGCCTATGATTTAGACCTACCACCCAACTTGGAAGCAGTGCATCTAATCTTTCACGTGTCGATGCTTCATAAATGAATTGGTAACCCTTCTAGAGTATTCCCCGTGGATGATGTCCAGGTAACGGAGGAATTATCTTATGAGGAGAACCCTATAGCTATACTTGATCATCAGGTGAGGAAGTTACGTACTAAGGATGTGGCTTTCATTAGGATATGGTGGCGGAATAATAATCGGGAAGAGATGACTTGGGAAGCCGAAGAGAAGATAAAGAATGAGTAAATTTACTTGTTCCTATGGCTACAGGTAATCTAAATTCCTCACTTGATTATATTAATTGGTGGATGAGACTATATGTTATCGCAATAAAAGAGACTTCCCCGAAGTCCCTAAGACCTGGTGAGACTAGTATAACATTCGAGGACGAATGTTCTAAAGGGGGGAAGGATGTTATATCCCTTTTTTTTGTACATCGGGATATTTTAAGCAAATCACAACAAGTTAAGACAAGACTATTTTGGGATCCGAGGTAGAGACTTTTAACCTCCGATTTTTGTTTTAATGCACAAGTTGCCTATAAATTTTATTTGGTATAGAAATATTAATGGAGATTAGGGACTAATTAACCATGATTATATTATTAAGTGGGATTAAAAAGTTTAACTAGTCACTAATTAAGTCACAAATGGCCGTGTGGGTCCCACCCATGGCTTGGCCAAATTTGATTGGCTCAAGCCATGAGTGGGACATGTGTCCAATATATAGGCATGATATATAAGGATAATTGATGACAAAGCAATTCATTTCATCATCTTCACAAACCTAAGAAACCTTAGAGATAGAGTGAGAGGCTCTCGGCCATGGCTGGCCGAGATTGATACTATTGAAAGTTGATCAAAAAAAATATTTTCTTCAAGCATTTCAACTCTTTAGAAGGTGTATAACAACGTGGGATTGATCCTAGGACAACAAGAACAAGTATTAATTCAAGGTACAAATTCTAGCCAAGTTGAGAAGTCAAGTGTTAAAGGTAAGGTTTAATCTTCTTTTACATGTATTGAGCATGGTTTGAACGTGTTGTAGTGTGTAGAAATGAATGAAATTCATGAAACTATGTGTGACTGTGTTGAGGCCGTGTAGGGGCTGTTTGTGCATGAAATGGTGAATTGATTTTACTTGATATTTTGGTTGTTGTTGTTATGAATTTTAGGATGAGAATGAAGGTTTAATGGTTCAAGTTGGAGTTGTAGTTGTTTGTGGGCTGTTGTAGAAGCTAATATGATGTTAATATAGTTTCTTGCATTGATGTAAATGATGTTGTTAACGTGTGGTTGTTGGAGTAGTTCATGAATTTGGAAGGAAATGATGTGTTGTTGTTGTTCTTGTTGAACTTGGAAGATTATATGTTGTATTGTGTGTTGGTTGGGCTGTTTTGGAGTGGTGTACGGGCTGTCCCGAATGTTCTCGAGTCTTATTTGAATAGTCTCGGATTGATACTTGAATGTATAATCATTGGTGTTGGCTTGGTTGTATGTGGTTGGTTTGAATGTAAAGGAAACGTCGTCAAATTATTTAGAAAGGAGTTACTGAAGTTAGAATACGTTTTGAATCTCTTCGTAGTTTAACCGTAGTTCTTGACTTCTTAATATAGGTTGAGACACTATTGGGCAGCGTATACGTGTTGTGTTGTGAATAAACGCTAAAGGTATGTAAAGCCTATCCCTTCTTTCTTTTGGCATGTCCTAGATGTAAGTAAGATACGATATGCGCTTTGGGGTAATTCTATTCACAAGTTCCGAGCATGATTTATGATTTATGAATAATGTCCTTAGCTTTCATAAGCTGTCTCGTATTGATTTGATACATGTCTATGATTCCTGAGACTTTCTTTTATATGGTTCGTAATGACACTTAGAGAGAACTTAATATGGTTATCATCATGACACTCGAGAATTAATTCGTCTACTTATCTATTGAGTCTCAAAAGATGATTTGGGTGCATATGGTTACTTACTACTCTGCTCGTGCATCTTGTACATCTTTCAACGAGTCCCGGGCCGGGACATGATGATATGATGATATGGGGATGGCGGCAGATGGCATATGATGACTTTATTCACCGAGTCCCTCACTAGAGGGCTGGGACACGTTATATGTACATGTATATGATGATTTTACTTACCGAGTCCCTCATTGGAGGGCCGGGACACGTTATATATGCATATGTACAGGATGATTATCTAATTATGCCACTAAGTCCCATAACGGGTTGGGCATGATATTGACACGTATGATTTATGTTCAAAGGTAAGCCTTGTGGTTTTACGCTATTGTACTAGTTTTCTACACTCTTTATTTCGGTCGATCCTGATCTCTTTCGTATTTCATACTTTACATGCTCGGTACATATTTCGTCGACCCCCCTTTCTTCGGGGTCGCGTTTCATGCCCGCAGGTACAGACACTCGTTTTGGTGATCCGCCAGCTTAGGATATCCATTCAGCTATCTTGGAGTGCTCCCTTGTGTCACACCCCGATCTTACTAGGGTGTGATGGGCACCCGACCCCATATTCGGAGCCTAGCGAACCCGCTGACTCTTATTACCTATGTACTTTCTTGGGTTCTTAGATCAAACAAAAATAAAATACATAGTAAAACTTTCAAATCTTTTTTCGTTTCCAATTAAACACAATCTGTAAACATAAGGGCTCTGTAACATAATGTATAGTAAAAACATATCGGCTAGTGGAACCATTTTCAAGACTGACACACTATACCCACGACTCTGTCTGCAAAGTTTCTAACTCGAACATAACATCATAGCATAGGACTCTTGACCCGGCAACTCTCCAGAGCAAATGGAGATGCCAACTCCACTGGAACATCTTCTATAATGGCTTCGATCATCGGGTGTGTACGCGCGGCATGAAACGCGGCCCCGAAAAAGAGGGGTCGGTACGAGCATTGTACTTTGAGTATGTAAGGCATGAATAGTAACATAATAGGAGATATAGCTATGAGTAGCAACATAGTAAAAGCGTACTTGTGAGTAATAACGAATGGGCTCGTAAAACATATCATGTCTTTGTAAAAGTAGTCTGTACATCTAAGTGCCTCTTAAGGCGGAGTCATGCATGCTAACGTTACTCTTATATGCATCCATAACTGCTCGAATCACATAACATCATTAGCCCGCGTCCGGGCCTCCCGCGTCCGGGGTAAATCTCTTGCAGCACCACTAGTGGGGATCGTGCCCGACCAAATAGGCCAGTATACTCAGATGCCGCCCACTACGCTTACCGTAGTGGTGGTCGTGCCCGGCTCTCCAGGCCAGTGTATTCAGATGCCGCCCACTACGCTTACCGTAGTGGTGGTCGTGCCCGGCCCTCTAGGCCAGTGTAACCTCCATCATAAGCATGCACTGGAGCCCAATCAAAAGCTATAACTTTATCGGAGTGACGTAAGGTCGGAAACCTCCGATTACATTATGGAATAACTATGGGCACTTGTCTCACCTTGAGGGAACGATTATAAGGCGAGACTATCAATAGAGAGTAACATCGTGAGGAAACATAAAACAGGATCATAAGACATCGTTCGTATGATTGGAATCTTTAAATTAATCATTATCCATAGATAGGGTGAAGACATCAAGAAATAGTTTCATATTTTCATGTCATCATATTTCATGATAGGAACATATTCTCGACATATTCAACATAGACATTTTCTCGTATTGGACATCGTCATTCTCATTGAAAAATCATATTCGTCGTCTTAATCGTAAAAGCTTACAAGAATCATAGAACTTAATTTTTGAGTAAACGAATATTTTTGGAAAACATTTATAGACTTTTAGCAAAGAATTCATGTCTTGGAATCATAACTTGTAACTTTATAAAATGGGAACGTTATGGAAGCATTTATCAAGTCTCACGTACAGATCATGCCATAGAAAGAGAAGGGACGAGCCTTAACATACCTGCGTCGTGCCTTACTAGCTACGTTTATTCGTCCAAACTTGTTAATCTACATTCAAGAAAATCAGCACTATCGTTAGATTCATCGACATGTACTTGTCGTAACCTTTCAAGCTCATTCACTTATGGTCTGCCGGAATTTCGGCAGCATCTCCCCTATAAATATACCGTCCCGAGAATATGGCTCGGCCCAATTCATCCATTAACAACAATCCGAGAATTCAACTCGGCAAAACCAACAACAATGCCAACAATCTTACTAACAACATTCCATTCATATTCAATTCAATTTAATTCACATAACCTTTCAACAACTCAATCAACATTTTACTTTACCCGAAACCTTCCAATTCCACAACAACCATACATGACATCATCATTCATATACGTTAACTTCAACAACACCCTTCATTCAATACCACATAATCCACAATGACAACAACTAGAATATCAAATTACATCAATTTACCACAACTTCAACATGCATGATTTCATGTTTTTCATCCATCTTACATTATGGAATCTCAACACAACAATCAAACTACTAAATAAAAATCATTTCACCTTTTCTACACAACCACCCATGCATTCGGCCAACACACAACATACATATTTTCCATAAATTTGCATCCATTTCTACACATTACCACAACCAACTTACTACATAAAATTAATCCATTATTTCTACACAAACAACTACTCCATTCGGCCACACCATGTATACACATACTTCATGAATTTCATTCATTTGCACATACTACAACACTCAACAAGATGTATAGACTACCCACAACACATAATAAGGGATTAAACCTTACCTTTTTCCTTCAACTTCTTCACTTGACCAAGATATGGAACCGTAAACGAATGCCCTTTCTTCCGAAACAACCATCCCACGTTGTAGAGGACCCTTATGTTGGTAGGAAATCTAGAAGAAAATATTTTTTTTGATAAGTCTTTCATGGGGACACAATTGACTAGCCATGGCCGAATGCCATGGCTTTTTTTTTCCTCTCCCTTTTTTGTTGTTCTTTCTTTCTTTCTCTCTTGAAATAAAATGAAGACTCCTCTTGTATCTATATACATATGTCTCTTACAAGTCATGTGAGGGGCACATGCCCTCTCTCTCCATTTTTCTAGACTTTTCCTTTTCTTTTCTTGAGATTTTTCTAAAATAAAAGATGACTTCTTTGTCATCATTTTTATTCTCTTTTTTTTTTCTAGACTCTTCTTTAGTTACAAGGATGACCAATTGTCTTCTCTTACAAGCTTCATCCATGCACATGCACAATTACCCTTATTAATTAAGATATAGCACACACCACACATACTACACGGCCATATGGCCTTTTCTTGAATTTTCTTGAACTTGGTGGAATTCCCATTTTGCCCCTAGCTTTCCACAATATTACCATGGACCATTTTGCAAATTACCCTTTTTACCCTTTGTCCTTCACAACATTTCTATACTAGTAATATTCATAAATAGTGTTCATAACCCGCTTGTACATTAAAATAATTTTGGAACATAGTCTTGTCCTTAACTTCTCACCATTGTCTCGCAATATCCAAACGCACGAGATACGGGCTATAACACCTTGTTCCGGAGCCTAGCTTTTTGGTACAGATCCTTTTGTTGTATATATGTGTCTATCCAGGGGTACGGCGGGGCCCTGTCCCGTCATATGATACTGTTGTTACTCTTAGAGGTCTGTAGACATATGTGTGGGTTTGTATATAGTTATTGTTCAGTTACATGTTCGTATCATTTATGTTTGGGACGATCCCATTCGTAGTGGTAGCCTTGTCAGCTTGCGTATATATATATGTTTTGGGATGTTGTTCGTAGTGGCAGCCTTGTCGGCTTGCGTAGATATAAACATATATGTTTTGGGAGTCGTATATTATGATACCCTTGCCGGCTTATGCACTATGATATCTGTCGAAAGTTGTAACTCCTCAGGCGACAGGTTGCTATGATGTGTCTATAAATGCGATAGTTTGAGATGACGTTTTGCCCTTTTGATATATAAGTTCCTTATTATGCTAATTGTGAGCTGATTATAGTTAACAGGTGTATACGAGTGTCCAGCTCGGGCACTAGTCACGGCCTACGGGGTTGGGTCGTGACATTATCTTAGCCGTCAGTAAACCAGGAGCTGTCCGAATATCCGTATCCCTCGGACTCAGATGAAAGAGATGAGGAGGGCCAGACTAGAAGATGGCGGGTGGACAATAAAGAGGACACTTCACTTTATAGCCCTCCAGACCAAGCTCAGGACAGGTCGACTACAGGTATATGAGTTCTTTATTGAAATTTCTTATGTATATACAATTATTGCAGGATATCATTAATAGGTGACGAATGGGAGTTTTAGAGGAACTGATAACCAAAGTACTTATGGATAACTGCGACTAAGATGTTTTGGCCACTACTACGAATCTTAAATTTAGGAATGGAAGACAGTCGTGTGTTGATCGATGGTTATTATTGAGAGTTCTGAAGGCTAAACCAGCATTTGCTCGGTCAGGAAAGTAATGGAATCTTTCCAATTCGGAGGGAGATGTATTACATGAATTTTACTGGGATCCGTTAGAACTTCAACTTGTTCTAGGTCATGCGATAAAGGTCACGTAGCAGAATGGATGTGATCGTACCAGCACTAACGCATCGGATTCCATCAGGGCTCTAGAGTTAAGCGTGCTGGGGTAAGAGTAATACTAGGATGGGTGACCCCCTGGAAGTGTACTAAGAATCCTACAAATTTGGACATAAGAGAAAGATGAGGGACTAGAATAGCTTGAGGGAAATTAAAAGCATGTGAAACTCACGGTTGGAAACCCCAGATAATTGTGAGAGATAAGGCGGACCGGCTTGGGAAAAAGCTACAGAACTAGGACGAGTTTAAAATGGTATTGGGGATATTTTGTAAGTAAGGTGTTAGTAGAGATATATACGATATTCAATGTGTGGTCAATCAGTTTGCGTGTCCCGATAATCGACGGTGCGATGTGTTAAAGGCACTAATTAAACAAGGTATTGAAGTTCATGTGGTAAGTGTTACAGGGCGAGGCGACATTAGTCTTTCTAAAATTAAAGTTGGATAATCCTGATGCAATCACATCAGGGAAAAGGGAGAAAGCGAGTATACAAGAGTAAAAAGATTAGGATGCCCCGAGAAAATGAGAGGTGTAAGCAACGGAGGTATGTTGCTAAAAATGGTTAGCTCAAGCCTCAAGATGAGAATCTTGAAGGTAAGTACAGCGGCAAGGAACCATTCAGATGAATCTCAAAAGTAAGTATACAGAAAGAATGGAGTATGTAGTATGGAACGGAAGACGAATGTAAAGGGTTCGAAATCAGATTCTGATAAGTGGGACTGAAGGGCAGTAACAATGAATAAGGATGTGAATTGGGAGAAAATAAGTAGGTTTTGCAAAAAAAATGCCAAGGGATTTCTAGCTCTTGGGGGGCAGTCGAAGAGATAAATGTGCAGCTATACTGACACGATTACCTCAGAAATGGTAAATCCTTCCAAAAACATGATTTAGCAATAGAACGGATTTGTATTCGGAAAGGATATTTTATGAATTTTAGGGACAATACCATAAAAATAGCAAGTGGAGAAGAGTGCTTCGGAGGAAAGGGACTCAAGGAAGGTCCTGAGGACGAAAGTAAGAAAAGTACACTAAGGGATTGATTAAAGAAAATCGAACAATCACCAAGGATAGGAGAAAGGATAATAAGTAAACAAGTCTGGCCAAGAGGCAAAACGTCGGCAAAATGGGATAAGAACCTTGATAAGTAATACAAAGATTTGATTATAAAGGAAAATAGAACGCAACACGGGGGATATGCATAAATATGAACCAGTTGTAGTGTTAGAAAGGAAAATGAAGGCTCAACGAAAGAAGAAAGAAAAGAGTATACTTTGTAAGGATTTCATGATAAGAACAAGAAGCGGCAGAACACTAGAAGAATTATGACGCATAGCAGTGATACAAACAAGTAGTAAGGAGAATTATGGACAAATGAGCTAAGCAAAAGGAGGAGTCATGGAAGTGTATGGTGTGGAGTATTGACTGTTGACAGTATAGTACATATGAAAATAGGAATTGGGAATCTAGAGCAAAAAGAATTTCAAGGGTATTAAGAAGATAGTTGTGGAAAAAGACTAGGGTTAAAGGAGCGAGGTATAATCGGACACTATATTAAGGGGGCATAATGAATTTCGCTGTCCCCACTAATTCATTAACCCATGGAATTACTAGTCATAAAAAGTAGAAATGAAAAGACAATAAAGAAGACATCTGAAGCGGATCGGATATTCATAAATACTTCGGTTAAATACAAAGACTTCAGCTAGCAGAAAGGAACATGAGTCAAACTATACGATGAAGGAACTTTGATGATATGAGGAGTAGAAAAGTAGAAGGATCTTTAAGGTCGGCCAGGTGATTATCAAAAATGATTAATATTCAAAGGTTACTGGTGTATAAGAACATCCTTAAAAAGGGGGGAAGAGCAGATTTAGTCCTGAAATGAATTATGACCTTCTCAAAATTCCAAAGAAAGAAATATGTTAGTTTGAAAAAGCCAAAGTTTGAGAATGTATCAGGAGAAAACAAAAATGGATTGAAAATAAGTATATTATGGGGTAGGTATGAGAAAGAAAGTATGATAGGAAAATAAGGAGAATTAACTAGTCAAAGAAAATGATGTGAGATATGGTATTTTTAGACCATGGGTTGAAATGGCTCGTATCAGAGAAATTTTGACCGTATTTAAATATGCAGTAACATATCCCAAAAGATAAAAAAAAGAATAGGAAAGGTTTGCAAGCCACCTAGAAATGAATGGATACAAAGAACAATTGGGTCAAAGCAAAATGGAATCTTAGTGCCAGAAGAAATGGAAATTTTAACAAAAAGGATAATTATAGGCAGTTTGGCAATCTCCAAAGAAAAGGAAGGTGGTGCGCTTATGGATAGCAAGATAGCAGTACCGCCAGGAATCAAAAAGTATCTCATAGGTTGCCGGTTATGCCGAATATGAGAGCATGTGTCATAGAACTATACGAACAATCATCATGAGGAAATACCCAAAAACATGGTGTAAGAACAACGATGGAAAGCTAAAGAATAATAAAGGCTAAGAGAATGGTCACCAGTACAAGAGGACTGAGGATAAGCATCCTCGTGTTGAAAGGGAGTCATGACAAATTGAGGTTTTACCTCAGTTCTATGCCTGTAAAAATTTACATTGCAAGTTTTGAGGAGATAAAATTAAAGGAAAAGTTCCAATACGAGTTCGAAGATACTTTGAGCTATGGATTAGTTTGAGCGATGACTATTAGTTTATCATAAGTGTAACCCTGCTATGAGGAATGATAATGAGGGCGGGGAAACATTTTATATATACGTATATAGGAGATGATTTGAGGTATTCATTAGCAAGGAAATGCTATTGCAAGTCATCTGAGCGTAATTATAAGTGAAACTATGATGAGATTGTAAAGGATCAAAGAGGCTGACCAATGAGGTACAAGGAGACAATATGGTGCATATACGGGATCAACGAGTACGAGAAGGGATATCCAAGATAGCCCTAAAGGAGTAAGTAAGGGGAGATGCCATAGTCGAGCAAGGGAGTTGTCCACTAATAGGGAAATAAAGAGCGAGAAAAAGAGAGTTCGCAGGATGGCGAGTAGCCGTGACATAATAAGGCAAGATTACTGTAATGGGGACAGAACGAGACCAGGATACTAGTTGATTTCTGATTATGTACAGGAGAACCAAAGAGCTCCAGCCAGAGACACCATTGTCCTCAGGTATGTGATGCTTCTTTGCATAATTTCTTAGTCGTGTGTGGCCAGCATGGGTATTGATGTTGTAGCCCTGGGAGGCATTCACTACTAGAAAATGGACCTATAGCAACAGATTTTTTGCAACGGTTATGTAACCGTTGCAGTAGACCCTCTTTGGCAACGATTATAACCGTTACCTCAGTGTTTTGGTGCTATTGAGACACTATAATGTTTAGACCGTTGCAGCAGTGTGATAACCGTTGCCATAGGGTTGCTTGTTGCAAAGGATATTTAAACCATTGCCATAAGTACAACTGTAGCAATGGTTTTGTTGGAAAATTGTGTATTGCAACGTTTATTAATTCCCTCCCTATTTTTGCCTTCTAATTTTTCTTATCCCGCCACTACATTATTTTTATTTTATTATATTTTTCTTTTAATATTTCTATCTAAAAAACCCTTGCTTCAAACACATGGAAATTACTCCAGAAGGCTTTAACACTCTCAAACAGTGGAGCAATCTGAATGACACATCGCGATGAATCGATAATCGTTTCATTGAGCATGCTAAGAGTCGTGGAGGACACTGATTTTAGATTTAGGTTTTCAGTATTGAGTCATTTGCAGAAGAGATGTAAGTGTTTTTGTTTGGGATAATTTTTCTTCAATTTGGAAGATAAGTAGATGAACTTTTAGAAAATCTTTAAGATGTGCGGTAGTGTATTTGAATGGAGTTTCGTATTACTTCCATGGGGATTTGGGGTTTCTCAATTTTTCTTTTGACTGAAACCTTGAATCTAAGTTGGGAATCTGCTAGAGTTTTTCTTATATTATAATACCTCCCTTCCCGATTGATTTTCTCAACAAAAGAGTATATTTCATCCTAATTTCTGTTTATCTTGGAAATTATCTGTAAATAGTCCATTCTGTGTGAAAAAGATGTGTTTATTATGTTTTTTGTGTTAGGGCAAGAAAAGCATATGGGGAGTTACCTTATCAAAAAAGGAAAAAGAAAAATTGGGAAAGCTATTACAATAAGAGCTCTTTGTATTTCAAGTTCTCTCATAACTCCTATAAGTAGTTCTTAGTGAAAATTTTATCCTTCTTTAAAAGTAAAGCACTGGTTATTTTGGTATTGATATGTTTTTTGCACCTGTCTAGTTTCACTTAACTGATTTTCATTACTGGTCGTAGGCCGCTATAATCTGAATCTCTCTTTAAGTTGCTCATAATCCTTTCCGTAGAAATTTTGATAGATGTGAATCTTATTAGGACTGTTCCTGCTTCTTTGATTTTCTACGGATTTTAGTTCATGTGAGATTGTAGTTAGAATGAGGTCTTCATTTTGTAAAGAATACAAAAGGTAAGCAACTTTCCAATTGTCTGGCTCTCAGCAAATGATCAGGATATTTACCCTCTTTGAGTGCCTAAGGTGCAGACAAGAAAATTTTAGTTTTAATTAAGAATGAATGATGAATAACTAGCTTCTTTTGAAAAATATTAAGTTAGCTGCCAAAGAAAACAGTATATGGAATAATATCATAAACATAGAGCTCATATCTGCACAATTTTTCCAAACGTATATGTTGGAAAATAAACATATTTATTTACTCCTATGTATTAAATATCTCTTGTCCTTGTGTAGTGATATCAAACAAAGAACTTGTATTCAACTAATATACCTTAATTTCAGTGGATAATACTTTTAAACTTTAGATGGTTATATTTAGATATCAATCTTTTTTAATCTTTTTGGGATCAATAGGCAAGCACGGGATTCGGTACTTGGGGAAGAGCATAATAACTAAGGCTGTATGACTTCTTTATATTTTTATTATAGCTATTCAATAAATTCATTCTAATTATCCTATGTATGGTTTGTCTTATGTTGTGTTTAAGTATCACACATTGATACAAAGAAGATATCTGATGTCTCTATATTTTTTGAGGCTATGCCATACACGATGGATGAGAGCTATGACCAGGTAGTTCTATACTGTCTTATAGTGCCTTTTTAGCCTCTCTTCTTGATTTGTGTAGTATTCTATTTACATTCGGCATTGCGTAAATCAGCTTATTAATTTTATGTTAAAGGTTGATGCAGAAAAATAAAACAAAGTAAAAATGACAAAAGGCAAGCTGGAGGTACATATTTGTGATTGGAGATTGTTCTCCCGAGATCCCAAGTGTTCTTCGACCTAGTGATTGCAGAAATTTTGTGACTTCATCCTGCACCACTTAGTGCAAGTTTCAAAACTTAAAGGGCCTTGTTAAGGATTTTGATTGTTCTCCCAGAATCCCAAGTGTTCTTCAACGACACTTTATCACGTCGTAAACGACTGGTTCGACATCGCGAGCACGCTTTATCAAGGCACACTTTTAGTCTATCTAACTAGTAACCTTAAGGAAAAGTTTTGCCCAACCCCACTTTATGCCTTGAGGAAAAGTTATGCGTGCAAACCAAAGTAGGTGTTTTGTGACTTGTATTACCAACAAAGACTTGTATTACAACGCTCTTCGTGAGCTCGCATTTTGCTATCAATACCAATACAAACCAACACTAGCTGCATTTTTGATGAACCTGCATATCTGCAAATTAAAAAACCAAAAACCGATCACACTCTTAATCACGGACTACGGTTGTTTATTTTTGTGCCAACTCTATACTCTATATCATTTCCCGAATCTGTGTAAATTCTTGCAAATAATGCCCCATAAGGCAAAAAAATTTTTCTAAATTAAATTATGCCTTGAGGAAAAGTTATGCCCCTCCGCATAACTTTAGTTTTTCCTTAAGGAAGTTATGCGGAGGGCGGACTTTGCCTTGAGAATTTTTTTTTTTTTTTTTTTAACTTTTCAAGACACACTTTTAGTTAAGGCATACTTTTGGTTATACCTTAATTAAAAGTCTGCCCCATAAGGCATAATTCCTTAAGGAAAAGTTTTGCCCAATAAGCCAAAACTAAATTATGCCTTGAGGAAAAGTTATGCCCCTCCGCATAACTTTAGTTTTTCCTTAAGGAAGTTATGCCGGAGGGCGGACTTTATCCGTCTATCTAACTAGTAACAAGAACCCCACTTCGATCCGTGCAAACCAAAGTAGGTGTTTTGTGACTTGTATTACCAACGAAGACTGCTAGAACACGTGAGCTCGCATTTTGCTATCAATACCAATACAAACCAACACTAGCTGCATTTTTGATGAACTCCGCATATCTGCAAATTAAAAAACCAAGAAAACCCACACTCTTAATCTGCGACTACGGTTGTTTATTTTTGTGCCAACTCTATACTCTATATCATTTCACCGAATCCGTGTAAATTCTTGCAAATAATGCCCCATAAGGCAAGTTCCTTAAGGAAAAATTTTGCTAAAAAACTAAATATGCCTTGAGGAAAAGTTATGCCCTCTCCAATCATAACTTTAGTTTTTCCTTAAGGAAGTTATGCGGAGGGGCGACTTTGCCTTGAGAATTTTTTTTTTTTTTTTTTTTTAACTTTTCAAGACACACTTTTAGTTAAGGCATACTTTTGGTTATACCTTAATTAAAAGTCTGCCCCATAAGGCATAATTCCTTAAGGAAAAGTTTTGCCCAATAAGCCAAAACTAAATTATGCCTTGAGGAAAAGTTATGCCCCCTCCGGCATAACTTTAGTTTTTCCTTAAGGAAGTTATGCCGGAGGGGGCAGACTTTATCTGTCTATCTAACTAGTAACAGCAACCCCACTTCAGACTGTGCAAACCAAAGTAGGTGTTTTGTGACTTGTATTACCAACAAAAGACTGCAGCCTTCGTGAGCTCGCATTTTGCTATCAATACCAATACAAACCAACACTAGCTGCATTTTTGATGAACACCGCATATCCGCAAATTAAAAAACCAAGAAAAACCACCACACTCTTAATCTGCAGACTACAGTTGTTTATTTTTGTGCCAACTCTATACTCTATATCATTTCCTGAATCTGTGTAAATTCTTGCAAATAATGCCCCATAAGGCAAAACTAAATTATGCCTTGAGGAAAAGTTATGCCCCCTCCGGCATAACTTTAGTTTTTCCTTAAGGAAGTTATGCGCATAACTTTAGTTTTTTAAGGCATACTTTTGGTTATACCTTAATTAAAAATCCGGAAGTAATTCCTTAAGGAAAAGTTTTGCCCAATAAGCCAAAACTAAATTATGCCTTGAGGAGGGGTTATGCCCCTCCGCATAACTTTAGTTTTTCCTTAAGACTTTTTTTTTTTTTTTATCTAACTTTTCAAGGCACACTTTTAGTAAGGCATACTTTTGGTTATACCAATACAAACCAACACTAATTTTTGATGAACACCGCATATCGCAAATTAAAAAACCAGTAAAACCCACTCTTAATCATAATTTTTGTGCCAACTCTATACTCTATATCATTTCCCGAATCCGTGTAAATTCTTGCAAATAATGCCCCATAAGGCAAAACTAATTATGCCTTGAGGAAAAGTTTTGCCCAATAAGCCAAAACTAAATTATGCCTTGAGGAAAAGTTATGCCCCTCCTTGAGACTTTTTTTTTTTTTTTTAACTTTTCAGTTTTTCCTTAAGGCATACTTTTGGTTATACCTTAATTAAAAGTGCCCATAAGGCATAATTCCTTAAGGAAAAGTTTTGCCCAATAAGCCAAAACTAAATTATGCCTTGAGGAAAAGTTATGCCCCTCCGCATAACTTTAGTTTTCCTTAAGGAAGTTATGCGGAGGGCTTTGCCTTGAGACATTTTTTTTTTTTTTTTTTTTTTTTTTTAAAAAAACTTTTCAAGGCACACTTTTAGTTAAGGCATACTTTTGGTTATACCTTAATTAAAAGTCTGCCCCATAAGGCATAATTCCTTAAGGAAAAAACTAGCAGGAATCTTGAATGTATGGCCTTGTCTTGTGTCCTTGTATGCTGTCTCTGGTATATCTTGCATTGTTGTCCGGACCTATTGAGGTGCAATACCAATAATACAAAGTTATACATGCTTCGATACCATCACGCAGCCATCCACCAACAACCACCTTATTTGCACAAGTCATCCAAATACTATTCTGAATAATAAACCAGTTTTTGACCAATCTTGCTAAGAAAATTGTTTCTTTGAAGTGAAATTTTGCTGTTAATCTGCTGCACCTGCTGAAATTTTGTATGTGTCCCAAGTCTGGTCCCTTTGGTGCACAAATTGGCAGCAATGCAAAAAACCAAAGAATAGTCTTTGAACTCGCTACCCGATTCTTGCCGTCATCTTTGAAAAAACCAAGAGGAGTCTTGCATGTATGGCCTTGTCTTGTGTCCTTGTATGTTGTCTCCGGTATATCTTGCATTTTTGTCCGGACCTCTTGAGGTGTAATAGCAATAATACAAAGTTATACACGCTTCGATACCATCACGCCTCATCCATCAACAACCACCTTATTTGCACAAGTTGTCCACCTTTGTGCAACTAATTAAGTAGCATACTATGATGTACCTCTTCATATCCCATTAGACTAGGATCATGAGTATACAAGTTAGTCACTGAGACCCAAACCATGTCCCTGCCAGTACCATACCTGAATCACCAATATTTCTGATTTCCTTATTTTTCCATCTACTCACTTCCTTTATACCAATAACCAGCATCAAAATTTGCTCCATCCCTTCATTATTAGAAAACAACATCCACCAGAATTCCCTCAAAAACATGATGCAGGTGTCATCACATACTGTAGTCATCATCAACTCACTGCATTTCTGATGTGAAAAACTAGATCAGTTAGCCTGATTATTTTCAAAATGTATCAGTGAAGGTCTTAGTATAATTTTTTAATTCCTCGAGTTTGTGTAATTTTAAGCATATTGTACGACATGTCTCTCTTTCTCCGTTTTGGTTGATATTGATTTTTTTTCGTATTTAAATTGTAGTATAAAATTGGTATCCATTTATAATAAGTTGTATCTTTGTATTATGTGCGTGTGCGTTTGAAGGGTAGTGACATTATTCATTCTCTTTTGTAGGTGTCGAAAATGAAGAAAGGGAAGGAGACAATGAACACGTTGATCTTACTTGAGAAGATCTTTTATGAAGCTTGTACATGTTCTAAGAATCTTTTTGCTATCGAACATGTTGAAACTTATCCTAAATCTTGAAATGTAAAACTTAACTATGCATTTTGGGTTGAACATTTTGCTTGTACGGGTATGTTGGATTAGGAATGTTGGATATATATTTTGGACTATGAATTAATGTTGGACATTTTGGATTATGATGAATGTTGGATATTTTGGATTATGAAAAATTGTGCTTTCTGATTTATTGAATTTGTAATGTGTGTGTATATATATATATATATATACCGGGGCCACAAGTTTCGTATAAACCGTTGCAATAGGTCATGAGAACCGTTGCAATAGGATTTTCCAAAAATAATTGCACAGGATTTTTGTACCAAAAAAAGGCCGTTGCAATAGACAAAAACCGTTGCAATAAATAAAAAGCATGTTGCAATAACCTCTACAAAACTGTTGCAATAGCCTCAAAAGTCGTTGCTTAAAGGTCTATGGGGACGCTTGGAAACCGTTCCAACTAACACACAAAACTCGTTGCATCAGAAAGAGGAGCAACCGTTGCTGTAGATATGGCTATAGCAACGTGTTTTACCAACCGTTGCTGAAACCGTTGCCATAGATGTATGGGCACGCGAGCAGATGGAACGCACCTTAAACCGTTGCTATAAATCTCTTGCAACGGTTCATCTATCTATAGCAACGGTTTTCTCGGCGTTGCCATAAGACTATTTTCCAGTAGTGATTGCATATTTTGGGTTGTTGTGACATGATGGTAGTGGTACAATTACAAGGGAAACTCTAGCAAAATTTTTGTAGAAATCCCTAAGAGCTTAACAATCGAGGACTAATGTTCCTAAGGGGGGAGGAATGTTATACCTAGAAATTTGTTTTTTGTGTCGTTTGCGTTGTAAGTAAGCTAACGTAAGCTCAGAGAGGTCATGGAACCATTATAAGACTAATGAATACTCTTAACAAGAGTCAACCAAGTATCTAAGGTTCCGGGATCAAGCAAATCGAAGAAAATAAGTTATGTCGAAAATTTAGAAAAAAGTTGACAAGAATTTTGGGTCAACTTTGGAGGGGTATATATCCTAGTATATTAGGAGTTTTAAGGTGTTTCAAAAGCCTAAAATGAATTTTGTCGAGCCTAGTTTCCAACGTGACAAACCACGCATCTGTACGACATCGGAGTAGAGAATTATGGACATTACAAGTTAGGCTGACAGAGCAGAAACGCGCGCTACAAAGAGCCGAGCCGCTACGGTAACTGCTATAGTGTCACCGACTTTACCCACATATAAAATGGTCAAGACCCCATTTTTTTTAACCAAAAATCATATCAATGGCTCAGCCCACACAAAGGGCAATTATGTCATAAAATAGTTTAGGGTTTGAAGTGATTTTGCTTCATCGAGGCTCGGGGAGCGCCTAGTTGTGATTATAGTATCGTTTTGCGACAGAATTTGGCTTGGATTAGAGGTGAATATTGAGGATATCGCTGTTTTAGTGAGAGTAAGGTATGAATCTCTTATTGTTAATGTCAATCTTGGTTTCTTTATGCAGATAGAATGGTCAAATAGCCGTATAATAGTTTTGTTGGTAGAAATATGGGGTAAACCCATATGGAATGTTTATGGAGTATTTTGGTATTGAGAATATTATTATTGATGTTGGTATTGTTGTTGTTGTTGTTTGATGTTGAATTAAGATTTCGGGCTAGGCATATAAATAGGGGAGATGCTGCCCGATTTTCGACAGAATATAGAATAGTTTAACATGAAGACCTAGCATAAGCATATAACAATGATTATAAGGATAGTGTGAATCCTCTTGAATGTATATTTAAGAGTACAAACAGATAAGCGTAGATAATAGGAGGCCGCACAAGTATGTTAAGGCTCGTCCCTTTCTTATATAGGCATGATTCCTATGTTATGATTCCATAAATGTTTCCATAACCTCCTTGTTTTAAAAAGCTAGAAGTTCGCGATTCTTAAAGCTTCTCATGATGTTAAAGATGGGAATGTTTCTATGATGATTACAATGATAACGATGATTTTATTGTTAAAGGTTCCAAGTTCATGATTTCAATGTTATTATGAGAATGTTGAGTTATTTCAAAAGTTTCTCAATTTTATTCATTGTTGTTGATCTAACCTTATAATAATTGTTCCTTCAAGGTGAGGTAGAGCCATGATGATTATTCCATAATATAATCGGAGGTTACCGACCTTACGTCACTTCGATAGAGTCATAGCGTTCTTTGGGCTCTCATACATGCAACTTATGTTATAATATATTTATATATATGTATATGTATATATAGGGTTATGGGAAAAAGGGCGAGGCGTTATATACACATAGTCACCTGATTAGTTGGTATATTATGATATCGTCCCGGACGCGGGATATATAGTTAAATGGACTGGGTCGTTCATTCCTCGCACTTTTATATATATATATATATATATATATATATATATATATATATATATATATATATATATATATATATATGGATCTAGCAATTCGTTCTACGAAAAAATAATATGCTTTTCGATCGGACTGCACGTTCCGCAGCAATTCTATTTTATGTATACATGTATGAGAAATGTTTTTCAAAAAAAAAAAAAGCTAAGCATGTATGGTACCCGCCTTATGAGGTAATTGGATGTACAGGTTATCTCCTTACTGTATGTTATATTTCATGTCTCTTATTATGATATCATTCATGCCTTACATACACAGTATACTATTCGTACTGATGTCCCTTCTTGTGGACGATGCGTTCATGCCCCAGGATCAGGTAGCTAGCCAGACGGTCCAGACCAATAGGATCTCCTCTCAGCGGCAGTCAGTGCGCGCCATTGATCTGGAGCTGCGGCCCTTTTGGTATGCTGTTGTGATATATAGATATATGAGTATGACAGGGGCCTTCTCCTGTCTTTTCTACAATCTGTATTCCATAGAGGTCTGTAGAGGATGATATGTAGTCGTGATGTTATGCAGCTTTGTCGCTGCTTGTTTTGTTGTACAGTATATGTTGCGGCAAAATCGGCTTGCACTGCTACTCTCAGTATTTATGTTTATATGTATGCGTTGGCCGTGAGTTCTCGAGGCTGTGTTTCTTTTGTTGATTGTTCAGGAGACAAAGATAACTCAGTTATAAATTATGTGTCGGTCCAGGGTAATCAGTGAGAAGTAAATGCAAGCACAGGAGTGCTTTGCCAGTAGTGGTCGGGCACTCATAGCGGCTCATCAGTTGGGTCATGACAGCAAGTTCATTCCAACTTTGAAAGGAATCAAGAACAATCACTTTTCTTGGATTACCTATGGGAGTAAATGATGATTCTCTTTAGATTGTTATGAAAGGGTTAAGAGGGTTATGGAACCTTCAAGAACCTCTTAAAAGTGTCTAGAGAGATGGAGAAATAAGTGGGAAAAGTTAGAAATGAACTTAGTGTCGTTTGGGGTTTAAAAAGGCGGCAAATTCGCCCCCCGGCACCGCCTTGCGGTGGAGATGCGGCGCCGCATGGTGGAGATACAGCCACATCTCCCCTCCTCTCCATAAGGAGGAGGCTGGGTAGTGAGGGCTTCCATTTTGGGGAGTTTACGGCCCATATACGGTCCAGCATACTGAGTATGCGGCGGCATATGTCTCGGTTGTTTCCTATTTCGCGAAAATGCGCTCTTTTGATTCGTTTGACCTCCAATCCTCATGGAACTCTCTTGGAACCTATGTAAAACTTCATTAACCACCCAATGGCTCTATATCTCTCCTTCAAAATGTGGCTAGACAAAGGCGTAGCTCAAATGATACAAAATTTCAAAAAACATGTCTCAACCTTACCTTTTTTCGACGAACTGGTTTCTTTCGCCTCAAATGTCTTTGGAATCTTAATTAGAATCATCAATTATCCTTTTTCAGTTTATGGGGACTTCATGTATAGCCCAGACATACCTTAGCCTCTTCGTAATATGAATAGCGTGAGACTTCCAAGGTGTAACATTGTCACGACCCAACTCCGTAGGCCGCGACACGTGCCCTAGTTGGGCACTCATACGTACTTTAGCCTAAATTAGCGAAACATTAAAAGTAAGCAGAAGTAATGGTTTAATGATGTCAGGTGAGTATGGCGCACGAAGGCCGATAAGGCCGTCACAAAATACGGACAAGCCCTAAGCGTACGCGAAACTCACAAACATATACAAAACCCACACCACATGTCTACAGACCTCTACAGACCAAAACATAATCATATGACGGGACAGGGCTAAGTCGTACCCAGAAAAAATATGTGCATATGAAATAAAAAGTCTATACCAAAATACAGGCTCCGGACAAGGGAGCGCTTCAGACGGCTGAGCAGATAACCTAGGCAGCGAATCAGCAAATCAAACGCCTGTACCTGCGTGGCACGAAACGCAGCCCCCGAAGAAAGGGGGTCAGTACGGAAAATGTACTGAATATGTAAAGCGTAGACTCGTATCGAATAAAATTAACATCAAAACGAATGTGCGGAGAATGAACAAGGTACATAGGAAATCAAAACACATATCAAAAGTCGTAAATAATGCATGCGTAAAACATATGCCAAAACGGCCCCCGCTATGGGACTCGGTGAATGTAACATGGGCGCCCGTCTCCGCGCGCCATAACACATCATACTTCGAGTAGGGAATATCTCCGAAACACATCATAACATACCAAATGGCCATATCACATCACATCATCGGATATCGAATATATGTACATGGCACATCATACTTCGACCCATGTACATGTCATACCGCCCTCACACCGAGGCACGGCGAACAATGCAGAGGAAAGCGCTTGATAACAAATCCTCGGCCCGGGCTCGGGAAAGAAGCATTGAGGCATCCACGAGTAGAGTAGTGAGAAACTAAATGCAAAATATAAAATATATACACACACTCGATCGAATAGTCCAAATGACAGATCATTAGAAATAAGTCGAACGATAATCATAGGACGTACCTTTCAGACATCACGGTGGGTTATGTCGGAACAGAACATTCGGATTCGTGGTACATATCAAAACACGTCATAGGACTTAATGGAATATTTCAAACAGTTGACATTTAGGAATTAGAAGAGCAACTCAAAACGTTTCCTTTAAATATTGTTCGAAAACAAATCAGTAGCACAATAGTAATGGGTTAGGGAATAGTGGGCCCACCTCGGGTCAAATGAGGTGGCGTACTTAAATAACGCTCGTTGAACTTCATAATATCATTAGTAAGTGTTTTAGAGTCATTTGGATTAGATTTGTACAAACTTTAGACGTCCAAAATCAATCTAGTCAATTGTGGTCTAATTGGGTTCAATTAACCCATCAATGAAAAAGGCTCAACTTAGATGTAGATTCCGATTTCTAGGAGCGAATCCAAGGGTCGAATCCGAAGCCTAACATACCTATGTCGTGCCATGAAGAGGAAATAGAAAGCTTTACATACCTTTCTTGTCCTTTGCACTTGCCAAAACTTCAATCCCGTTTTGTCAAAAATCCGCAAATGGTCACCTTTTACTAGTTACTATTCATAAGACTTAGAAATTCTATTCTTGACCAATACTTGTCTATAAAAATTTGGGCAGCACCTCCCCTATAAATACGACACCCCGAGAATTAAACTCGGCTTAAGTCTATCAACAACACCCAACAACAACACCAACGACAACAACAATCACAAATCGCAATATAACACAATTAATCTACTTTTCCGACATAATGCATAACGGTTTCCATTCCGACTTCACATTTTCAAATCAAAATCAATATTTCCCTATTCACACACTAATTTGAGATCCTTCAAACGCAAAACCATAAGTATTTCAAACCTTTCTACAATATATAATTCCAATTCTATCCAAAATTACTTATTTGTACAACAAAATCATCCCAACACATTTTCTACTCACTAATTCATCACCAACAACAATAATCTACACTTAAACAACTTCGTTATCTTAGTATCATAAAATCACATTAATACGACATAATTCTCTACATTCCACTTTCATGCCAACTTAAACCCATATATGCTTCATTTACATTGTAATGATCACAACAACACGATTAACATGTTAAAGAAAATAAATTCATCATTATTTCATCACCACATACTACACGGCCAACATGCCATATTTCCAACTTTATCTAATTTTCATTCAACTTTCATTCCAATATGAATTCCACAACAACCACAACTAGGATACAACTTAGAATCCAACATCACCTACACACACCACTACATACACACGGCCACATGCACACATGCACTTCCGCCATGCAAACTTCTATATTTCTATATTTTCTACTCATTTACATATACTACTACGCAAACAAACCCTCATAACATAATTAGAAGGGATGAATTCTTACCTTCCCCTTCAAGTTTCTTCACTCCACCAAATTACTCAAACAACGAAACCAATGGGTTATCTTCCGAAATAATTGCACCACGTTGTAGAGGGACCTTGAATTGGTATAAATATCACAAGAAAATAATTTTGGAATCAAGATTTTTGAAGGTTGGTTTTTTTTGGAGGGCATGGCCGAATGGCCTTGATGTTGTTCTTGCAATTTTTCTTTTTTCTCCTTCTTTCAACTTGTCTTGAAATTTCTAGAGAATTTCATGAGTCTTGCCCCCTTTTTATTTATCTTGTCACATGACCATGTCACATGGCTTGGATTTAATATTTTTCCAAGCCATGGCCGGCCACCCTATTGGGTTGGGCTTGGCTTGTCTTATTTTTTTTTTTGTCAATTTCCAAGCCCAATTTCCTTAGCCCGTACTTTGGTAATTCATGAAACCATTTTCCAAAATTCCAATTTTGCCCTTAGACTTTTCCAATATTTCCACGTCTAAATTTTCCATAACCAACTTATGAACCAAACAAGATCAATACATTACATTGTCCTTAACTTGTCTCGAAAATCCCCGAGATTCCCAAAGGCGAAAAACTACGGGAGGTTATAACATCTTTCCGGACACATGCGAGCTTGACCCCAGTAGCCCCCTTTAGAACATTCGTCCTCGAATGTTCAACTAGGGCGACCTTAAATCGGATATACGGCTCTTCGTCGTCGTCACGGACGTCGGGGAGGTGTCTATTTTCCCGCACACATATTTGAGCTTAATCAACACACGTGCGAGAAGTCATTCTTCGACATCCCCTTAAATCCGGGTCGAGTCGGGTCTTAAATCGGATATACGGTGAACGTACCGAATCTTGTCGTCGAATCAAGCAGACATCAAACGGACAAATCGTGACGGAGTCATATCCGGAATCAGAAGCACAGAGGTATAGTAAACAGAGTTTCAACAAAAGCAGGGGCGCAGAGATATGGCATACAGAATCGCGATCGGAATCGGACTATTTTTACCACTACTTTCGAGACCTACGAAAATTTCCTAGTCGCGTTTTACTTCTCGCTTGATTACAAACTTGCTTTTCTCATTCCTACACAATGATTTCCTACCTCGCCTATCAGCTCCCTCGAAGGCTTTACTTAATCATATTTCTTATCCTTGATTCCTTCCAATATTTCCATTTCCTTACCCTCAATATCTTTACTCAGTTGCTTCTCCAAATATTGTCATGTTAGAACTCTTCCACTCACTGTTTGTAACACAATCGAGGTCAGTCAAGTCTGTAACATTTGTTCTCACCCCTCACTTCATCCCTTGCATTCCGTTTCATAATACCTTCCATTAGTTGCAACATTTTGTCGTTAGGACTCGCCTTTCGATCAATGTAATCACCAGGGAAAAGTCATACGCATACATATATATATGCACTCATTATCAATCTACTTATAAACATTTCCAATCGCTTTTCGAACTTACCCTAATTCTCACGCGATATTACGCTTTCTTCTTCTTCCCCATTTAATCTGCTGCAGCCTGCGCGACTTCTGTAAGGGTGCTGGCCGCTTCACATATTTCCTTTTCCTTTAGGCCACCCCAAATTTCCATTTATTTCTTATACCTACCGTTGTTGAATTTTTCTTGTATCCTTCCCAGGGGGTCACCCATCCCAGGATTACTCTGGTCTCAGCACGCTTAACCTCGAGACTTTCGTGCGTTTTGATGCGTTAATGTTAATATAATTGCGTCAACTGCCCTACACGATCTTTGTCACGTAATTTAAGGCGAATCGGGGTCTTAACAACTTTCAAAACGTTCTCGTAGCGGGTCCCATCCCGATTTAGAGGGGATTTCTTTACTTTTCTGACTATATAATTACCGTGTCACCCCCTGTAAATCCTCAATGTTTACCTCCATGTGTGCATCCATATAATTCTAGATAGCTCACGGGTTTAAGTTTTTTTTTTATATTTTTTTTTATTACACAGATCCCTTCTCCAATCAGTCGATGAAAACTGATAAAATGTCACTGCAAGGCATCTTCCGACCACCAGCAAAAGAAAACTAGGATCCAACGAACTTCGCGGAATCTTTTAGTACTTAATTCACATATACATATCATGTCATACCGCATCATAGCCACACGGGGCTAACAATTTCAAATAAAGGTATAAAGACACCGAGGCTTACCTCACATGCCCAACTCAAACTGCACACGCTTTCCTGTTTATCTTCCCTTTCAATTTCCAACTTTACGTTACAACCGCACCTCAAATACCTTACCCAGCATTCGTCTTTCATACCATTGTTTACCTGTATACTGTGTAGCTTCCGATATCGTCAGTCACTGTCTTACGTCAATACCGTTCTCCAGCTGAAATCAGAAGTTAGTAAAAAGGAATTCATTTCCTACGGCTGGCTCTATCGCACGATCTAAGATCCAAAGAAAGGTAACATCCTAAATGTCCTGTAGCCTCCTGTCTATAGATGTGGTGCACGACACACCGATAAACAAGACTCTACTAGACACGGTCTGTAGACATTCCGAAGACCTAACCGCTCTGATACCACTTTTGTCACGACCCAACTCCGTAGGCCGCGACACGTGCCCTAGTTGGGCACTCATACGTACTTTAGCCTAAATTAGCGAAACATTAAAAGTAAGTGAATAATAATGGTTTAATGATGTCAGTGAGTATGGCGCACGAAGGCCGATATAAGTCACAAAATACGGACAAGCCCTAAGCGTACGCAAGCTCACAAACATATACAAACCCACACCACATGTCTACGTACCGTACGGCGACCAAAACATAATCATATGACGCGGACGGGCCCCGTCGTACCTTAATAAATACGTGCATATGAAATAAAAAGTCTATACCAAAATACGGTGCTCGGACAAGGGAGCGCTTCGTACGGCCGAGCGTATAACCTAGGCAAATAATCAAAGAAATCAAACGCCCGTACCGCGTGGCACGAAACGCACCGAAGAAGCGGGGTACGGAAAATGTACTGAATATGTAAAGCAGAGACTGTACTGAATAAAATTAACATCAAAACAGAATGTGCGGAGAATGAACAAGGTACATAGGAAATCAAAACACATATCAAAAGTCGTAAATAATGCATGCAGAAAATATATGCCAAAACCGGCCCCGCTACGGACCGAACGTAACACGGGCGCCCCCGCCTCCGGCGCCATAACACATCATACTTCGTAGTAGGGAATATCTCCGAAACACATCATAACATACCAAATGGCCATATCACATCACATCATCGGGTATCGAATATATGTACATGGCACATCATACTTCGACCCATGTACATGTCATGCCGCCCTCACACCGAGGCACGGCGAACAATGCAGGAAAGTGCTTGATAACAAATTCTCGTCCCGGCTCGTTGAAAGAAGCATTGAGGCATCCACGAGTAGAGTAGTGAGAAACTAAATGCAAAATATAAAATATATAATACGTACTCGATCGAATAGTCCAAATGACAAATCATTAGAAATAAGTCGAACGATAATCATAGACGTACCTTTCGTACATCACGCTGGATTATGCGTCGGAACAGAACATTCGGATTCGTGGTACATATCAAAACACGTCATAGGACTTAATGGAATATTTCAAACAGTTGACATTTAGGAATTAGAAGAGCAACTCAAAACGTTTCATTTAAATATTGTTCGAAAACAAATCAGTAGCACAATAGTAATGGGTTCGGGAATAGTGGGCCCACCTCGGGTCAAATGAGGTGGCGTACTTAAATCACGCTCGTTGAACTTCATAATATCATTAGTAAGTGTTTTAGAGTGATCGGATTAGATTTGTACAAATTTTAGACGTCCAAAATCAATCTAGTCAATTGTGGTCTAATTGGGTTCAATCTATCGAGTGAAAAAGGCTCAACTTTAGATGTAGATTCCGAGAGATAGGAGCGAATCCAAGGTCGAATCCGGTTAATCGTCACACCCCGACTTTACTAGGGTGTGATGGGCACCCGACCCCATATTCGAGCCGAGCGAACCCTCGACTCTTAGTACACACATGTTCTCTTGGATTCATAGGACAAAGTAAAGTAAAATACATAGTAAAAAATTTTTCAAAATCTTTTCGTCGTTTCTCGAGTAAACACAGTTTGTAAATATGAGGCTCCGTAAAATAAAAACACCTCAACCAAAGGTGAACTCCGTTTTTAGCCGACACTCTCGACTCACGACTCCGTTCTCGCAAAGTCTCTAACCGTAATCATGGGCCATAGCACGTGTATGCCGACTCAACTCTCCGTGGTGAGCGGAGCTTGCCAACATTGTCGAACATCTTCTATAATGACTTCTACTCGTGCGGGGTACCGCGTGGCATGAAACGCAAGGCCCACAAGAAGGGCGTCGCACGAACAATGTACCGAGTATGTAAGGCATGAATAATAACATAGTAAGAAATGTATACATGAACAATAACCGCGTAGAAACATAGAACATGTCATGTCAAGTCGTGACCGTACATAGGAATCATATACGCATAGAGAACATAGAACATATCATAGGATAGCGCAGTAACCCGTGCATATGAGTGCCCCCCGGGGCGGATGCCATGCATGCTTACTTGGTCATATCGTGTCATAGTACCGCACGAGGCGGCCGCCCACATAGCGCCTTACTCCCGCTCGCCATAAATCCCGCGTCCGGCATCCCGCGTCCCCCCGGATGATAAGCCACCGACTGTGTGGCAATGATACATAGTTCCTTCCCAATTCCCAAGTATACATAGTTCCCATCCCCCAACCCTTGTTCATATTTAGCATGCAGGGGAACCAAGGAAAATCGTGTACTTATCGGAGTGACGTAAGGTCGGAATCCTCCGATCGCATTATGGAGTAATCATGGGCGCTTTGTCTCACCTTGGAGGAATGATAATCATAAGGCGAGACTATCAACATAGAACATAGCATAGCATATCGGTCATAGACATAGCATATCTGACATCATCATTGTCATCATAGAATCATAGTTGTCATAGAATCGTAGTCATCATAGAATCATGGCCATCATAGGATCATAGTCATCGTAGAATCATAGGCATCATAGGATCATAGACATCATAGAATTATAGTCGTTGTTTAAGTCATAAAAACCGTCAATATTGTGAAACTTAGTTTTTAAAGAAAAATGTATATTTTGGAAAACACTTGTAAACTTTTAGTAAAGAAAATCATACTTAGTTTTTAAAGAAAAAAATGTATATTTTAGAGAACACTTGTAAACTTTTAATAGAGAAAATCATACCTTGGGGTCGAGGGTTTAGTTAAAACAACTCTTATTTAGTAGTCGGAATAATATCCAAAAGTTTTCTTTAACTGTAATATTGAAATAAACCGAAGGAAGCCATAGGAGGAAATTAGGGAATAGTGGGCCCACCTCGAGTCGATGAGGCGGCGTATCAAATTTGCGTATATTACAATTCATAGCGTCACTTAGGAGGGTCTTAGGGTAATCGAGTCCTATTTGTGTAAGTTCTGGATGTCTAAGGAGTTTTTTCCAACATTTCGTACAAGTTCTAATTCAATTCTACCTAATGAATAGTAGTTAAATTCAAACTCGGATTTCTAGGATTAGAATGGTCCCCGAGACACGTACTCAAGCCTATTACATCTAAGACACGCCATAGAAAGAAAGTGAGGCCTTACATACCTTTTTCCGCTCCTTCGCTACTCCAAATCCAAGTTGCAAATCCGCCTTAATCTACAATTTGGTCACATTTACCAAACCTTAGTTAAGGGCATTTATGAGTCGATTCTTTAAAGCAACACTTTGTCTCCGAAATTTCGACAAAGATTTCCCCGTAAATACATCGTCCCGAGAATATGGCTCGGCCAATTCAACAACAACAACCCGAGAATAGAACTCGGCCAAACAACCAACAATCACATTAACGACTTCAATCAATATACTACTTTCTTCAAAACTTCCCAACAACACCATTGTTTTCCACACATGCAAGAACTTTATATTCAATTAACATAAGCTCTTGTTTGCAATATGGAATCCACAATAACAACAACTAAACTATCTAATAACATCAATTGCCATAATTTGCCAAACCCTATACCATTCGGCCACCACCACAACTACAACCCATATTCTTACAAATTTCCACCCATTCCTTTACATTGCAATAACAACCAACACTTAACTAGAATTAATCCCTTCTTACCATGAAACACAACACAATACACGGCCATGCACACACTACACATTACACGGCCAACATACAACAACATTCATGTTTCATGCATTTTCCTCCATTTCTATGCATTACAACAACACACGAACATGCTAAACACAATTAATTCTTCTCTTTAGCATAACCATGCACACGCCCAACATGTAAGTATACTAATACCATGCAAGCTTCCATGTTCTCATGATTTCTACTCATTTCCATATACTATAATACACATGAACCCTTTATAACACATAAAAAGGAATGAAATCCTACCTTTGTTCTTCAACTTCTTCACTTGGCTAGGGTTGGAATTTTGTACCAAAGAGTGATTCTTTCCTCCCAACAACCATACCATGTCAAGAGCACCCTCAAGTTAGTAGGAATGTAACAAGAAATAAATTTTTGGAATCAAATTTGGAGGCTTCATATTTTTTTCCTCCATGGCCGAATAGGCCATGGTTTCTCCCTTCATCTTTTTTTTGTTCTTGCCTTGGAGTGGAAGATGAATACATATATATATATATAAGTCCTTAGGCATGTGAGGGGCACATGCCCCTCTCTAGACTTTTCTTGATTTTCCTTCTTTTCCTTAATTTATTTCTAGAGTTTTCTTTTCTTTTTTTTCCTTTGAATTTCCTAAAAGATGACTTATTTAATCATCCTTTTCCTCACATGGTCAATATGGCAAATGACCATTTTGCCCCTCAACTTTCTCAATATTACCATTTTGCCCCTAGCCTTCCGCATTATTTCCACGGCCCATTTTGCGAATTTCTCTTCTTGCCCTTAGCCTTTCTCAATATTTCCGTCCAATAATATTCATAAACAAACATTCATAACCAACTTATGCACTAAAATAATTTTGAACATCGTCTCGTCCTTAACTTCCCGCGACGACTTTGAAATATCCAAATGTACGAAACGCGAGGTATAACATTCTCCCCCCCTTTGGAACATTCGTCCTCGAATGTTCAACTAGTCTTATAAGGTCGCATAAGTACCTCGGGGGAGCTCTCCTTTCAAAGTTATTTTCCATCCTTCATATTAGCTCTTAAGTTATCCGATATCATCCTCTTTGTCATACTCTTCCTCTTCATACACGTCCATTTTCTGGCGTCGCACTACTCAAAGTTTGTGCGAACTCCTCATATTACCTTAAACATTATCCGGACTTCTATCCGCTCATTGTCGGTTTCCCCGACCTTACCAATTACTTCGAAAAGGGGTCTCCTTAACGACTCGAAGTGTTCATATCAAATACACTACCGCATCAATTGCCTATACCTTATCCTTACATTTCTCTCCACCGCTTCCCCCTTTTTGGAGCGCACCTATACCATGACTCATTTATACTTCGTCTCATATTCTCATTCCCAATCTCAATCTATAGTAGGGTAGTAATAGCTTACTTTGCAACACTTGTACCACTTACTCTTCATTCACTTGAACTTCGGTACCCTTACTCGATTAATGCCTTTTATACCATAACTTCGATTACTGGAATTCACATGTCCATCGATACAATCATATTTGGGATATCTCACACATTCATATAATTACTATCAACTAGCCCATAAAGTACGTCCAAACGCTGTTCAAGCCTATCCTAATTCCCAGGGCTGTGATGCACTTCCTGCCTCTTTACCAAGCAAGTTTGCCTTGTCCTACGCATCTTCTCATGGTCTTCAACCATCCCATACACTCTAGTATCCCTCAGGTTACTCTAACCTCTTATTTGTCTTTCATGTCCGAATATGCAGAATTTCTTCTAAACTTCCCGCGGGTCACCCATCCTAGAATTGCTCCCACTGAGCACGCTTAACCTCGAAACTTTGGTGGGGTTCGGTGCCTTAACACTGATATTTTCCACGTCCACTTCCTCGTATAACCTTTACTACATATCCTGGGGCAAGTCGAAGTCTGCCGATTCTGGAATATTTTCATAACACGTCCTTTCTTTGAAATTACTATTTTGCCCTTTTCAGTTCCGAATGTTCACCTTTCACTTGTGTGCATAACCACCCCTTATCCTGGGCCTCCAGGTTCCCGAGGTAGTGATCGCACCTTCGTCGTCGTGCCAAATCCATAACCCTTCTTAAAACATCGCATCTCGTTTATTGTCTGTTTATCGTATTTCCTTTTCACGCTTCTTTCTCTTAGGCATGCCCATCCTGGTAGGGCCTTCTTTGTTATCCTCACTATTCAGATCCGCACACAGCAGTTATTAGCAATACCTTGCAGGCTTACATATGTATACGACTCATCTCAGCTATACCGAGCCCCCAGCTTCGGGTGGCAGAACAGAACATCGATACTTGTCCTTGTAACTTTCCATATCACTTCTCACTTTCTTTTGTCGTAGGTAAGGCACAGCAGAGATTCCATTTTCCTAGGACTTGGCTCTATCGCACGATCATAGGACGAAAGAAGGTCAACAGTTCTAAATGCCCCGCAGCCTCACATTTATAAATGTGGCCGGCTTCACACCCATAAACGGGACTCTCACACGGACACGACTTTGCGAACAACCCTTGGACCGAGGCCTGCTTGATACCACTTTGTCACACCCCGACTTTACTAGGGTGTGATGGGCACCCGACCCCATATTCGGAGCCGAAATAACCCTCGGACTCTTAGTACACACATGTTCTCTTGGATTCATAGGACAAAGTAAAGTAAAATACATAGTAAAAATTTTTTTCAAAATCTTTTCGTCGTTTCTCGAGTAAACACGAGTTGTAAATATGAGGCTCCGTAAAATAAAAACACATCAACCAGTGGAACTCTGTTTTTAGGCTGACACTCTAGACTCACGACTCTGTCTGCAAAGTCTCTAACTGTAATCATGGGCCATAGCACGTGTATGCTGACTCAGCAACTCTCCAGGATGAGTGGAGCTTGCCAACATTGCTTTGGAACATCTTCTATAATGACTTCTACTCGTCGGGGGTACCGGCGGCATGAAACGCGAGCGCCCACAAGAAGCGCGTCGTACGAACAGTGTACTGAGTATGTAAGGCATGAATAATAACATAGTAAGAAATGTATACATGAACAATAACCGCGTAGAAACATAGAACATGTCATGTCAAGTCATGTGACTCGTACATAGGAATCATATCTTGCATAGAGAACATAGAACATATCATAGGATAGCGCAGTAACTTGTGCATATGAGTGCCCCCGGGGCGGATGCCATGCGTGCTTACTTGGTCATATCGGGTCATAGTACCGCACGAGGCGGCTCGCCCACATAGCGCCGAATACTCCGGCTCTGCCGTAAATCCCGCGTCCGGCATCCGCGTCCGGGATGATAAGCCACCCGGCCCCGACCGAGTGGCAATGATACATAGTTCCTTCCCAATTCCCAAGTATACATAGTTCCCATCCCCCCAACCCTTGTTCATATTTAGCATGCGGGGGGAACCAAGGAAAATCGTGTACTTATCGGAGTGACGTAAGGTCGGAATCCTCCGATCGCATTATGGAGTAATCATGGGCGCTTTGTCTCACCTTGGAGGAATGATAATCATAAGGCGAGACTATCAACATAGAACATAGCATAGCATATCGGGTCATAGACATAGCATATCTTGACATCATCATTGTCATCATAGAATCATAGTTGTCATAGAATCGTAGTCATCATAGAATCATGGCCATCATAGGATCATAGTCATCGTAGAATCATAGGCATCATAGGATCATAGACATCATAGAATTATAGTCGTTGTTTAAGTCATAAAAACCGTCAATATTGTGAAACTTAGTTTTTAAAGAAAAATGTATATTTTGGAAAACACTTGTAAACTTTTAGTAAAGAAAATCATACTTAGTTTTTAAAGAAAAATGTATATTTTAGAGAACACTTGTAAACTTTTAATAGAGAAAATCATACCTTGGGGTCGAGGGTTTAGTTAAAACAACTCTTATTTAGTAGTCGGAATAATATCCAAAAGTTTTCTTTAACTGTAATATTGAAATAAACCGAAGGAAGCCATAGGAGGAAATTAGGGAATAGTGGGCCCACCTCGAGTCAGATGAGGCGGCGTATCAAATTTGCGTATATTACAATTCATAGCGTCACTTAGGAGGGTCTTAGGGTAATCGAGTCCTATTTGTGTAAGTTCTGGATGTCTAAGGAGTTTTTCCAACATTTCGTGCAAGTTCTAATTCAATTCTACTGAATGAATAGTAGTTAAATTCAAACTCGGATTTCTAGGATTAGAATGGTCCCCGAGACACGTACTCAAGCCTATTACATCTAAGACACGCCATAGAAAGAAAGTGAGGCCTTACATACCTTTTTCCGCTCCTTCTGCTACTCCAAATCCAAGTTGCAAATCCGCCGGAATCTACAATTTGGTCACATTTACCAAACCTTAGTTAAGGGCATTTATGAGTCGATTCTTTAAAGCAACACTTTGTCTGCCGAAATTTCGACAGCATTTCCCCTGTAAATACATCGTCCCGAGAATATGGCTCGGCCCAATTCAACAACAACAACCCGAGAATAGAACTCGGCCAAACAACCAACAATCACATTAACGACTTCAATCAATATACTACTTTCTTCAAAACTTCCCAACAACACCATTGTTTTCCACACATGCAAGAACTTTATATTCAATTAACATAAGCTCTTGTTTGCAATATGGAATCCACAATAACAACAACTAAACTATCTAATAACATCAATTGCCATAATTTGCCAAACCCTATACCATTCGGCCACCACCACAACTACAACCCATATTCTTACAAATTTCCACCCATTCCTTTACATTGCAATAACAACCAACACTTAACTAGAATTAATCCCTTCTTACCATGAAACACAACACAATACACGGCCATGCACACACTACACATTACACGGCCAACATACAACAACATTCATGTTTCATGCATTTTCCTCCATTTCTATGCATTACAACAACACACGAACATGCTAAACACAATTAATTCTTCTCTTTAGCATAACCATGCACACGGCCCAACATGTAAGTATACTAATACCATGCAAGCTTCCATGTTCTCATGATTTCTACTCATTTCCATATACTATAATACACATGAACCCTTTATAACACATAAAAAGGAATGAAATCCTACCTTTGTTCTTCAACTTCTTCACTTGGCTAGGGTTGGAATTTTGTACCAAAGAGTGATTCTTTCCTCCCAACAACCATACCATGTTGAAGAGCACCCTCAAGTTAGTAGGAATGTAACAAGAAATAAATTTTTGGAATCAAATTTGGAGGCTTCATATTTTTTTCCTCCATGGCCGAATAGGCCATGGTTTCTCCCTTCATCTTTTTTTTGTTCTTGCCTTGGAGTGGAAGATGAATACATATATATATATATAAGTCCTTAGGCATGTGAGGGCACATGCCCTCTCTAGACTTTTCTTGATTTTTCCTTCTTTTCCTTAATTTATTTCTAGAGTTTTCTTTTCTTTTTTTCCTTTGAATTTCCTAAAAGATGACTTATTTAATCATCCTTTTCCCTCACATGGTCAATATGGCAAATGACCATTTTGCCCCTCAACTTTCTCAATATTACCATTTTGCCCCTAGCCTTCCGCATTATTTCCACGGCCCATTTTGCGAATTTCTCTTCTTGCCCTTAGCCTTTCTCAATATTTCCGTCCAATAATATTCATAAACGTATTCATAACCAACTTATGCACTAAAATAATTTTGAACATCGTCTCGTCCTTAACTTCCCGCGACGACTTTGAAATATCCAAATGTACGAAACGCGAGGTATAACACTAACATACCTAAGTCGTGCCATGAAGAGGAAATAGAAAGCTTTACATACCTTTCTTGTCCTTTGCACTTGCCAAAACTTCAATCCCGTTTTGTCAAAAATCTGCAAATGGTCACCTTTACTAGTTACTATTCATGAGACTTAGAAATTCTATTCTTGACCAATACTTGTCTATAAAAATTTGGACAGCACCTCCCCTATAAATACGACACCCCGAGAATTAAACTCGGCTTAAGTCAATCAACAACACCCAACAACAACACCAACGACAACAACAATCGCTACAAATCGCAATATAACACAATTAATCTACTTTCCGACATAATGCATCGGTTTCCATTCCGACTTCACATTTTCAAATCAAAATCAATATTTCCCTATTCACACACTAATTTGAGATCCTTCAAACGCAAACCATAAGTATTTCAAACCTTGCGTCCAATATTCAATAATTCCATATTCTATCCAAAATTCTTATTTGTACAACAAAATCATCACAACACATTTTCTACTCACTAATTCATCACCAACAAAAATAATCTACACTTAAACAACTTCGTTATCTTAGTATCATAAAATCACATTAATACGACATAATTCTCTACATTCCACTTTCATGCCAACTAAACCCATATATGCTTCATTTACATTGCAATGATCACAACAACACGACTAACATGTTAAACAAAATAAATTCATCATTATTTCATCACCACATACTACACGGCCAACATGCCATATTTCCAACTTTATCTAATTTTCATTCAATTGTCACATGACCATGTCACATGGCTTGGATTTAATATTTTTCCAAGCCATGGCCGGCCACCCTATTGGGTTGGGCTTGGCTTGTCTTATTTTTTTTTTTGTCAATTTCCAAGCCCAATTTCCTTAGCCCATACTTTGGTAATTCATGAAACCATTTTCCAAAATTCCAATTTTGCCCTTAGACTTTTCCAATAATTCCACGTCTAAATTTTCCATAACCAACTTATGAACCAAACAAGATCAATACATTACATTGTCCTTAACTTGTCTCGAAAACCCCGAGATTCCCAAAGGCGAAAAATACGGGTTATAACAAACATTTTCCCCCCTTAAGAACATTCGTCCTCGAATGTTTAAAAGTCTTAAGGATTCTACGGAAATTTCGGCTGTTTTTCCCCTGTAATGATATCACTAGCATGATATCACAACATCCCAAAATATATAATGCCTCACAATGCTACAATAACAATAACCATATTGGCCACACACGACCAAGAAATAATCAAAAAGAAGAATTATGTACCTGGGAACAATGATGTCTCTGCCTGAACCTCTTCAGGATGGAATTAAATGTGGATACCGAGACTTCACATCCTCCTCTGCTTCCCAAGTCATTTCCTCTCTATTATTTTTTCTCCACAAAACGTTTACCGAAGCTACATCCTTGGTTCTAAGTCTTCGAACTTGGCTATCTAGAATGGCAATGGGTACTTCTTCATAAGACAGTTTCTCGGTAACTTGGACATCATCTATAGGCACAATTCTGGAAGGTTATCCTACGCACTTATAAAGCATTGACATATGAAAAACTGGGTGAACTGCCTGAACTGCCTTTAAGTCTGAAGGCAATTCTAATTCATAAGCTACTTGGCCCACCTTGCGCATAATTTTGTAAAGCCCAATATAACGGGGACTAAGCTTTCCCTTCTTGCCGAATCTCATCACACCTTTCGTCAGCGATACTTTTAATAATACCCAATCATTAACTTGGAATTTCAAGTTTCATCGACGATTATCCGCATATGATTTCTGACGGCTTTGGGCTGTCAACAACCGGTTTTGGATTAGCTTGATCTTTTCTGCCGATTGCTGGATCAATTCTGTGCCCACTAGCTTCGTCTCCCTTATTTCGAACCATCCAATTGGCGATCTACACTTCGTCCTATACAGAGCTTCATATGGGGACATTTGGATGCTGGAGTGATAACTATCATTATATGCAAATTCAATGAGTGTTAAATGATCACCCCAATTACATCTGAAATCTAGTACACATGCCCGCAACATATCTCGAAGGGTCTGAATGGTGCGCTCTACTTGCCCATCAGTCAATGGATGAAAGGCTATACTAAGTCTCACCTGAGTTCCCAAGCCTTCTTGGAAGGACTTCAAAAATTTAGCTGTAAATTGTGCTCCCCTGTCGGTGATAATAGATATGGGAACTCCATGAAGCCTTACTATATCTCTAAGATACAACTTTGCATAATCGTCTATTGCGTATGTAGTTTTGATTGGCAGCTGACTTTGTGAGTCTGTCAACAATTACCCATACATAATCATACTTACGCTGGGAACGAGGTAAGCTTGTATTAAAATCCATGTTAATCACTTCCCATTTCCAGGTTGGAATTTCTATAGCTTACAGCAATCCATCGGGCTTTTGGTGTTCAATTTTCACCTCTTGACAATTAGGACATTTAGCTACAAACTCTGCTATATCTCTCTTCATTCCGTCCCACCAATATATAAACTTGAGATCATGGTACATCTTTGTCGCTCCTGGATGAATAGAATAACGGGAATAATGGGCTTCTTCCAAAATCTGTTGACGTAGCCCTACAATATCAGGAACACATAGTCTGCCTCGATATCTAAGAACTCCATCTGTAGAAACCCCGAATGGTGATTTTGTTTTCTACGGAAATGTATCTTATAATAGTTCAACTTGGGGTCTTCATATTGGTATTTCTTCACTCCCACCACTAAGGATGAAACAACTGGGTTATGGACAGTGACTCCAGCACTGCCCGAGTCCATTAAGCGGTCTCCTAGGCTAGCTAACTGTTGAAGCTCACGGGCTAACTCCCTCTTCTCGGGCTGAACATCACATAGGCTACCCATTGATTTGCAACTAAGAGCATCCGCTACCACGTTCGCTTTTCCAGGATGATATAGAATGCTCACATCATAGTCTTTCAACTGCTCTAACCATCGCCTCTGCCATAGATTCAACTCCTTCTGTGTGAAGATATACTAGAGACTCTTGTGATCTGTATAAATGTCGACATTAACATCATATAAGTAATGTCTCCACGTCTTTAGTGCATGAATAACTGCAGCTAATTCGAGATCATGAGTCGGGTAATTTTTCTCGTGTTTTCGCAACTGCTTGAAGCATAGGCAATGACCATACTGTGCTGCATTAACACATAGCACAACCCTACACCGGAGGCATCACAATACACCACATAAACTTCTGATCCTTCTGAAAGTGTCAGGACTGGGGTCGAAGTTAATCTATCTTTCAGCTCTTGAAAACTTAGCTCATAAGCGTCGGTCCACTGAAACTTCACTGATTTCTGAGTCATCTTCGTCAATGGTGCAGATTTGGATGAAAAACCCTCTACAAATGTTCTATAATATCCTGCCAACCATAGAAAGCTGCGAACTTTCGCAGATGTTGTAGGCCTTGGAAAAGTCTTCACAACCTTAATCTTCTGAGTATCTACTCGAATACCATCAGCTGAGATAATATGGCCCAGATAAGTTACAGAATTCAACCAGAACTCACATTTTAAAAATTTAGCATATAGTTCTCGAGTCCGAAGAATTCCAAAGACTGTACGTAAATGATCTGCATGCTCCACCTCTGATCGAGAATATACCAGAATATCATCAATGAACACAATCACAAATAGATCTAAGAAAGGTATGAACACATTATTCATCAAGTTCATGAATACCGCAGGGGCGTTAGTCAATCCAATAAACATTACCTAAAACTCATAATGACCATATCTAGTTTGGAAAGCTGTCTTTGGAATGTCCTCTTCCTTGACTCTCACTTGATGGTATCCTGACCTTAAATCTATCTTTGAAAACCACTTGGAACACTGCAACTGATCGAACAAATCATCGATCCTAGGAAGCGGATATTTATTCTTTATTGTCACTTTGTTCAATTGCCTATAGTCGATGCACATTCATAAGGAACCATCTTTATTTCTCACAAACAATACGGGTGCTCTCCATGGCGATGAACCGGGCCTAATAATTCCCTTCTCGAGCAAATCTTTCAAATGTACTTTCAAATCTTTCAATTCTGCAGGAGTCATTCTGTAAGGAGGAGCGGATATCGGCTTTGTATCCGGCAACACATCAGTAGCAAAATCAATCTCCCGTTCTGGTGGAAGACTTGGGAGCTTATCTGAAAATACATCTGGAGATTCATTTACTACCAGAACTGATTAAAGAGTTGATGGCTTTTTTTCAGTGTCATGAACCCGAACTAAATGATAAATATAGCTTTTAGCAATCATCTTCCTCGCTTTGAGATAAGAAATAAACTACCTCTTGGAGATGCTGTATTACCTTTCCATTCTAACACGGGCTCTCCCGAAAACTGGAATCGAACCACTTTCATTCTACAGTCAACATTGGCATTACAGGAGGCCAACCAATCTATGCCCATAATAATATCAAAATTCAACATTTATAGCTCGATCAAATCAGCTACAGTGTGACGATTACACACCACAACCACACAGTTCCTATGTACTTGTCTAGCTATTACTGGATCGCCGACAAGAGTAGACACCTCAAAAGGTTTGATTGGGTCGGGTTGCGCCTCAATACGATCAGCAATATAAGGAGTAATGTACGATAAAGTAGACCTTGGATCAATAAATGCATAAACATCATAAGAGAATACTGATAATATACTTGTGACCACGTCAGGGGAAGACTCAAGATCCTACCGCTCGGCTAATGCATAAATACGGGGCTGAGGGCCACTTGAACTGGATGCTCCCCCTCTGCCCCTGCCATAGCCTGATGGAACCTGCAAGCCTTGCCTTAAAGGGCGTACAGACGATGAGGAGCCGGATGCTGATCCTACATGCTGAACTTTAACTACGTCACCCACCGATGGGCAATCACGCATCATGTGCCCTTTCTTACCACAGGCGTAACAAGTATCAAAACCTCGACGACACTATCCTGAATGCAGTTTACCACACTGGCTGCATCGCGGTACCGACGGTCTCTTCTGACTGGGATCACCTCCATACTGGGAACCTGAAACTCTAGAGCTTTGATGTGGTCTAGAATAAATAGGGCGATCAAGTCTCTTACCTGTAAATCAAGGAGGTGCACTAGCCGCATACTGACCTAAATACCTGTAGTACTACTGTCTCTGACCCCCTCTATACTCACTACAAGCACCTACAGATCTGGCCCTCTTACTATGCCCTCTATCAATATCACGCTCACCCCTGTGCGGCTGCTGATGGTCTTTCAAATTATAAGCATGGGTCTAAATACGGGAGATGTCCATCCTCTCCTTGAGTGAAACTGTCAAGCAATCTTTAATCAAATGTGGCCCCAAGCCGCTGACAAATCGATGGACACGGTCCCCCATGTCGGCTACCATAGCTGGAGTATATCTAGCCAAGGAATTATACTGGAGTCTATACTCTCGAGCGCTCATACTCCCCGGTCTGAGATTCAAAAATCTGTCGGCTCAGGCCCATCGAACCTCGGGTGGCAAATAATGACGAAGGAAGGCCTCTACGAACTCTTTCCATATCGGGGGGGGGGGGGGAGGGGGGCACATTTTCCTTTCTCGAAGATACCTAATTATTGTACCAAAGAACGGTTACGTCCCACAATCTATACGAAGCCAATTCAATTGACTCCATATCGGAAGCATGTATTATCCTTAACGTCCTCAACATCTCATCTATAAAACCTTGTGGGTCTTCATCCGGCTTTGACCCATAAAATTCTGGAGGATTCAGGCTGATAAAATCATGGGCTCTTGCACTAACCGCCGTATCACCTTGACCTGCACCCCCGCCGGCCGAGCACAGGCGGCAACTAACTGGGTCAACAGTTGAATAGCCTCAGTCATCTGTTGGCCTGAGGCACCTAGTGGAGGGACTGGAGGTACTGGAGCTGGAGCTGAAACCCCTTCATGCTCCTCTGGGACAAGTGGAGTGTGAGAGGTCCGGGATGGAACCTTATTATGGGACTCACCCTCCTCTACATTTGCCGATGGTTCCCATTCAGTCCACCTTCCCGTCGCTGTTTTGCCCTTCTGGACAGCTGTCGCCTTACTCTTCATAGGCAGTGCTGAAATAATAACACACGATTAGGAAAAAGGAGAATCCTTGTGCCATGGCTCTATCGCACAATGTAAGAAGAAGAAAGAATGTTAATCATTCCTAAATGCCACCACATCCTCTTGTTTATAAGTGTGGCGCGCTTTAAACCCATAAACAAGACTCTACTGGACACGGCTCGTAAATACACCCTAGGACGAACCGCTCTGATACCAATTCTGTCACGACCCAACTAGAGGGCCATGACGGGTACCCGAAGCTTGCCTACCGAGCACCATCAAGCATAATCCTTCTCCTTTATCTCGGTGGACCATACATTTAACTCTCAACTACCACTACATGCATAAAGGTAAATTATTCACATACAAGCCCTCAAGGCTACAAAAATGATATACAAAATGTGAGTCAGTGAGATCATGAGTTCGAACTATCCACATATGTCTACGAGCCTCTATGCGAGTACTGTAAAGCATAAGGACGGGACAAGACCCCGTCATGCCCAAGTTTATACACAAAAGAAATATACCAGTAAATTGTAACTCCGAAGTAGTGGAGTGTTCCTGAGTCTCCGCTGATAAGGCTCTTAGGGATCAGATCTGTCTCCCTGTCTACCTGCGGGCATGGACGCAACATCCATCAAAGAAAGGACGTCAGTACGAGCAATGTATTGATTATGTAAAGCATGAATAATAACATAATAAAGAACAAGGAAACATCAGATAAAGAGGTAACCAGGATATCAAACTGCCTCTTAAGGTGAGAACCATGCATGCTAGCATTTAATCATAAAACATCATAATCATATATACATAATCATCATTAGCCCGCATCCAGGCCTCCCGCATCCAGGGTAGCCATCACACGTGACCCATTAGTGGTGTCATGCTCGGCCAACTAGGCACGGTGTTATCATTATTCATAAGTCGCTCATCGAAGTGGTGTCATGCCTGGCCAACTAGGCGCGGTGGAATTATACATATACATATAGGATGAATGAGAGCCTAATTAAAGCTACAACTCTACCGGAGTGACAAAAGGTCGGTAACCTCTGGTTTACATTATGATACAATCGTCATCGCTACATCTCACCTCGAAGAAACAAGTAACATAATGCGAGATCATCAATAATGAATAAAATGAGTAAACATGTGACAACACAATGATATCACGAAAACGTTGAGAACTTCAAGCTTTACCCTTTCTAGAATGGAAATTATCATCATAAACATCATCACTATCTTGTCATGCTTGCGGAGGTAATAACTTAAGATGAGACCTACTACCATGAATGCCGTTAGGAATTTCATGATAAGCTCAATTATATTATAATAGTTTGGAGAGTTAAGGTTCTGTAGAACTTCTTGGAACAAGAGTAATATGGATAGCATATATGGGATTATAATATAGGATTCATCACTTAGAAAGAAAAAGGGATAGCCTTACATACCTTTATATCTCCTTAATAACTAAACGTCTTCCTCCGAGATTGCAAATTCTAAATTCAAGAGAATTTGCACTAAGTTAGGTTATGGAAAAGACGCTTAAGTTCAATTTAGAGAAACTAAAGGGCTAACGGAATTTGGGCAGTATTTCCCCTATTTCACTAACTTTCACCACATCATAAAACAACTCCAAAATAACACTATCAACATCTATAACATAATATTCAAGTAATTATATTCAATTTAACATCAATTCTAACCAAAATCCCCTTTTCAAGTTGCACCATAGTCATCTTCCTCACCACAGCATCCATTGCTTCTCCACTTTAATTCTTTTCCTTTCTAAGGGGTCACTAAACCTTTATATCCATCCAACCATATAAATAAGATGAAAAACATACCTTATGGTCAAGGAATCTCGCCTAGCTGAACTCCCGTCAAGATCAAGTTCATTCCAACTTTGAAAGGAATCAAGGACAATCACTTTTCTTAGATTACCTTGGGGTGTAAATGATGATACTCTCTTTAGATGGTTATGGAAGGGTGAAGAGGCTTAAGGAACCATCAAGAAATTCTTGGAAGTCTCTATAGATATGGATAAATAAGTGGGAAAATTTAGAAAAGAACTTAGGGTCGTTTGGGGTTTAAAAAAGTGGCAACTTCGCACCCCTGCACCGCCTTGTAGTGGAGATGCAGCGCTGCATGGTGGAGATGCGGCCACATCTCCCCTCCTCTACATAAGGAGGAGTCTAGGAAGTGAGGGCTTCCATTTTGGGGAGTTTGTGGCCCATATGCGGCCGCATGTGGCCCGATTTTGTTCGATTTCGTGAAAATGCATTCTTTCGATTCATTTGACCTCCAATCCTCATGGAACCCTCTTGGCACATATGTAAAACTTCATTAACCATATAAGGGCTCTATATCTCTCCTTCAAAATGAGGCTAGATAGTGCGTAGCTCAAATGATACAAAATTTCCCAACACATGGCTCAACCTTACCTTCCTTCGATGAACTGGTTCCTTTCGCCTCAAATGTCATTGGAATCATAATTAGAATCATAAATTATCCTTATTCAATTTATGGGGAATTCATGTATACTCCAGACTTACCTTAGCCCCTTCGTAATATGAATAGCGCGAGACTAACAAGGTGTAATAGTAAGTGCGTCGGAGATCCTTCTAGAATTGTGCCTATAAAATATGTCCAAGCTACTAAGAAATTGTCCTATGAAAAAGTACCCATCGCTATTCTAGATAGGCAGGTTCGAAGACTCAAAGCCAAAGACGTAGCCTCAGTTAAAGTCCTATGGAGAAACAATAATAATGGAGAAATGACTTAGAAAGCTGAGGAAGATATGAAGTCCAGGTACCCACATTTGTTTCCACTCCCAGAAGAGCTCCAGCCGGAGACACCATTACCCTCAGGTATGTGATGCTTCGTTGAATGATTTCTTAGTCTTGTATGGCCAATATGAATATTGATGTTGTAGCCTGTGAGGGACTGTATACTTTGGTTTGTTGCAACAGGAGGGTAGTGGTACAATTACAGGGGAAACTCTAGCGAAATTTTCGTAGCATTCTTAAGAGCTTAACATTCGAGGACGAATGTTTTTAAAAGGAGGGAGAATGTTACACCTCGAAAAATTTTCGCGTCGTTTGGGTTGAAGTAATCTAACGTAAGCTTGGAGAGGTCATAGAACCCTTATAAGGTTAAGGAATACTCTTAACAAGTGTTAAGCAAGTGTCTAAAGGTTCCGAGATCAAGCAAATCGAAGAAAATAAGTTTGTCGAAAATTTGGAAAATGTTGGCAGAATTTTGGACAGGAATTTTGGGTCAAATTTAAAGGGGTGTATCTCCTAGCATATCAGGATTTTTGAAGTAAAACAAAAGCCTAAATTGAAGTTCAGGAAGTCTAGTTTTCAACACAACAAATCGTTCATCGAACGACATCAGAGTAGGGAGTTATGATCATTTCAAGATAAGCCTCCAAGCTACCAAATGGCTCCCCGCAGGCCCTACTTGGAAAGTCGGTGAAACCGACTCTCAAGGGGTATAAATACCCTATTATTCCCTTTTTCATCATTTACACTTATTTTGAGTTCTAAACACATCTATACACTTCTCTTAAACACTTATAACCCCTTAAATCAAGAATTCAACAAGATTACACCAAACTAGTTCATGAAAAGTGATTGTTCTTATTTCTACTTGATGTTGTGGTGAGTTTGGTCTTGAAGAAAGTTGGTGTTGTCATGACCCAACCCCGTAGGCCCTGACTAGTGCCCGAGCTGGACACTCGTATACACCTGTTAACTATAATTAGCCCACAACTAGCATGATAAAGAACTTATACATGAAAAGCAAGATGTCGTCTCAAAACTGTAGCATATATGGACATATCATAGCAACCTGTCTCCTGAGGAGTTACAACTTTCGATAGATAATATCACACATAAGCCGGCAAGGCTATCATAACATGTGGGAACACCCCAACTATATACATACGCAAGCCGACAAGGCTGCCACTACGAATGGGAACGTCCCAAAACATAAGTCGTATGTACACAACTAAGCAGTAACTATATACAGACCCACACATATGTCTACAGATCTCTAAGAGTAACAACAGTATCCTATGACGGATAGGGCCCCGCCGTACCCCTGGATAGACACATATATACAATAAAAGGATCTGTACCAAAGAGCTAGGCTCCGGAACAATGGAGCACTCCAAGTCAGCTGAACAGAAATCCCAAGCTGGCGGATCACCAATGTCACACCCTTAATCCGATAGGGTCTGATGGGCACCCGACCCTTATTTAGGGCCGAGCGAACCCGCTGACTCTCGTAATGCTCACAATCATGCTGGCCCTCAAATCATGCCACAAGTACATAATGAAAGTTTTACGAAGAACAATATGCTATTTACCTTTCTTGGATCAAATAAAATCTGTAACATATAAAACTTATAATACAATGCGTAATAATACATCGGCTTACATAGCCGTTTATACAACCGACATCTTATACTCACGATGCTGTCTGCAAAGTCTCTAACACAGAACATGATACCATAACATGACACACCGACTCGGCAGCACTCCGGAGAAAGTGGAGCTCGCCACTCCCGCTGGAACATCTTCTACTAATGTCTTTAACTCATGCGGTGTACCTGCGCGGCATGAAACGTAGCCCCCGAAGAAAGGGGGTCGATCTTATGTTACACCCCGTACTTCGTACGTCGGAATATTCTAAGTTGGTTGCGACGAGTTACGGACAAGACCTTTAATTTCCGGTTTTGTTGATTTTGTCTCAATGCATGAGTTGCATATTCATCCTTTTGTGGATATGAAGTGTTAGGGGGTAAGATTGGAATAAGGAAAAAATTAGAGAATGAAAGTTGGAAGAATTTTGGGACCAAAAAATGAAATAAGAAAACTTGGGAATTATTGAAACTAAGGGGTCAAAGTGGACGGCTATGTAGTTGTGGACCATGGCCACATGGTTTTATTTTACTTGGACACTTAAAAAGATGACTAAGTCATCTTTCTCTCTATTCTATCCGTAGAGAAATCAAGAAGATTGGAGAAGAGAAAAGAAGAGCAACACGGCCATGGAAGTGGAAAATTGAAGGCCAAAGTTCTTCATCAAAAATTATTTTCTTCCATGTTTTCTACCCTTGGGAAGGTGTTTATTAGCATGGAATGATTGTTGGAGCTTGCAAAGCACCCTTTCATGCAAGTTGAGGCCTAGCCGTGGTGAAGAAGTAAAGAGAAGGAGGTAAGATTTTATCCTTATTTTCTTATATTATGGATGGTTTGTGTGTGTTGTGAAGTGTGGAAATGATGGAAGTGATGAATATGAGGATTTTGTGAGGGAGCCGTGTGTATATATGTGTGTAGCCGTGCATGTTTGTGGTGTGTTAGGCGTGATTAGTCAATTGTATTTAGCTTGTTGTGTGTTGTTGTAATGTATTGAAATGGATGAGAATCATAGAAATATAGAAGTTGAAGTGTAGTCGTGTATATGTATGGGTGGCCGAGCATATGTGTGTGTTGTGTAGGAATGGAGAGTAATTGAATTCAACATGTTTATGTGTTGTTGTGATGTGTAGAAGATGAATGAAACTCATGGAATGTTGTTTATTGTGTTGGCCGAAAGTAGGGGCTGATTTGAATGCTTTGCGAATAGCTTGAAATGTTCTTAAATCGCATTTGAATGGCCTCGGAATAATATTGGCATGTATGAACCTTGGTGTTAGTTTGAATGTATGTAGTTCATTTGAATAAAAATGAAATGTCGATGGATTATGTGGGAAAGAATTGTTGATGCAAAAATGCGTTTGAAATTACTTGTTGATGTTGTTGGAATGGTTGTTGGTTTGGTTGCTGTTGTTGATATTGGCCGAGTCGAAATCTCGGGGTTGGTGAATATATAGGGGAAATCTTTGCCCAATTTTTGGTAGAAAAAGTAATGGTTTGGAATTGGATTCTTTAGCGCGTATGACTAATGTTAGATGCCTATCGATGTTATTGTAGATTTTGAGCAGCTGAGGGTTGAGTTTGGATTAGCCTAGGAAGCAAATCAGGTATGTGAAGCTTACCCTTCTTTTCTTTTGGCATGTCTTAGACGAAATTAAGGTATGACATAATATGTGCCTCGGGGAATTCCATTCGTAAAATTCAAGTATGTTTGTGAATCGTATTTGCTTGTCTTTGTTGGTATCTTTAGTACGGTCGGTTTTTGGTTTGTATGTCGTGATATGGTTGGGTTTGAAATATTGTGTAAGCGATTCGTATAAGTTCCTTGATGTTCGTATCTTTAGCGCGGTTGAATTATGACCCTTATGTCGTTTGTAGGATTAAGCTTTTAAGGTTTCAAAAGAATTCTATTTTCAAAAGAATTTTGTTTTCAAAAGAAACTTGTTCTTAAACGACTTCGAAACTTCAAACGTCCGTAACTTTTGCATACGACCTCGAAACGCCCTAAAACATAATATGTAAGTTCATAAGGCATCACTCTCCCCTACCCCTCGTAGTCGGGCTCGGACGGGGGTCGGCACCCGTCCGTGGGGCCCGCGGCCTTTCTATGCTACCTTTATGGATTTTTTCGGAAAATTTAACATTTTCTTCACTATGATTATCTATTTTTAAATCGAGTTGGAAATAAAGATTTTACGCCTATAATTTTGACGCGTAACAATGGTTTCGAAAGTTCGGTTTGACATGCCCCGAGCGAGATTCGGGAGAAAACTAGTTTTGACTATGGTTTTGGATTTTCAAAAAAAAAAGGGGTTCGTTTTGATTATTCGGTTGAGTCGTGATGATGTACGATGTGTGTGTGGTTACTTACGATCTGTTCGTGCATTTTGTGTCACCTCTTTCACGGATCCGGGCCGGTATATGATCGTGCGCACTATGATACATTACGAAGTTATCTTTGTGTTACGGTTCCCGAGACCTCGCCATAGGGCGGGTTCCGTTTATGAAGTTATCTTTGTGATATGGCTTATGATGTGTTGTGATGATGTGTTGTGTTCGGGGATACGGAGATTTGAAATCTTACGGAGTTATCTTGTGTTGTGGCGCCGGATAGGGTGGCGACCACGTTACGTCCGCCGGGTCCTATGGACCGCATTTGATATGTGATGATGTGTGATGAGTTTGTTCTCCGATGATGAGTTTGATCACCGATGATGAGGCGGATCCCACATCGGTTCTTGTCATTCCATATGACGAGATTACGATGCGTTCGGTATGAGTATGCATGATTTGTGTGTCGGATGTAAGTACTTAGATAGTTGTGTTATTATGACTTCACTTTCTCGTACTTCCTACTTTAGTTATGACCTCGTTTGATGTATGCTATGCTTTACATGCTCGGTACATATTTCGTGCGACCCCTTTCTTCGGGGTGCGTTTCATGCCACGCGGTACCCACGGATGAGTCGGTGATGCTAGCGAAAGATGCTCCGGTTGGATTGGCGAGCTCCATTTCCTCGGATCTTTTGAGTCGAGTGCTTTGTATGGTGTTCGAAGTTATGATAGAGACTTTGCAGACAGTGTCGAGTGTATGATATGTCGGGTCTGTTTGTAAGTGGCTGCGTAAGCCGGTGTGTTTGTATGTACTATGCTACCGATGTGTTTGGCAAGCGGCTAGATAAGCCGAAGTACTGTTACGCCTTATATTACAGTTTTCATGCGATTGCAGATTTTATTTGGTTTGAAAAAAAAAAAACGAAAGGCATATTTGTTTTCTGAAAAATTTTCATTACGTGCGTATGTGATGTTTTGTGGGCCCAGTATGGTTAAGAATGTTACGTTAGTCAGCGGGTTCGCTCGGCCCTAAGTAAGGGTCGGGTGCCCATCACACCCTATCGGAAATTGGGGTGTGACAAAGTGGTATCAGAGCAGGTCTGTCCTAGGGGTGTACGCAAAGTCGTGTCCGAGAGTCTTGTTTATGGTGTGTTGCGCGCCACATTTATAAACGGGGAGGCTACGGGGCATTTAGGATGGTTACTCTTCTTTCATATCGAGATCGTGCCGTAGAGCCAAGTCATAGGAGATGGAACTCCTTACCCTGATTTGTGATTGCAGTTGAAGAATGACGCTGATAGAAGGAAGTGAGTGATGATGTTGGAAGTCACAAAGTACGCAGGTAAGCAAAGGTATGAAAGGTGTATGTTGGGAAAGGTATTGCGGTTGCGATTGAAATACAAGTTGAAGCCTAAAGGGGGAAAGTAAACAAGAAAATATAACAGGTGTCGTTTGAGTTGGGTATATGGGGTATGTTTATAATTTGTGTATTGTTGAGGATATTGGATGCCCTGTGTGGCTGTGATATGATATAATATGCATATATGTATGTTGGCCCTGTGAGGCATTGTTGGTATTTCCTGCGTGCAGGTTTTGAGGTAGTAAGAAATGTAGAGGAAACTCTGCCGAAATTTTTCCAGAAATGAAAGGAGAATAAGATGTGTGTTTGTAATGCGACTTGAAAGGTCGTGCCGGTAGTAAGAGTGGGATTAAGACAAGAGTAAGAAGGAAAGTTTAACCTGAGATCCTTATGATGTTTTGTGAGACTAGTTGAACATTCGAGGACGAATGTTCTAATGGGGGAAAGGATGTTACACCCCGTACTTCGTACGTCGGAATATTCTAAGTTGGTTGCGACGAGTTACGGACAAGACCTTTAATTTCCGGTTTTGTTGATTTTGTCTCAATGCATGAGTTGCATATTCATCCTTTTGTGGATATGAAGTGTTAGGGGTAAGATTGGAATAAGGAAAAATTAGAGAATGAAAGTTGGAAGAATTTTGGGACCAAAAAATGAAATAAGAAAACTTGGGAATTATTGAAACTAAGGGGTCAAAGTGGACGGCTATGTAGTTGTGGACCATGGCCACATGGTTTTATTTTACTTGGACACTTAAAAAGATGACTAAGTCATCTTTCTCTCTATTCTATCCGTAGAGAAATCAAGAAGATTGGAGAAGAGAAAAGAAGAGCAACACGGCCATGGAAGTGGAAAATTGAAGGCCAAAGTTCTTCATCAAAAAATTATTTTCTTCCATGTTTTCTACCCTTGGGAAGGTGTTTATTAGCATGGAATGATTGTTGGAGCTTGCAAAGCACCCTTTCATGCAAGTTGAGGCCTAGCCGTGGTGAAGAAGTAAAGAGAAGGAGGTAAGATTTTATCCTTATTTTCTTATATTATGGATGGTTTGTGTGTGTTGTGAAGTGTGGAAATGATGGAAGTGATGAATATGAGGATTTTGTGAGGGAGCCGTGTGTATATATGTGTGTAGCCGTGCATGTTTGTGGTGTGTTAGGCGTGATTAGTCAATTGTATTTAGCTTGTTGTGTGTTGTTGTAATGTATTGAAATGGATGAGAATCATAGAAATATAGAAGTTGAAGTGTAGTCGTGTATATGTATGGGTGGCCGAGCATATGTGTGTGTTGTGTAGGAATGGAGAGTAATTGAATTCAACATGTTTATGTGTTGTTGTGATGTGTAGAAGATGAATGAAACTCATGGAATGTTGTTTATTGTGTTGGCCGAAAGTAGGGGGCTGATTTGAATGCTTTGCGAATAGCTTGAAATGTTCTTAAATCGCATTTGAATGGCCTCGGAATAATATTGGCATGTATGAACCTTGGTGTTAGTTTGAATGTATGTAGTTCATTTGAATAAAAATGAAATGTCGATGGATTATGTGGGAAAGAATTGTTGATGCAAAATGCGTTTGAAATTACTTGTTGATGTTGTTGGAATGGTTGTTGGTTTGGTTGCTGTTGTTGATATTGGCCGAGTCGAAATCTCGGGGTTGGTGAATATATAGGGGAAATGCTGCCCAATTTTTGGTAGAAAAAGTAATGGTTTGGAATTGGATTCTTTAGAGCGTATGACTAATGTTAGATGCCTATCGATGTTATTGTAGATTTTGAGCAGCTGAGGGTTGAGTTTGGATTAGCCTAGGAAGCAAATCAGGTATGTGAAGCTTACCCTTCTTTTCTTTTGGCATGTCTTAGACGAAATTAAGGTATGACATAATATGTGCCTCGGGGGAATTCCATTCGTAAAATTCAAGTATGTTTGTGAATCGTATTTGCTTGTCTTTGTTGGTATCTTTAGTACGGTCGGTGTGGTTTGTATGTCGTGATATGGTTGGGTTTGAAATATTGTGTAAGCGATTCGTATAAGTTCCTTGATGTTCGTATCTTTAGCGCGGTTGAATTATGACCCTTATGTCGTTTGTAGGATTAAGCTTTTAAGGTTTCAAAAGAATTCTATTTTCAAAAGAATTTTGTTTTCAAAAGAAACTTGTTCTTAAACGACTTCGAAACTTCAAACGTCCGTAACTTTTGCATACGACCTCGAAACGCCCTAAAACATAATATGTAAGTTCATAAGGCATCACTCTCCCCTACCCCTCGTAGTCGGGCTCGGACGGGGGTCGGCACCCGTCCGTGGGGCCCGCGGCCTTTCTATGCTACCTTTATGGATTTTTTCGGAAAATTTAACATTTTCTTCACTATGATTATCTATTTTTCTGTCGAGTTGGAAATAAAGATTTTACGCCTATAATTTTGACGCGTAACAATGGTTTCTAAAGTTCGGTTTGACATGCCCCGAGCGAGATTCGGGAGAAAACTAGTTTTGACTATGGTTTTGGATTTTCAAAAAAAAAGGGGTTCGTTTTGATTATTCGGTTGAGTCTGTGATGATGTCTGATGTGCGTGTGGTTACTTACGATCTGTTCGTGCATTTTGTGTCACCTCTTTCACCGGATCCCGGGCCGGTATATGATCGTGCGCACTATGATACATTCTGAAGTTATGCTGTGTTACGGTTCCCGAGACCTCGCCATAGGGCCGGGTTCCGTTTATGAAGTTATCTTTGTGATATGGCTTATGATGTGTTGTGATGATGTGTTGTGTTCGGGGATACGGAGATTTGAAATCTTCTCGGAGTTATCGTGTTGTGGCGCCGGATAGGGTGGCGACCACGTTCGTCCGCCGGTCCTATGGACCGCATTTGATATGTGATGATGTGTGATGAGTTTGTTCTCCGATGATGAGTTTGATCACCGATGATGAGCGGATCCCACATCGGTTCTTGTCATTCCATATGACGGATTACGATGCGTTCGGTATGAGTATGCATGATTTGTGTGTCGGATGTAAGTACTTAGATAGTTGTGTTATTATGACTTCACTTTCGTACTTCCTACTTTAGTTATGACCTCGTTTGATGTATGCTATGCTTTACATGCTCGGTACATATTTCGTATCGACCCCCTTTCTTCGGGGTACGCGTTTCATGCCACGCGGTACCCACGGATGAGTCGGTGATGCTAGCGAAAGATGCTCCGGTTGGATTGGCGAGCTCCATTTCCTCCGGAGTCTTTGCCGCCGAGTCGAGTGCTTTGTATGGTGTTCGAAGTTATGATAGAGACTTTGCGACACGGTGTCGAGTGTATGATATGTCGGAGTCCTTTTGTAAGTGGGTGCGTAAGCGGTGTGTTTGTATGTACTATGCTACCGATGTGTTTGGCAAGCGGCTATATAAGCCGAAGTACTGTTACGCCTTATATTACAGTTTTCATGCGATTGCAGATTTTATTTGGTTTGAAAAAGAAAAAAAAAAACGAAAGGCATATTTGTTTTCGGAAAAATTTTCATTACGTGCGTATGTGATGTTTTGTGGGCCCAGTATGGTTAAGAATGTTACGTTAGTCAGCGGGTTCGCTCGGCCCTAAGTAAGGGTCGGGTGCCCATCACACCCTATCGGAAATTGGGGTGTGACAAGTACGGAATATGTACTGAGTATGTAAAGCATGAAATGTAGTAAGCGGGATCATACTGAAGTAAAGAGTACAGAAGATCATAAGACTTGTCTTCGAAAATATTTATCATGCATATCAAAATCATATAATCATCATATATACATATAGCGTGTCCCGCCCTACTAGCGAGGGACTCGGTAGCTAAAATCATATCATAATCATATCATCATATCATCATACATATATACAGTACCCGGCCCTCTAGTGAGGGACTCGGTGAGCAAAATCATATCGTAATCATGTATGCATGTCCATATACATATATACATACCGTACCCGGCCCTCTAGTGAGGGACTCGGTGAATAGCGTGTCCCGGCCCCGCTAGCAAGGGACTCGGTAAATAATCATAGCATCATATACCGTGCCCGGCCCTTTCGGGACTCGGTGAACAATGCAAAGATATGTGCAAGAATACGTACCCAGCCTGAGACTCGGTGAAAGATACATTGAGGCTGACACGAGCAGAGTAGTGACAAACCATATGCATATAAAACATCATCATAGACTCAATGAAGTAGTCTAAACGGAATGTCATTCGAAAATCGGACCATAGTTATATCAAATATCTTTCGGACATTATTCGGTAACATAGCATATATCATAAACGTATTAACAAAACCATAGAGATCATAGTCATATGCCACACCAATCCGAGTCTGCCTCGGAAGGTTACGAACATTATTCACTTTAGAACTTTCTACGAACAAATCGAAGCTTTATCCGAGCCTTCGTGAAAGTTACGGACGTTCGTAGTTTCGGAATCGTTTAGGAACAAAACTCTTTTGAAAATAAAACCTTTATGCAATTTTTGAAATTTAATTATACAAATGACATAAGGACCACATTAAGAATACGAGTATCAAGAAACCAATAAGAATCATGAACATGCTCGGATCACCAGAATAGAATTACCTCGAGATTCGTGTCACAACTTACTTTCAACTAAGACATGCCAAAAAAAGAGAGGTTGAGCTTTACATACCTTAGCCGCTTCCTAAGCTAATCCGAACTTGCGTCTCGACTTCTCACGATCTACAATAATGTCGCTAGGTATGAATCATTAGCCATAATACTTAAGAATCCAATTCCAAATTAACACTTTGTCTACAAAAATTCCGACAGCATTTCCCCTATAACTTCAACATCCCCGAGAATTCAACTCGGCAAATCAACAACAACCAAACCAACAACCATACTAACAATATCCATAAGTGATTCAAAACGCATTCTAACATTAATAATTCCTCTCTACACAATTCGGCAACATTTCATTTATATTCAAATAAACTACATACGATCAATTCAATATCAATGCTCGCATATTCGACTACTAATCCGCAACCATTCACACATGATTTAAGAACATTCCAAGCAATCCGCACAATATTCATGACCGCCCAATCCATAGGCCATTCCACCCGAAATCTTCCAACTACATTAAGAACATGAATGACACATTTTCTTCTTCCGAATTCATAAACTATATCAACAATTCAATGCGTTTACCACATTATTTCCCTAAATTCAAGAGAGCATATTAAAATCACATTAACTACCAAATCAGCCCACACAACCATAACTTCAACTTGGATCATTAAACCTTCATTTTTCAACATAAAATCCACAACAACATCGACTAGAATACAAATAACATTAATTCATTTCTCCTACACCACACACACTTACACGGCCAAACTTCCACAATACAACTTCATGGCTTCATTCATTTCTACATATCACAACATGCACAAACAATCATAAAACATGTAAAGAAGATTAAACCTCACCTCCTTTGCTCAACTCCTCCATACGGCTAGGATGCAACATTGTAAGAACGAATGGTTTACTCCCTTCCGCAACCACTCCACGTTATAGAGGGCCTTCCAATTAGTAGAGGAACTAGGAGAAAATAATTTTTCTCTTTCAATTTCCCTGGGTCATGGATGGCCGAACACTCTCTCTCTCTTTTCTTTCCTTTCCTCTCAAGTTTCTAGAGTTGTAAAATGTTGGCTTGTGCCTTGTATGCCAACACTTATATATATATACATATATATGGGAGCACATGGCCGGTCTGTTATATCCTGTATTTCGTACCTTGGGACAATCCGGGTTAACTATGATAAGTTAGGGACAAAGCCGTTCCGGGATGCGAAGTCGGGATTTTTGACCTTCAGTTTTGTTTTGAGACATAATGTGTTCATGAATTGGTTGGCATGGAACATTTGGGAAATTTGGGACCAAAAGTGGAATAATCGGAAGTTGGGAATTATTGGAAAATAAGGCCCTTTGGCCGTGTGATGTTTGATATGGTCCCACACATTTTGTGGCCAATTTTAATTGGTCCAACCCATGTGTGGGCCATGGACACTTGTATAATATATGTGGGAGCTTAAAAGATGATTAAGTATTCATCTTTCAACATTCCAACACTTAGAAAAAAAAGAGAACTTGAAGAACAATAGCTTCAACCATTCGACCAAGCCTCAATTTTTCAAGACCAAAAATTAGCCATCCCAAAAATATTTCTTTGATGCAAACCCACTAATTGGAGGTCCCTAAGTAGTGTGGAAGTGTTTTTTGAGTCATCAAACCATCCGTTTTGTAGATCGCAAACCCTAGCCTAGTTGTGAAGTTGAAGAAGAAAGGTAAGATTTAATCTTGTTTTATGTGTTATGAATGATGTGTGCATGTTGTAGTAGATGAAAATGGATGAAATTCATGGAGATATTGCATGTAGAGTGGAGTGTGTGCATGGTGTGTGTGGCCGTGTGTGTGTTGTTGTGTTGCATTGAAGTAATGAATTAAAGTCTAGTTAGCATGTTGTGATTGTTGTAGAGTGGAGAAAATAATGAGAGTCATCAATATGTATATGGGAGGTGTTGGCCGAATATAGGACATTTGTGTGACAAGAAATGAATTGATGTTAATTAGTATTTTGATTGTTGTCGTTATGAATTCTATGTTGGCGATAAAAGTTTAATGACTCAAATTGATATTGTAAGTGTTGCGGGCTGATTTGGAGATTATTGTGCATTTGATGTAATTTGTATATTTATGAGAATGACATTGTTAGAAGGTGAATTGTTGGTGCAAATCATGATTTGGAAATGAGGAATGCGTTATAGTTGAGGTTCTCGGGTTTGGGGCACTTTCGGGTGAGTTGGAGTATTATTTGGGACGTTTGAAATGTTGTATGAATTGTTTAAAATGTCTTTGAATATTGTTGGTATGGGTTCGGGTTAGTATTTGAATGTATAAACGTTGATGTTGGCTTGAAGGTAAGCCGTCGAATTGAATATTATGAATGTTGTTGAATGATGTAAAAGAGGGTTGCTAATGTTATATTGCCTTTCGGATTGATTATTGGTGTTGCTAGCTTGGTTGTTGGTGTTGTTGTTGTGGATTTGGCTGAGTTGAATTCTCGGGGTTGGTGTATTTACAGGGGAAATGCTGCCCAAATTTCTGTAGAATTAAGTGTGGGTTTGGAAATAAATTCCTAAGTATCTATAGCTAATGTTTGGCATATTATGTCATATTTGTAGATTATGGAGAGCCCGAGGTTTGAGTTTGGATTGACTTTGAGAGCGGACGAGGTATGTGAAGCTATCATCCTTCTTTCCTTTGGCATGTCCTAGACGCAAGTAAGTTGTGATACGTTATGAGCCTTGGGGGAAATTCTATTCAAAAAATTCGAACATGTTTATGATTCGTATTTGCTTGGTGATGTTGGCATCCTTAATATGGTCAAGCTATGGTCCGTATGTCTTTGATACGATTTGATTTGAAATGCTTTGTAAACGGTTAGTTCCGAAAGGACCTTATGTCTAAAAATGTCCGTAACTTTCATGGACAGAACCGAATTGCTTTGATAAGCTCGTAAACGATTCTTATTTGTTTCTTGACATTCGTACTCTTAATTTGGTCGATTTATGGTCCTTATGTCTTTTGTATGACTAAATTTCAAAAGTTGCATAAAAGTTTTGTTTTTAAAAGAGTTTTGTTCCTAAATGATTCCGAAACTACGAACGACCGTAACTTTCAAGAAAGGGCTCGGATCGCTTTGATATCTTCGCAAATGATTTCATGACGAGTAATGACTTTGATTTCCATAGGCGGGGCCGGATTGGGTTGACGCTCGTCCGTGGGTCCCGCGACTGTCTATGTTTGGTTCTGACGACCTAATTTTGAAAGAATTTAATATAACTATCTTTCCGACCCCCGAGTATGATTACTTATTGATTTGTAGAGTCTGAAATAAGGATTTTTATGTATGTGATTTTGATACGTGATTATGGTTCCTGATGTTCGGTTTGATATGCTCCCGAGTGATATTCGGAAGAAAATCTGATTTGACTATTATCTTGGGTTGTAAATAATAGTTTGCATTGATTATGTTGTTGGGTCTTTGTAAGTGTTTTGCATTGCATATTATCACTCACTACTCTGCTCGTGCAAATGGTTATTGCATCTTTCGCCGAATCCCGGGCCGGTTAAATATCGTGCGCACTACATGATGTTACAGGTATGATATGTCCGGTTCGCCGAGCACCGGCAGGTATTTGGCCGCGGTATGTCGGATAATATTGACCGCTGGGTATTTGGCCGCGGTATGTCGGATAATATTGACCGCTGGGTATTTGGCCGCGGCATGTCGGATAATATTAACCGCGGTATTTGGCTTTTTGGATATACACTTACTTTCTGTACTTCTGTTTTGATTATGAATCGTGATATGATATATGTATTCTGGAGTATGATCAGTCGGTATCGGAGTCGGTGGTGGAGCAAACCCAATGGTGGGGCAAACCCACATTGGCTTAGGCGAATCCCACACCGGTAATGTCAACTCATATGATATGTTCTATTTTCCGTATATGAGACGAAATGTTTTTCAAAGGAAAGTAAGCATTTGGCATTACGATAGTTATATTTGTCTTCGCAACATGTATGATTTGTACTTCGGATGCGAGCACTTTGGTATTCAGGTTATTATGCTCACTTTTACGCTTTAGACTCGGTTGCTTCTTGTATCTTACGCTGCATCTCGGTACATATTCCGTGACCCCACTTTCTCAGTCTTTGCGTTTCATGCCGCGGTATAGGCCGATTCGGTGATCCTTGATCTAGGACACTATCTTTGGTGAAGAGCCCGTATTCCGGAGCCCACGTCTTGGTATATACGTTATTTGCGTATGTATTGGTTTGTTCGGGGGTACGGCGGGGCCTGTCCCGTCATATGATTGTTGTGTTTAGAATTTAGGGTACGTAGACGTATATGTGGGTTAGGCCTATTATGTACAGGTGTGTTTGTATGTTATATGTTACGCAGGCGATCCCGTTCGCCGTGTGCGGCCTTGTCGGCTTTGCATTTGTATATGTTTTGGGGCCGATGCGCCATTTGATAGCCTTCTTAGAACTGATATATATATGTTTGAGTTTGACTTAATTTGAGACAGCGTCTGATATTTGTACACGCATAAGCTCTGTTTGTGATTCGGATTCTGTGAATGTGTTTGGGTGCCCAGCTCGGGCACTAGTCACGGCCTACGGGGCTAGGTCGTGACACGGTCATGTGCCCTCTCTTGGCCGTTTTTCCCCTTCTTTCATTTTCTCCCTTTTTCTCTAATTTTCTAGAATTTTCTTAAATGATGAATGATAATTTGTCTTGCTTCATGACTTGTACACATATATACTTGACTCCTACAATGTAGTGTACACATATGCCACTTCATGGCATGAAAATATTGGCCAACATATGGGTGGGGCCCACGGCCACCTTGGCCTTTTGGCCATTTCATGAAAATTCTTTTCCAACTTTTGGCCCCTAATTTTTCTTATTCCAAATTTACCCTTAATGCTCCATTCCAATAAAAAGGATGAATACGCAACTTATACATTCTAAAAAAAATTATAACCTTGTCCTTAACTTCCCGCCATTAACTCGGAATATTCAAATGTACAAAATGCGAGGTATAACATCCTTCCCCCCTTTAGAACATTCGTCCTCGAATGTTCAACTAGTCTTGTAAGGTCTTCTAAGGATCTTGGGGGGGGGGTTCCTTTTATAGCCATTACATACCGTTCATTCATCAATCTTCATAGCCAACTTCGGAATTTAGATCACCTATTCTTCATCTCTCCCTCAACTTCCTAGGTCATCTCCTCCCTATTATTGTTCTGCCACACGAACTCGGACTCGTATAATCGTAACGCAAGCACCGATGACTTGCATCCCATTAACAATACCTCCAACAGATCCCAGTGTGTAGGAACTTCGGGGTGTAATACCCTTTTCTCCTTGGGAACAGTTATTTCCCTTTTAGGGTTCGATTTTCAGTTACTTAATCCTTCCTTAAGACATACGTCGGTCTCTTCTCATTCTCACTTAACTCCTTTATTGCCTGCAACCAGAATTTAGCTAGTATCTCGCTTTTACCCAGATTTTTGCCTCCATTATTGTGCTCTTGACTTATCATGCCATAACTACCCATCGACCTACAATATTCCTTTTCCTTGTACTAGCGGTCATCTCGTCAGTCCCTCTTCCTTGTTAGCTTTCCGGTGCGGACTTTTTTTATAATTACGGTTGGGTATTGCTTCGCACTGACGATCCATATGATTCCATAGCATATGCTCTCATGTTTAAATTACTTAGTGGTCCATAAACCTTCTGCTAACATCTGATGGATTCTTTTATTCCATTCATGAGAGTAGCACTCTCTCTTTTCTTTAAATTTTTTCCAACTACCCCTCGCTGTTCCTTTTTACTACAACTGTCACTATCCTTCCAAGTGTCTTTTCGGGTTTATTATCTTCGCTGACACCCTTTTGTACCTTTAGCTCGAAGATCTTTCTCGCTCTTCACTCTCCTGTCTCACATTATGTTGCAATCTCTGCAAGAATACGCGAAGGCATTCAGATTGGCCCATGAAATACCTCAGCGTCGCTTTACTAATCCTTATGCTCTACCTTGTCTTCCCTTCTCTTGTCTTACCTCCGGTATCGAAACAGATCCTTAGTTCAACCATAGTCATGCCTCGTCCGTCCTCAGCACTAATTCCTTTTTTTTGTAGTTGGCTTAAACCATTATTACATTCTCCGTAGTGTCCCCGAAATTTCACAACTGTATTGTCCTTGCTAAGCGTTCGCTCTTCTTGTCAAACACTTACTTAGTCTTATTCTTAGCATACCAATACTTACAGGTGGCATCCCTATCCTTATACAACTTGTATAAAGTACGTTCCATCTTAGACATAGTCCTTCCGTCCTCTGTTTATTCTACTTCTATATATATTGTTCATTTCAAAACTCGCTCGTCCTATTTTGTCATATTTCTTCCCTTTCTTTAATCACGACTCCCTCACTCCTACCGTAAAGAGTTTTCTATTCTCTCTTAATATCTCTTGGCACTTAGTCGACTCATAGTCTTTGCAAAACTGCTTGCATAGCATCGCTATCCTTCCTACTATTTCTTAAGTTATTCAATATCATTCTCTTGTCATACTCTTTCCCTCCTACACGTCCGCTTCCTAGCGTCATGTCACTCAAAGTCTTTGTAAAACTTCTCGCTCTACCTTAAATATCATCCAGACTTTGATCCACCTATTGCTGGTTTCCCAATCTTACTAGCTTATTTTGGTAAAGGGCCTCTTTGTAGCTCAGGCATCCGTATCCAACACATTATCGTGTCAATTGTTTCTATCACAACTTTGCACTCCTCTCACCCGCTTCCCCCCTTTAGGGGTGTACCTATACCATTATCCGTTTATACTTGCCCCATGTCCTTATCTCCAACCTCAATTAGGCAGCATTTTTATTCCAACGATAAGTATCCAAATTTCTCTTGGAATATTATCTTTATCTCAACCTATCTCGGGTGCTCCCTTTGATATCCCTTATCATTTCTCCCATTTATACCTATCTTTTATTCTGCACCCGAGGAATCTTGTGCTACCTCTGTGTCATTTAGGACACACTACTCCTATATAATCCTTCTCTCTTTTTCAAAACGTATTCTATTCACCCAAGTTTATCCGTATCATCCCATTTATTCATTTTTTCTCCTCGTCCTAGCACCTTCGTCGTCTACTTTGTTTTTCCTCGCCTTTCTATAACTTGGCTTTTCATCGTTCCCGTCACTTATGGCACTCGTGTCCTCCGTTACACACGTCATAACCTATTACTACACTATTGTCTCGCTTCCTTCTTATTTTTTTTCTTTCCGTTAACTCCTTCTCTTCACCGACCTGATCCGCCCTGTCCTACACGTCCTCTTAAGGTTTCGCGCTACTCCGTCAAATTTTCCTTAAATTAATCTAACTTCTCATTTGCCTCTTACGCCGAATTTGTAAGACTTTTCGTAAAAAAAACTTCCCAGGGGTCACCCATCCTAAAATTGCTCTCATCCTAGCACGCTTAACCTTGAAACTTTGATGGAATCGGGTGCCTTAACGCTTTACGATCGCGTCCACCTCACCGCACGACCTTCTACACATAATATTGAGTAGGTCGGAATCTTAACATATTCCCAAAACGCCCTCACAACACATCCCGATTTATCTTATTAATACATTCCTATCCGTCACAATTCTTTTTTTTTCATACCCCAGTCTTACTCGTATCATTATTCCCGTGACTATAATCTCATCATATTTTTCTCCTACCTATCGATTCAAAGTCATGCCTTAATATATCACTCTATCAAACCTACCAATCCTTTCTAATCATCTCTTAATATCACCAGTCCGTTCCAAATTCCTCATTACCATATCCCCATCGACCTCCTGTTTACTCTTATCACTAATTCCGCAATTAACTTGTTCTTCCTAAAGGGCAGCCACTACTCACTTTGTCCAAATCCCATCGTTACTATTCATATGACCTTTTCAAAACATATTCCAAACTTACATCTTATCTCGTATGTATTTCCGGAAAATTTCGGCGTAGTTTCCTCTCGTATTCCTTACTATCCCAAACACGCACGCGAAATACCAACAATGCCTCACGGGGGCCATCGCATATATGTATATATCATATCGTATCGTATTGTATCACGGCACACCCGGGGCTCCCAATATCCACAATAGGTATGAAAATAATGGACTTACCTCGTACGTCCAACACGACCACGCGTGTTACACTTTCTTTTACTTTCCCTTTTACTTTCAACTTTACATTTCAATCGTACATCAATACCGTACTCGACATATCTTTCCTACCTTTGCTTACTGCGTGCTTTATAACTTCCATTATCGTCGGTCACCTTCTTCGATCGATGTCGTTATTCCGCTAACATCGAAGGTTAGTGCAAAATATCTCATTTCCTATGACTTGGCTCTATGGCACGATCTAAGAGGTGAAAGAAGAGTAACCATCTCTAGATGCCCGTAGCCTCTCTACTCGTTTATAAATGTGGCCGGCTTCACACCATAAAACGGGACTCTACGGACACGACTTTGCGGCACAACCCCTAGGACGAACCGCTTCGATACCAATTTGTCACACCCTTAATCCGATAGGGTTGATGACGGGCACCCGACCCTTTTAGGGCCGAGCGAACCCGCCGACTCTTGTAATATTCATAATCATGCCGGCCCTCAAATCATGCCACAAGTACATAATGAAAGTTTTACGAAGAACAATATGCTATTTACCTTTCTTGGATCAAATAAAATCTGTAACATATAAAACTTATAATACAATGCGTAATAATACATCGGCTTACATAGCCATTTATACAACCGACATCTTATACCCACGACGCTGTCTGCAAAGTCTCTAACACAGAACATGATACCATAACATGACACACCGACTCGGCAGCACTCCGGAGAAAGTGGAGCTCGCCAATCCCGCTGGAACATCTTCTACTAATGTCTTTAGCTCATCTGGGTGTACCTGCGCGGCATGAAACGCAGCCCCCGAAGAAAGGGGGTCAGTACGGAAGATATACTGAGTATGTAAAGCATGAAATGTAGTAAGCGGGATCATACTGAAGTAAAGAGTACAGAAGATCATAAGACTTGTCTTCGAAAATATTTATCATGCATATCAAAATCATATAATCATCATATATACATATAGCGTGTCCCGGCCCTCTAGTGAGGGACTCGGTAGGTAAAATCATATCATAATCATATCATCATATCATCGTACATATATACCGTACCGGCCCTCTGTGAGGGACTCGGTGAGCAAAATCATATCGTAATCATGTATGCATGTCCATATACATATATACATACCGTACCCGGCCCTCTAGTGAGGGACTCGGTGAATAGCGTGTCCCGGCCCCGCTAGCAAGGGACTCGGTAAATAATCATAGCATCATATACCGTACCCGGCCCTTTCGGGACTCGGTCGTACCCGGCCCTTTCGGGACTCGGTGAATAATCATATCATCATATACCGTACCCAGCCCTTTCGGGACTCGGTGAACAATGCAAAGATATGTGCAAGAATACGTACCCGGCCCGGGACTCAGTGAAAGATACATTGAGGCTGGCACGAGCAGAGTAGTGACAAACCATATGCATAAAAAACATCATCATAGACTCAATGAAGTAGTCTAAACGGAATGTCATTTGAAAATCGGACCATAGTTATATCAAATATCTTTCGGACGTTATTCGGAAACATAGCATATATCATAAACGTATTAACAAAACCATAGAGATCATAGTCATATGCCACACCAATCCGAGTCCGCCTCAGAAGGTTACGAACATTATTCACTTTAGAACTTTCTAGGAACAAATCGAAGCGATCCGAGCCTTTCTATGAAAGTTACGGACGTTCGTAGTTTCAGAATCGTTTAGAAACAAAACTCTTTTGAAAATAAAACCTTTATGCAACTTTTGAAATTTAATTATACAAATGACATAAGGACCACATTAAGAATACGAGTATCAAGAAACCAATAAGAATCATGAACATGCTCGGATCACCAGAATAGAATTACCTCGAGATTCGTGTCATAACTTACTTTCAACTAAGACATGTCAAAGAAAGAGAGGTTGAGCTTTACATACCTTAGCCGCTTGATAAGCTAATCCGAACTTGCGTCTCGACTTCTCACGATCTACAATAATGTCGCTAGGTATCAACCATTAGCCATAATACTTAAGAATCCAATTCCAAATTAACACTTTGTCTACAAAAATTCCGGCAGCATTTCCCCTATAACTTCAACATCCCCGCGAATTCAACTCGGCCAAATCAACAACAACCAAAGCAACAACCATACTAACAATATCCATAAGTGATTCAAAACGCATTCTAACATTAATAATTCCTTTCTACACAATTCGACAACATTTCATTTATATTCAAATAAACTACATACGATCAATTCAATATCAATGCTCGCATATTCGATTACTAATCCGCAACCATTCACACATGATTTAAGAACATTCCAAGCGATCCGCACAATATTCAAAACAACCCAAACCATAGGCCATTCCACCCGAAATCTTCCAACTACATTAAGAGCATGAATGACACATTTTCTTCTTCCGAATTCATAAACTATATCAACAATTCCATACGTTTACCAACATTATTTCCATAAATTCAAGAAGCATATTAAAATCACATTAACTACCAAATCAGCCCACACAACCATAACTTCAACTTGGATCATTAAACCTTCATTTTTCAACATAAAATCCACAACAACATCGAAAATACTAAATAACATTAATTCATTTCTCCTACACCATAACCATATCACGGCCACACACCACAACACAACTTTCATGATTTCATTCATTTCTACATATCACAACATGCACAAACAATCATAAAACATGTAAAGAAGGATTAAACCTCACCTTCTCCTTCAATTCCTCTACACGGCTAGATGCACCTTTGTAAGCAACAACGAATGGTTTACTCGCTTCCACAACCACTCCACGTTATAGAGGGCCTTCCAATTAGTAGAGGAACTAGGAGAAAATAATTTTTCTCTTTCAATTTCCATGGGTCATGTTCGGCCATCCCATGGCCGAACACCCTCTCTCTATTTTCTTTCCTTTCCTCTCAAGTTTCTAGAGTTGTAAAATGTTGGCTTGTGCCTTGTATGCCATATATATTATATATATATATATATATATATGGGATACATGGCCGGTCATGTGCCCTCTTGGCCGTTTTTCCCTTCTTTCTTTTTCTCCCTTTTTCTCTAATTTTCTAGAATTTTCTTAAATGATGAATGATAATTTGTCTTGCTTCATGACTTGTACACATATATACTTGACTCCCACAATGTAGTGTACACATATGCCACTTCATGGCATGAAAATATTGGCCAACATATGGGTGGGGCCCACGGCCACCTTGGCCTTTTGGCCATTTCATGAAAATTCTTTTTCAACTTTTGGCCCCTAATTTTTTTTATTCCAAATTTACCCTTAATGCTCCATTCCAATAAAAAGGATGAATACGCCACTTATACATTCTAAAAAAAATTATAACCTTGTCCTTAACTTCCCGCCATTAACTCGGAATATTCAAATGTACAAAATGCGAGGTATAACAACCAAAGCGAGAATCTGTACCTGCGGGCATGAAACGCAGCCCCCGAAGAAAGGGGGTCAGTACGAAATATGTACTGAGTATGTAAAGCATGAACTATAGCAATCAAGATGATAATCGAAATAAGAAGCACAGAGAACATGTACAATGATCAGAATACCAAAATGCTTACTTTGAAATACAAATCATGCATATTAATATCATATCTATATCCGGCCCATTATAGGACTCGGTGAACATGGACGCCACCCCGCCTTTGGCGCCATAACACAGCATAACTCCGCATCACAGCATAACTCCATAACACAGTATAACACCATTACACAGCATAACTCCATATCACAGCATAACTCCGTATCACAGCATAACTCCATAACACAGCATAACACCATAACACAGCATAACTCCATAATATATATATACCGTACCCGGCCCTCTAGTGAGGGACTCGGTGAAAGATGTAATAACAAAATGCACAAATAGAGTAGTGAGTAATCATATGCATATAAATCATCTTTTGAGACTCCATGGATAAGTAGACTAATCAACGCTCGAGTATCAGGACGATAGTCGTGTTCAGTATTCTTTGAGTATCATTATGAACTATATCAGAATAACGCCTCAGGGATCATAGACACGTATTAAGTTAATCCGAGTCAGTTTACAAAAGTTATGAACATTATTCATTATAGAATCCTTTAAGAATAGGAACCTTTATGCATCATTTACTATTCACTCATATAAAAGACTCGAGGACAATAGCTCGACTATATTAAGAATTCTAATATCAAGAAGTGAATAAGAATCATAAACATGCTCGGAACTTATGAATAGAGTTACCCCAAAGCTCATATCGTATCTTACTTACATCTAAGACATGCCAAAAGAAAGAAGGGATAGGCTTTACATACCTTTAGCGTTTATACGCAACACAACCCGTATACGCTGCCCAATAGTACTTTAACCTATATTAAAATGTCAAGAACTACGATTAGGCTACGAGGGAATTCGAAACGCATTCTAACGTTAGTAGCTTCTTTCTAAATAATTTGACGACATTTCCTTTACATTCAAATCAACTACATATAATCAAGCCAACACCAATGATCATACGTGCAAGCGCTAACCCGAGACCATTCATACAAGACTCGAGAACACTATGGACAACCCGCAAAATATTCAAAGCAGCCCAACCAACATACTATACAACCCGCAACCTTCCAAACTCAACAAGAACAACAACAACAATTTCCTTTCTTCCAATTTCATGAACTATACCAACAACCACACGTTAACAACATCATTTACATAATTACAGCAAACTATATTAACATCATATTAACTTCTAAAACAGCCCACAAGCAATTACAACTTCAACTTGAATCGTTAAACCTTCATTCTCACCATAAAATCCATAACAACAACAACCAAAATATCAAGTAAATCAATTCACTATTTCCCTACACAAACAGCCCCTACACGGCCTCAACATCTACATATATAATTCCATGATTTCTATTCATTTCTACATACTACAACACGTTCAAACCATCCACAACACATGCAAAAAGAGATTAAATCTTACCTTTAACACTTGGCTTTTCAACTTGGCTCCAACTTGTGCCTTGAATTTATACTTGTTCTTGTTGCCCCAAAGTCATCTCCACGTTATTACACACCTTCTCTAGAGTTGAAATGCTATCAAAAATTATTTTTGATCAAGAATCAAGGACCTCACTCTCGGCCGGCCGTGGCGGGAGGCTCTCTCTCTTATCTCTTAAGCTTTCTATGTTTGGTGAAGATGAAATGGTTGCTTTGTCATCATATTACTATTTATATGGTACCTAGGTGTTGGACACATGTCCCACTCATGGCTTGAGCCAATCAAATGTGGCCAAGCCATGGGTGGGACCCACACGGCCAATTTCAACTTAATTAATGAAATGATTAAGTCTTAATCCCACTTTAATAATCTAATCATGGTTAATTAATCCCTAATCTCTAATAATAATTCTATACCAAATAAAATTTATAAGCAACTTGTGCATTAAAACAAAATCGGAGATTAAAAGTCTCTACCTCGGATCCCAAAATAATCTTGTCCTTAACTTGTCGCGATTAGCTTAAAATATCCCAACGTATAAAAATATGGGATATAACATCCTTCCTCCCTTGAGAACATTCGTCCTCGAATGTTATACTAGTCTTACAGGGTCTTATAAGCACTTCGGGGAAAACTCTTTCATAGCTATCATATACCTTTATCGCCAACCAATAAAATCAATGAGAAATTCAGATTACCTGTAGGCATCGGAAACAAGTGAGCATATTTCTTCTTCATCTCCTCTTCAGCTTCCCAAGTCATCTCCTCCTTGTTATTGTTCCGCCACAATACCTTAACGGAAGCCACGTCTTTAGTACGCAACCTTCTCACCTGACGATCCAGTATAGCTACCGGATTCTCCTCATATGACAGCTCTTTCGTCATCTGGACATCATCCACAGGGAACACCCTAGAAGGGTCACCAATGCATTTGCGAAGCATAGACACTTGAAACACTAGGTGTACTGCTTCTAGATCAGAGGGTAGGTCTAATTCATAGGCAACCTTGCCTACCTGACTAACAATGTGATAAGGCCCAATATACCTTGGGCTAAGTTTCCTACCGAATCTCATTACACCTTTCATGGGTGATACCTTCAAGAATACCCAATCGCCAACCTGAAACTCTAAGTGTCGAAGTCGATTATCTGTATGTGACTTTTGTCGACTCTAAGCTGCTAATAACCTTTCCCGAATAAGTTTTATCTTACCAATGACTTGCTGAATCATATCTGGGCCGATTAGCTTAGTCTCCCCACATCAACCGGCCCGGTAGGTGATCTCGCACTTTCTATCATACGGGGCCTCATACGGTGCCATACGGATGCTAGAATGGTAGATATTATTATAAACAAACTCAATAAGTGGCGAGATGATCGTCCCGGCCCTACATACAATTCAATGACATAGGCCCACACATATCTCACTGGCGTCTAAATAGTACGCTCGGCCTGTTCGTTAGTCTAAGAGTGAAATGCTGTGCTAAGACTCACCTGTGTCACCAATCCCTTCTGGAATGATCTCCAGAAGTTAGCTATAAACTGAGCTCTTATGTCCGATATAATAGATGTGGGAAGCCCATGAAGTCTTACCACTTCCTTGATATATAACCTCACATAATCCTCAGCTGAATAAATAGTCTTGACTGGAAGAAAATGAGCTGATCTTGTCAGCCTATCTACATTAACCCATATAGCATCATACTTACGTAGGTGCGAGGTAAACCTATAATGAAATCCATATTAGGGATGCTTGACCTACGTATATTACTTGACTTCTTTAAAAGACTTAAGCTGTCACCCCACTTCTTAGCTTTTAATCTTAATCCTTAGAGTTGGCTATCAAATAGTGCTGGAGTCCCCTCGTATAATAACTTTACATAGCTGCTCTGTGCTTTCCACTACAAGAAAACTGCTTATTAGCGAAGGGAAAACTGGTCCCTAAAAGTGAATAGGGACCAGAAATTCTGGTCACCAACTCGTCCTTATAGGCTCCGCCGCTAAAGGTCATTAGCGACGGGATGGAGTAGCTGGTCCCTATATGGTTTTTGCGACTGCCATAATACTGGTCCTTAAAACACTTTTATGGACCATATTTCTGGTGCCTAAGTGAGGATTTTCACGCTTGCAGACTGGTCCAATTTATTTTAGGGACTAGATTTTTGGTCGTGATTTGATGCTAATAGCACAAGGATAATGGGTTTAGTGACCAGATTTTCTGCTCCTAAAAATGATTTAAGGACTACTTGTCTCGTCTCCAAATAAATATTTTACTGGTCCCAAAATCAAACAATTTCCTACTAGAAATATCTGGTAACAAAATGATATAATATAAATATATAAATTAAAAAAATGGTCAACATTTGACACCATACATCAATGATGTAAGCTAGTCATCATAGTATCTTGTACATAACCCGGAGCATAAAACCTATCTAATTAATATCCATAGCAAAATGATAGTCAATCTGTACGTCCTGAAAGATCTGCTTCTCGTAAACTTCAGTTTCCATAACCTGTAAAAGTATTTAAAATTTCATTTAGAAAAGACTACAAAAATCAATTGGAAAATTGGTTAAATAACAAACCATTACATCAAGTAAATGACAATGTATAGTTTGGTAAAACTTGAGAAAGCAAATTTGATAAGCTGGTGTAAACAACTATAGCTCATGTAAAGGCTAATTACTGAAGTTGCTTAGATGTTTTTCAAAATTGATATATGTTGAATAATGAAGCAGCAGTTAACTTATGGTGATGTTGCACAAATGTTACCTCAAAGAAGAGTTTTAGCGTCATTTCCTGAAGCTTTACTTGCAGGTTCTTCACCTCATATAGTTTTCAACTTCTTGCTAACAGTATCCTCTATAATATGCTTAAGTCCTTCTTGTTATCTCAACTGGATCTATACTGTTTCATTGCAGCAACAACCAACTTCTGAGACTGATTTGCAGAGGCTCTTCAATTTTAGATTTAACAAGTTAAAGAAGATTCATTTATAAAGATTGAAGAGCAGAAGGTTCTAATGCCAATTCAATTGATTATGGCAACCTTGTGACTGCCATTTCTGTCAAATAAAAGCTTAAAATTTAGATTTTTAGTCCTGCTACTAGGAGCTTTTGTGCACAGTTGCTAGCTAAAATAAGATTCCAGCTACAAGACAATTTCAGTAGCAAATATCCATTTAAAATAAACTTTAGCAAGCACACAAGCTCCATAATCAGCTACCAGAATCTAAGACAAGCACCACAATCAGCAAGTACACATGTACCATAATCAGCACTTCAATCCTTTTTTTCTTATTATAATCAACACTTCGACATTTCATTTCTTAACCTATTAATCAATATTCCAATTGAAGTTAACACTTAGTTGCATACGGAGAGCATGAAAGATTCATTTGCTCAAGACAGGGAGTATGCTCATGCTTCAAAAATTGACCGAACAAGCAAATATATTTTAAAGAGAAATTAAAATTTAGGGTACGTTGTTACTCACTTGGTATCATAAAAGGAACAATCATTCTACTGAAATAGATGATGTCGGAGGTTGGAAATTGGGGTGTTGAGCTAATAACAACTATTTTAATTGCTTCAGTTCTTTCATCTCATTTTCAAAGTTAGACGAGCGATCTCAAAGATTGATTTTCTTCTTGAGTTGAACGTAGCTCAAACAACAACTCAGCCTTTGAAGAAGTCCAACCTTTCAAATCTTTCGCCTTTACTCCACCTCCAAAGCCAAATACATGGCTACGAGTTTGAGGTCCAAAGCATTTTCTACAACCCCTATGCTAGGAAGAGACGGTTCGGGCTGTGCCCAATTCTTGAATTTGAGCCAACAAAGTATATAGAATGACTTATGTTAGAACCCATGATAACCAAAAGTAAAGTACACGTTCAATTAACCAAACACACATGTTTCTCGATTGATTCTGAATTGACAAGTGAGTTATTCTTCTTGCGAGTCTCAAAGAAAATAGTTCCCAAATCTGGTGGGTTTCCATCTTTTCCACCCTTTACAAAAAATAAACATGTCAAATGATGGCTCGTCAATATTACAAAAAATTATGATTAATGATAACACCTTTTCATAAATAATCTCTCTAATGCCCTTGCTACCAATATGATGAAGCATCTTCAACTTAGCTCTATTTGATAAATAATCTCTTTTAGCCCTTCAAGTACTTTTCGTGTAATTTTCCTCTCCATTTGTTCCATAATTCTTTCATCCATCCCAAAATATGATCGCGATGAATATTCATGTCATCACTCTAAAATTAATCCTACAACAAATAAAACATAGGTTGACATCCAATATGCTATTAAACTAGAGTTGGTGTTTTCCTTTTCTTTCTTTAAAAGTACGAAGTATGTTGAAACTGTGAGTTCTTACTAGTTCCACGTAAAATCTAGTAACAAAATTTCACATCACTTCAAGACCATATCTGCTTATAATCCTATATATATATATATAACTTCAACCAAATGTTGTCCAAATGCCTACTAAGAACCGTCAGAATGATGCTACTGAAACAATAGAACACCATAAGGAGCCATACCTCTGTACAGAAATATTCTATCTAAGTATTAGAGATCTGTTTCCAGAAAACAATTCCATCCTGTTAGAGTCATCCCAAAAAAAACACGAACATGCAGAACCAAGCATCAGCAAAATTGCACCATTTTATAGAGTAAAACTGCACCAATTCATAGATCAAAATAGCATCATAACTCCAGCAGAATATCCACAAAACAATAGTAATTTGGGTACCTAAACATGGACCAAAGCTTAATAGTATTTCAGACTCGACAAAAAAGAACAACTATTAAAAACAATCACCTAAACTGCATCTCCAGTATCCTTTACATGTACCAAAATTGACCTATAAATGCAATATATATATAAATGTCCATCTTTTAAAAAGTTACATTGTATCCCAAATGAAACTGTACCACTAAGATATATTAGAGTATAATATCATGTGAGGAACTGCACTAGAAAACTACAATGATATGAGGTGCAATCAGGTCAGATGCTGAATAGATCAAAAAGCTATTTTTATATGCACAGAAACTGTTCTAGCAGTTTAGCATTAGAAGTAGCTCAGCTTACTGGTTTTTCCAGAGATGACTTCCCATTCAAATACTTGGGATGTCCTATTTTCCATACAAGAAAGAAGAAGATGTATTATAATTATTTGATAAAAAAAAGTGAAGGACAAGTTACAAAACTGGAAAGGAAAATTGATGTCATTTGGTGGTAAAGCAGTGCTCATAAAGAGTGTTCTTCAAAGAATGCCTATGTATTTACTTTTAGCAATGGTTCCCACAAAATACACTATCCAAGAGCTGCATAGATTATTTGCTAGATTCTATTGGAGCAGCATGGAGGAGAAGAGGAATAGGCATTAGACATCATGGAAAAATATGTGTTTTCCAAAAGAGGAAAGGGGCATGGGATTCAGGTCCCTTTTTGATGTTTCAAAGGCCTTGTTTGCTAAGCTATGGTGGAGATTCAGGACTAGTTGCACACTATGGTCCACATTCATGTGGAACAAATATTGCAAGAAACAGATTCCAACTCTGGTTAAATGGAAAGGAGGATCACAGTTGTGGAAAAGAATGCTGGAAGCTAGAGATGAAATGGAACAACACATTTGGTGGGAAACAAAAAGTGATTCATCTAGTCTATGGTTTGAAAACTGGACTAGACTAGGACCATTGATCAAACTTTTACCATTTGGTTATCATGTCAATGAAGATTTAGAAGATGTGGATGCTGTGTTATCAGAAGGAAAATGGGATATTGATCTGTTGCACACAATAGTTCCTGAGGAAATTGTAGATCACATAAGGTCTAAATTGATACTTCAGGAGGGGGAAAGACAATGTGACAAACCATGGTGGATGCTGACAAGTACAGGGAAATTCACAGTGAGTAGTGCATGGGAGGTTATTAGACAGAAAAAACAGCAGCAATGGTTCTATAGAAACATATGGATCAAAGGCCTTCCTTTCAAGATAGCTTTCTTTTTATGGAGAGTATGGCATAGAAAGTTACCTGTTGATGATGTTTTGGCTTCTATGGGGATTAATCTGGCTTCAATATGCAGATGTTGCATGGTTCCTCAACAAGAGACTATGATTCATCTGTTTTTAACTGGGGAATTTGCAGCAGAGATTTGGCAGGTATTTGCAGCAGCAGCAGGAGTTAATGGTCCTTTTGTACAGATCAATCAAGCTGTCACTAAATGGTGGACAGCAAAGTGCAACTCCAAGCTGAGGCCTCTTTATCAAGCAGCTCCATCCATCATTATGTGGCATTTGTGGAAAAGGAGAAATACTATTGTGCATGGGGGGAGGATATCTAGAAACCAAGTATTATATGGCATTAATCAGCAGCTGGTCCAACTTGCTAAACAACTTTATCCAGGCTTGACACTGCCAGATAATTGGCCACAACTGGTGCAGGTTTTAGAAGTTCATCAGCCATATATCACTTGTACAACTGTGCAGTGGTTAGTTCCTCCAACAGGTTGGTTCAAGTGTAACACAGATGGGGCTTATAAGAGCAGTACTGGTCAGAGTTCTTCAGCTTTCTGTATAAGAGATAGTGCAGGGGACTTAATTTTTGCATGGGCAAGTATAACAGCAGAAACATCCTCTCTTGAGGCTGAGGCAAAGGCAATCTTAGAAGGAGTAATCTATTGTGCTAATAATCAATTTTTTCCCCTTATTATAGAGACAGACTCACTTGTCATGAGAAAGGTGTTAGATGGGGAATGGAAAGTGCCATGGAAAGTATGCATGGAGATTAATAAGATTCAGGAATGGAGACAGAAAGGGCAAACTCAAATGGCTCATGTGTTCAGAGAAGGCAACAAACTAGCAGATTATTTGGCTAACATGGTTGTTCATTTTGCAGGTGTTCTTCAATATCATTCTTATCAGGATCTTCCAGCTGAGGCAAAGACTATTGTTTTAAGTGACAAAATGCAGATGCCAAGCTTTAGATTCAAGACTTGGAAAACTAGGGAACCAGATTGAGCACAGCATCAGACTGCATGATATTTCAGCATCATGCAGCAATTTTGGAATGCAGCATAAGAAGAGTAGCATGAGTCTCATGCCTAATACTTAGTTACTAGGGAAGTTCTATTCAATGTGTGGTATTAACCTTTGGTTCATCCTATTGGAAGAATCTCCTTAGTAGCATTAGTTGTTGGTGTGACACTGATGAATATTCAGTAGGCATTGTCATAAAGTAAATTTAGCAGCAAAAGCAGAAGCAGAATGACAGCTATAGCATAGTTTCAACTTGAACGATTCTTCATTTGTTTTTTTTTTATTCCATAAGCACCTAGTGAGAGCTTTGAGGTGACTTGAAATGGAATCAATCCAATGTTGGAGCAGAAGTAGCAGCATGTTATTTTTGCTTTTGTTTTTGCATTTTTTACCACTAATCATATTGTAGGCACTTTTGGCCAATTTTCTCTGTAAAGACTATTTTGATTAATAAATTTCAACCAGCATCATGCTGGTTGCTTTGATTAAAAAAAAAAAAATTGAGTACTCTGCTACTTCTACACGAAAATATTAATCCAAGACAAAAGTGCACTGGTTATGAAAATTTAGAGGACAATTTGTGCACCAGGTTATGGAAACTTAGAGGACAATTTATATGTACAAATTAATAACACGATAAATTTGAGAAATCATACCTGTTTCAAATTATTGGGTGTACTGCATAACTTCATCAGTAGATGGAGAACTTGGAATATTAGCTTGTATTCCTTGAACAGACATGGTAGAATCTATTTTCCTAATGTTTGAAAGTGGTGGCATACTTTGACTAGCACAAATACCACTACGGAGGATAGGTCCCACCTCCACAAATACAATGCCATATTCATCTTCTTTAATTCCTTTAGTTTTATCATACACATCAAACCAATTACATTGAAACAACATCACTCTTCTACCCATGAATTGCAGTTCAAGAAAATCAGTTAAAACTCTTACAAGAAATGTCCAAAGATGCACATTTCTTTTTATTAAACTTGATAACTCATCCATATTATTAAAACTTTCTACGATATCACAAGAATGAAATAAGCTATTGACTGATATGCATAATGTATAACTCACAATTGCTCAAGAAAATGAGAAATTAAAACACACAAATCAGCTTAAAGCTAAGTCACTGATTTTCTATCTTAGGTTACTTAAATAAAAATATAATACACTAGCTATTCCCACAATTTAAAAAAAAATGTAATGACTAAGGAGAACTAAAACAACCTTCTGGCATACACAAGAACACGAGAATAATAATGTTCTTCAGCTTATACAAAAAACAAATAGTAGGCTTTATTTATGTAGTGACAAAGCAAAATTTGCACTCCATCAAAGCTAAAATTTTCAATCAAAACCGAGTCTATAGTATAATGCTCAAAGCTGAAGTAATATTTTGGCCAAACACAACAAACTTACACAAAGACACACATTTTATAACTTCACTAAAATGGAAGACTAAAATATACCCACACAAGAAAGCTACAAAATCAAAGTAAGAGTTGGGCTAAAAACAGAAGAAAGCAGCACAAACCAGCTTAGACATATAACTTAATAGAAGTAAAACTACGCACTCATAGAAGCAACCCACAAAAGCATTTCTCAAATGATTCATGTTATAGTGTAAAACTTGGGAAGAAACCCAAAATAAAAGAAGGCAAACACATCTTTTAATCTGCAAGCATTCAACACTGTTCTTTCTCCCTGTTAAAGATCCTAAATAATGGGTTATTTTTTATATACACACAGGAAAAATGTAAACATCGACAGCAAATAGCATAGACGAAATCCTACAATAAATACTCAAGTTTCTCCTCCTTAACCCCCGAGCCCTAGCTTTAAATCCAATACTCTCACTTTTAGCCCTCACACAACAACAATCAGTACTCTAAGAAACCCAATTACAGAAGACCAATAAAATCATAAATTTTCTAGTTTCCATCGCAAAAAAAAAGAAAAAAAAGGAAGGGCATGAATCAGATAAAAGAAGAGAAAGAAATTAAACTCACTCTTGATTAATAAGCCTGATAATTCCAATGGTAGACAAGAGGGGTTGAGAGAGATGAATTTTAGGATTCTGATTGATGAAAGTTGCCGCTCAGGGATTTTAGAGTGAGAGGGAACTTTTTGGAGCTATTTCATTTTTAATAGGTTTGCACCTATAACTCCCTATGAAATATTGGTTTTTGGGACCAGGGTCTAAGTTTTTTGGACACCACTTATTTATTTAGAAAATAAAAAAGTGTATTACGGACAAGAAAAAAATCTCATCCCTGAAAGTATACATTTAGAGACCAAATTTTTAACCCGTCGCTAAATCTTGGTCGCTAATAAGCAGTTTTCTTGTAGTGTTCACTCTCATTCACTGGTATAACCCTGAAAGAATTTTTGGATTTGACATATAAATTCACTTGTCGCCAAGAACTAGGAACTTTGTTCTGATCGTCTCACTTAAACCATTCTATAATTCCGCTTAACCCAACTTGTAACACTTCAGGCACATTATCTCGTGTCATTTCTTTATCTTTAATTCAAACTCTTCTATTGCCCCTTTGCTCAGACTTTGCTCTTAACTTCCCTGTCACACATTATGTTGCAATCTTTACAAGAATATGCGAAGGTGCTCAAATTAGCCCAAGAAATACCTTATCGTCGCTTCATTAATCCTTATGTTTTACCTTGTCTTCTCCTCTCTTATCTTACAACCGGTATCGAGATAGATCTTTAGTTCAACCATGGCCATGTCCTATTTGCCCTCAGTACTAATTCTACCTCGGTAAATTGGGCTTAAACCATCTTTGCATCTTTCTGTAATGTGCCCAAAATATCATAACTGCATTGTCATTATTGAGTCCTTACTCCTCTTTATCAAGTACTCACTCACTTGGTCTTACGCTTAACATACAAATATTCGTAGGTTGCATAACCATCCTTGTACAATTTGTATAAGGCATATTCAATCTTAGACATAGTCTTTCCGTCTCCTGGTTCATTCTGCTTTACATATCTCATTCATACTAAACTCGCTCGTCCTATTTTATCATACTTCTTTCCCTTCCTTTATTCACTCTTTGACTTTCTCATTTCCTACCATAGGAGATTTTCTATTCTCTCTTCTTTGTTACTTATAAGTCGCAATATCATTAGCGAATAACTCTATTGCCAACATCTTAGCCTCGAGTCCTGTATAGCGTTGCTATCCTTTATAATATCCCTTAAGTTACTCGTTACCATTCTCTTGTCGTACTCTTTCTTCTTATAAGCACTCACTTTTTAATGGCATAACATTCAAGACCTTTACAAATGATTGTCAACACTGTCTCAAATACCATTCTGACTTCTATCCATTTATCGCTGGCTTTCAGATCTTACTAACTTGCTTCAGCAAGAGATCTCAATTGGAATTTAAGCATCTATATCAACATATTTCAGCGTCAATTGTTTCCATCTTATACTTGCATTTCTCTTACCCGCTTCCCCCCTTAAGGGTGTGCTTATACCATTATCCACTTATATTCTGCTCTATTTCCTTATTTCCAATCTCAAATTCATCTGATCTCTTTTTTTTCCACTTGGTATACTGTACCTTATCCATGTCTTTTCCTTATGATGTATAACTTTGATTATCCACGTACGAAACCTTAACAACATCACGAAGCGACGAGAACCTTTCTATATATATAGTATAGAATTTCGTCTGATAATCTGTACTCGAGTAATGTGACCAATGTAACAACTCGTCCGAGGCCACGCTCCACTCATTTCAATCAATAGTTAATTAGTACTTGTAGTCGTTCCGATCTCAATTTGGCAGCACTTATATTCCGACGATAAGTGTCCAAAGTTTTCTTGTAGCATTATCTTTATCCCAACCTATATCGTTTGTTTCCTTTAATAGATCTACAATACATCATTTGCTCCTCAAGCCTACCGTCTTTGTCCTTTAAGGATTCAACTATTTTCGAGGTGAAGTCGTGTACGCGTAGTACTCCTTTATACGTTATGGCCTTTCACCCTTGTTGTGTGCTCAATACCAACTTCTAACTTACTCAAGTCATCTCAAATTTACTTTAGTGATGACCTTATCTTATCACCTAGTCATCGTACCACACCTTTAGATTCATGACTATATATTCCCCTTTCATTCCATACTCGTACTTAATTAGTTACATCTATCTTGGGTGCTTCCTTTAGAATTTCCTTATCATTTCTCCCGCCTATGTCTATCTTTTATTCTGTACACGAGGAATATTATGCTACCTCTCGTATCCTTCAAACACATTACTTTCGCATAATCCTTTTCTCCTTTTTAAAACGTATTCTCGTACATTCATGTTTATTCATCTCGTACAGCCATTTTCTAATACTCATTCTACCTCGTTTCTCATCCTTTCTATAGTTTGGTCTTTCATCCTTCCGTCACTTATATTACTCGTGTTCTCGGTTATAAACGTTATGACCTATTACTTACATTGTTATCTTGCTTTCTTCTTATTTCCTTCTTTCAACTTACTCCTCCTTCTCTGGTGTCTGCTATCATTCCCGTTATCATGTAGTCTTTATTCTAAACTTTCCTCACGAGGCTTGATAGGTCTTTCTTATTCGTTCTATGGTTCGCTTTTCCGTTTCACACTTGCCTTTATATTCTTGTCATATAGATCACGGCATATCTTTGGCCACTTCCTCACTAGGCTTTACTTATTTTTGTAGCAGTCCTCATTATTTTCCCATTTTATTTCTAAGAAAATTTTGGCAGAGTTTCCTCTGCATTTCTTACTATCTCATAACCTGCACGCAGAAAATACCAACAATGCCTCACAAGGCCAACATATATATATTTACATCATATCCTATCACAGCCACACAGGGCTTCCAATATCAATAACGGTATGAAAATGGTGAACTTACCTCGTATGTCCAACTTTCACCTGTATGTATGACTACTTTCCATCCTATATTTCAAAATTTCCTGTGGTGAAGAGAACACTTTGATCGTCGTTACTTATAAACACTTAGTTGACGATCCCTTTGATTTCCGTTCGCCGCTATTAGGTAATAATTCTTAGCAATTGCACATACATGGGAAATTTTGATAAAGTCTCATATACCTGTAGTCGATCGGTCTCTACTCTGATCTGGTGATCTATAAGGTGAATTATGCTCCTCGTCATCGTCTACCTAGAATCCGCTTGTCTGGCCTTCATCATCTCGCTCGTCGAGCTTCGAGGAACGTAGATAACAGGACAACTCCTCGTTTCATCGACGGCTGGGATAGGGGTCGGAGTAATCCGTAATACTTGCGGGGTAGTGGCCCAACGTAGTGCTGCGCCGCCAGAGCAACCGCACAACCTCGGAATCTCCTTTCGGTGTCCCAAATGAATACTCGACGGATCCGTGTGTCATAACCGTCCTCGGGGGTCCTCCTCCCCGGATGTCAAAACTCGGAGGAATCGTCGCTCGGGTCCTCCGGGCGGGGTCGGAGCCTCCATGGAATAACCGAGGTTTCTCTTGCTCGCCCGGAGCCCGGGGTCCCGAATCTCTGTGGCCTTCTAGCGCCCTCACTATCCGAAGTTGATCTCTTCATCCCTCGCGGTCCGCACCTACCTACGGAAAGAGAGGTCGGAGCGATATTTCCTAGACTGCTCTATCGCACGATCTAAAAACGGAAGGAAATATAACTTCCTAAACGTCCCGTAGCTTTCCGTTTATAGATGTGGTGCACAACACACCAATAAACAAGACTTACTAGACACAAACGAGACACTCGAGGATGACGACTGCTCGATACCACTTTTATCACGACCCAACCCCGTAGGCCATGACTAGTGCCCGAGCTGGATACTCGTATACACCTGTTAACTATAACTAGCCCACAACTAGCATGATAAAGAACTTATACATAAAAAGCAAGATATCGTCTCAAAACTGTCGCATATATGGACATATCATAGCAACCTGTCTCCTGAGGAGTTACAACTTTTGATAGATAATATCACACATAAGCCGGCAAGGCTATCATAACATGTGGGAACACCCCAACTATATACATACGCAAGCCAACAAGGCTGCCACTACGAATGGGAACGTCCCAAAACATAAGTCCTATGTACACAACTAAATAGTAACTATATACCGACCCACACATATGTCTACAGACCTCTAAGAGTAACAACAGTATCCTATGATGGGACAGGGCCCCGTCGTACCCCTGGATAGACACATATATACAACAAAAGGATCTGTACCAAAAAGCTAGGCTCCGGAACAATGGAGCACTCCAAGTCAGCTGAATAGAAATCCTAAGCTGGCGGATCACCAAAGCAAGAATCTGTACCTGCGGGCATGAAACGCAGCCCCCCGAAGAAAGGGGGTCAGTACGAAATATGTACTGAGTATGTAAAGCATGAATGTTATACCCCGTACTTTGTACGTTGGAATATTCTAAGTCGGTTGCGATAAGTTAAGGATAAGGTTGCAATTTTTTTCGATTTTGTTAAAAGTACATAAGTTGCATATTCATCTTTTTATTGGTATGGAATGTTAAGGGTAAATTTGGAATAAGGAAATTTGGGGTTAAAAGTGAATTATGGAAAGTTGAACATTTCATGAAAATTTGGGGCCAAAAGTGAAGTTGTGGAAACTTAGAATTCATGAAAAAATGGCCATGTGGCCTTACACATGACTTGTGGGCCATAGGCCACATGTGTAAATTATATATGTAGAGAAAGATGACAAATTTAAGTCATCTTTATCATTTGTTGCCTTAGAAAGTTCAAGAAAAATGGAGAAAGAAAAGAGATAGGGGTGTTCGGCCATAAGGGGCAAAAATTCAAGATGAAGAAGTGATCAAGAAAAACTATTACCTTCAAGCAAACCTACTAATTGAAGGGTGCTTATTAACGTGGAAGTGTTGTTGGAAGCGATAGACCACTCGTTTTCATTGTTCACCACCTTAGGCAAGTTGTAAAGTTGAAGAAGAAAGGTGAGTTTTAATCTTGTTTTATGTGTTATGGATGGTTTATATGTGTTGTAGTATGCTAAAATGGATGAAATTCATGAAGGAAGTCATGTTGAAGTTGAGGCCGTGTATATGGTGTTTGGCCGTGTGTGTGTATGTTGTGTTAAAAGTAATGTATTAATTCTAATTAGCATGTTTTTATTGTTGTAGTGTGAAGAAAAGAATGAAAATCATCTTGGTGTGTGTTTATGATGTTGGCCGAAAATGGTCCCTTTGTGTGGTTGAGAATGAACAAATTGTCATTAGTATTTTAGTTGTCGTCGTTATGGGTTCTATGAGGAAAAAATTTAATGCAAGTTTAATGTTGTAAAGCGATGTTGTATTGGTTTGGAAGTTAATGTGAATTTTATGTAATTTTTGTGGTTAGGGAAGTGACATTGTTAAAGTATGGGTTGTTAATGTAATTCATGAATTTGAGAAAAGAAGGGTGTAGATTATGTTGTTTTCGGGTTTGGAGATAATTTCGGGTGAGTTGGGATATGATTTTGGTTGTTTGGAAATTTGTGTGAATTGTTTAAAGCGTTCTTGAATATTGTTTGAATGGTTTGGATTAGTAATCGAAGGTATAAACGTTGATATTGGTTTGGATGTGAGTAGTTGAATGGAAAATAATGAATGTTGTTGAATTATATAAAGAAGTGTATTTAATATTAGAATGCGTTGGGATTGAATATTAGTGTTGCTAGGTTGGTTGTTGGTGTTGTTGTTGATGAATTTGGCCGAGTTGAAATCTCGGGGTTGGTGTATTTACGGGAAATGTTTTAGAAATTTCGTAGAATTTGATGTTTGTTTGGAATTGAATTCCTAAATGTCTTCAACTAATGTTCGATATCTATTGACATTATGTAGACCTTGGAGAGCCGAGACTTGAGTTGGGTTAGCTTAGGGAGCGAATCAAGGTATGTAAAGCTTACCTTTCCTTCTTTTGGCATGTCTTAGATATGGCTAAGCTATGATACGTTATGAGCTTCGGGGGTAATTCCATTCTTGAAGTCCGAGCACGTTTACGATGCTTATTTGCTTCTTGATGTTGGTATCCTTATATGGTCAATCTATGGCTTATATGACTTTGTGTGATTGGTTATCAAATGTTGCATAAAAGTTTTGTTTTAAAAAAAAAAAGGTTTTGTTTTCAAAAAAAAAGTTTGTAACTACGAACGTCCGTAACTTTCACAGACAGAACCGGATGGCTTTGATATGCTCGAAAATGATTCTATGACGTATAATGACTATGATTTCCATAGGCGGGCCCGGATTGGGTTGACGCTCGTCCGTGGGTCCCGCGACTTTTCTTTGTGTAATCCTAACGACTTTTTGAAGAGAACTTAATATGACTATCTTTCCGACCCCCGAGTATGATCACTTATTTATCTATTGAGTCTGAAATAAGGATTTTTATGTATGTGATTTTGATACGTAACTACGGTTTCTGAAGTTCGGTTTGATATGTCCCCGAGTGACGTTCGGAAGGAAATCTGATTTGACTACTGTTTTGGCCTGTAAATGATGGTTCGTTTCGAATAACCTATTAAGTCTTTGTAAATGTTTTAAACTGTATTTGGTTACTTGTGATTCTGCTCGTGCATTCTGTTGTTACATTTTTCGCCGAGTCCCGGGCCGGTATGTGTGATATTGTCCGCTGGATACTTGACCGCGGGCTGTGACATGACCGCTGGATTCTTGGCCGCGGTATGTGTATATGTGATATTGCCGCTGGATTCTTGGCCGCGGTATGTGTATATGTGGTATTGCCGCTGGATTCTTGGCCGCGGTATGTGTATATGTGATATTGTGTATGCTGGGTTTTTGGCCGCGGAATGTGTATGTGTGATATGATATGTGATAATGTGATGATGACATGATTCTATACATACACGAGTCCCTCACTGAGGGCGGGACACGCTATACACCGAGTCCCTATAGGGCCGGGACACGCTATATGTATATATATGATGGTGATATGATGATTCTAAACACCGAGTCCCTCACTAGAGGGCGGGACACGCTATATGTATACATGGTGATGATATGATGATTCTTCACCGAGTCCCTCACCGGAGGGCGGGACACGTTATATGTTATATGTGTGTATTAGAAGTCGATGTGTATTCGAAGTATGAGGTGTATTCGATATGATATGTATTCCGAAATATATGTGACACGAAGTATATGATATATGATAACATGATGGTATGATGATTATTTACTCATGTTTCTAAGTCCCCCCGATGATTCGGATATGATATGGATATGCACGAATTAGGTTTTAAAAGTAAGTCTTGTGGGTTCTCGTATTGCACTATTTTTCGGTACTACTTACTTCGGTTATGATTTTGCTTTTCGTATTTTCGGCTTTGCATACTCGGTACATATTCCGTACCCCCCTCTTCTTCGGGGTGCGTTTCATGCCGCGCAGTACCCACGGATGAGAGATGATGTTAGCGAGAAGATGTTCCAATTTGATTGGCGAGCTCCATTTCCTCCGGAGCGCTGCCGAGTCAGAGTACTTTTGTATGGTATCTGGAGTTAAGTTAGAGACTTTGCAGACAGTGTCGTGGGTGTGATATGTCAGTTTTTGTGAGCGGCCGCGTAAGCCGATGTATTATTATGCATTATACTGCAGATTTGTTTTGTAATCGGCTATGTAAGCCGATATATCAATACGCATTATGTTACAGATTCGTTATGACTATAGATTTTATTTGATTTGAAAAAGACGAAAAGTATGATGTTCTTTGAAAATTTTCCTTCTGTATTTTTACGCGTTTTGCGGGCCCAGTATGATTATGTGTATTACGAAAGTTTGCGGGATCGCTCGGCCCTAGGTAAGGGTCGGGTGCCCATCACACCCTATCGGATTAAGGGTGTGACAAATTGGTATCGAGCAGTTCGTCCTAGGGGTTGTCTGCAAAGTCGTGTCAAGTAGAGTCTTGTTTATGGTGTGTTGCGCGCCACACTTATAAACAGGAGGCTACGGGGCATCTAGGGTGGTTACTCTTCTTTCACATCTGAGATCGTGCCATAGAGCCAAGTCATAGGAAATGGGACTCCTTACCCTGATATGTGATTGCAGCTGAAGAATGACACTGATGGAAGAAAGTGATTGATAATGTTGGAAGTCACAAAGTACGCAGGTAAGTAAAGGTATGAAAGATATATGTTGGGAAAGATATTGAAGTTGCGATTGAAATACAAGTTGAAGACTAAAGGGGGAAAGCAAACAAGAAAGTGTAACAGGTGCCGTTTGAGTTGGGCATACGAGGTATGTTTATCATTTGTGTACTATTGATGATATTGGGAGCCCTGTGTGGCTGCGATATGATATGATATGTATATATGTATTTTGGCCCTGTGAGGCATTGTTGGTATTTCCTGTGTACAGGTTTTGAGATAGTAAGAATATAGAGGAAACTCGCCGAAATTTTTCCGAGAAATAAAGAGAAAATGAGATATGGGTTGTAATGCGACTTGAAAGGTCGTGTCCACCGTAATGGTAGAATTTGAGTAAGTTGCGAGTATGGCTGACCTCGAGAAAGAAATAATAGTATGATTAAGACAAGAGTAAGGAGGAAAAGAATTGTGATAGATATGGATATATTGATAAGAAAGCTTGCAAGATATTAAGGATAAAGTGGATTAGAAAGGGGTAAAAAGTTAAGAAGTGTTATATTATGGGATTGGTTACGAATAAGATATAATGTGAATACAATGAGGGTTATTATGAAAATAAGTGAAGCCTAGTGAGAAAGTGGCCAAGGTTATGATGTGATCTATGTAGCTAGGATACAAAGGCAAATGTGAAAAGGAAAAATAAGCTATGGAACGAATAAGGAGGGGTTTGAGTTAAAGATTAAGAGACGACACGAGATAATGTGCCTAGAATGTCACAAGTTGAGTAAAGGGAATTACAAGAAGGAAAAGAAGTTTAAATCGAGATTCTTAAGACCCTATACGACTAGTTGAACATTCGAGGATGAATGTTCTAAAGGGGGAAAGGATGTTATACCCCGTACTTTGTACGTTGGAATATTCTAAGTCGGTTGCGACAAGTTAAGGATAAGGTTGCAATTTTTTCCGATTTTGTTAAAAGTACATAAGTTGCATATTCATCTTTTTATTGGTATGGAATGTTAAGGGTAAATTTGGAATAAGGAAAATTTGGGGTTAAAAGTGAATTATGGAAAGTTGAACATTTCATGAAAATTTGGGGCCAAAAGTGAAGTTGTGGAAACTTAGAATTCATGAAAAAATGGCCATGTGGCCTTGCACATGACTGTGTGGGCCATAGGCCACATGTGTAAATTATATATGTAGAGAAAGATGACTAATTTAAGTCATCTTTATCATTTGTTGCCTTAGAAAGTTCAAGAAAAATGGAGAAAGAAAAGAGATAGGGGTGTTCGGCCATAAGGGGCAAAAATTCAAGATCAAGAAGTGATCAAGAAAAAATATTTTCTTCAAGCAAACCTACTAATTGAAGGGTGCTTATTAACGTGGAAGTGTTGTTGGAAAAGCGATAGACCACTCGTTTTCATTGTTCACCACCTTAGGCAAGTTGTAAAGTTGAAGAAGAAAGGTGAGTTTTAATCTTGTTTTATGTGTTATGGATGGTTTATATGTGTTGTAGTATGCTAAAATGGATGAAATTCATGGGAAGTCATGTTGAAGTGAGGCCGTGTATATGGTGTTTGGCCGTGTGTGTGTATGTTGTGTTAAAAGTAATGTATTAATTCTAATTAGCATGTTTTGATTGTTGTAGTGTGAAGAAAAGAATGAAAATCATCTTGGTGTGTGTGTATGATGTTGGCCGAAAATGGTCCCTTTGTGTGGTTGAGAATGAACAAATTGTCGTTAGTATTTTAGTTGTCGTCGTTATGGGTTCTATGAGGAAAAAATGCAAGTTTAATGACTTAAAGCGATGTTGTGTTGGTTATGGGTTGGTTTGGAAGTTAATGTGAATTTTATGTAATTTTTGTGGTTAGGGAAGTGACATTGTTAAAGTATGGGTTGTTAATGTAATTCATGAATTTGAGAAAAAAGGGTGTAGATTATGTTGTTTTCGGTTTGGAGATAATTTCGAGTAAGTTGGGATATGGTTTTGGTTGTTTGGAAATTTGTGTGAATTGTTTAAAGCGTTCTTGAATATTGTTTGAATGGTTTGGATTAGTAATCGAAAGTATAAACGTTGATATTGGTTTGGATGTGAGTAGTTGAATGGAAAATAATGAATGTTGTTGAATTATATAAAGAAGTGTATTTAATGTTAGAATGCGTTGGGATTGAATATTAATGTTGCTAGTTTGGTTGTTGGTGTTGTTGTTGATGAATTTGGCCGAGTTGAAATCTCGGGGTTGGTGTATTTACAGGGGAAATGTTTATGAAATTTCGTAGAATTTGATGTTCGTTTGGAATTGAATTCCTAAATGTCTTCAACTAATGTTCGATATCTATTGACATTATGTAGACCTTGGAGAGCCGAGACTTGAGTTGGGTTAGCTTAGAGAGCGACCGAGGTATGTAAAGCTTACCTTTCCTTCTTTTGGCATGTCTTAGATATGGCTAAGCTATGATACGTTATGAGCTTCGGGGGTAATTCCATTCTTGAAGTCCGAGCACGTTTACGATGCTTATTTGCTTCTTGATGTTGGTATCCTTATATGGTCAAGCTATGGCTTATATGACTTTGTGTGATTGGTTATCAAATGTTGCATAAAAAGTTTTGTTTTCAAAAAAAAAAGTTTTGTTTTCAAAAAAAAAGTTTGTAACTACGAACGTCCGTAACTTTCACAGACAGAACCGGATGGCTTTGATATGCTCGGAAATGATTCTATGACGTATAATGACTATGATTTCCATAGGCGGGCCCGGATTGGGTTGACGCTCGTCCGTGGGTCCCGCGACTTTTCTTTGTGTAATCCTAACGACTTTTTAAAGAGAACTTAATATGACTATCTTTCCGACCCCCGAGTATGATCACTTATTTATCTATTGAGTCTGAAATAAGGATTTTTATATATGTGATTTTGATACGTAACTACGGTTTTTGAAGTTCGGTTTGATATGTCCCCGAGTGACGTTCGGAAGGAAATCTGATTTGACTACTCTTTTGGCCTGTAAATGATGGTTCGTTTCGAATAACCTATTAAGTATTTGTAAATGTTTTAAACTGTATTTGGTTACTTGTGATTATGCTCGTGCATTCTGTTGTTACATTTTTCGCCGAGTCCCGGCCGGTATGTGTGATATTGTCCGTCGGATACTTGACCGCGGTATGTGTGTGACATGACCGCCGGATTCTTGGCCGCGGTATGTGTATATGTGATATTGCCGCCGGATTCTTGCCGCGGTATGTGTATACGTGGTATTGCCGCCGGATTACGGGTATTGTGTGGTATTGGCCGCGGTATGTGTGTATGTGATAGTGCCGCTGGGTTTTTGGCCGCGGAATGTGTATGTGTGATATGATATGTGATAATGTGATGATGACATGATTCTATACACCGAGTCCCTCACTGTGGGCCGGGACACGCTATACACCGAGTCCCGCACTAGACACGCTATACACCGAGTCCCTCATCTAGAGGGCGGGACACGCTATATGTATATATATGATGGTGATATGATGATTCTAAACACCGAGTCCCTCACTAGAGGGCCGGGACACGCTATATGTATACATGGTGATGATATGATGATTCTGTTCACCGAGTCCCTCACTGGAGGGCCGGGACACGTTATATGTTATATGTGTGTATTCTGAAGTCTGATGTGTATTCTGAAGTATGAGGTGTATTCTGAGGTATGATATGTATTCCGAAATACGATGTGACACGAAGTCTGATATGATATATGATAACATGATGGTATGATGATTATTTACTCATGTTTCTAAGTCCCCTGATGATTCGGATATGATATGGATATGCACGAATTAGGTTTTAAAAGTAAGTCTTGTGGGTTCTGCGTATTGCACTATTTTTCGGTACTACTTACTTCGGTTATGATTTCGCTTTCTGTATTTTCGGCTTTGCATACTCAGTACATATCGTCGACCCCTTTTCTTCGGGGTCGCGTTTCATGCCGCGCGTGTACCCACGGTGAGGAGGAGATGATGTTAGCGAAGATGTTCACCGGATTGGCGAGCTCCATTTCCTCCGAGCGCCGCCGAGTCGAGTACTTTTGTATGGTATCCGGAGTTAAGTTAGAGACTTTGCGTACGTGTCGTGTGTGTGATATGTCGGTTTTGTGAGCGGTCGCAAAGCCGATGTATTATTATGCATTATGTCACAGATTTGTTTTGTAATCGGCTATGTAAGACGATATATCGACGCATTATGTTGCGCATTCGTTATGACTACAGATTTTATTTGATTTGAAAAAGACGAAAAGTATGATGTTCTTTGAAAATTTTCCTTCTGTATTTTGACGCGTTTTGCGGGCCCAGTATGATTATGTGTACTACGAAAGTTTGCGGGTTCGCTCGGCCCTAGGTAAGGGTCGGGTGCCCATCACACCCTATCGGATTAAGGGTGTGACAATGAAATACAGCAATCAGGATGATAATCGAAATAAGAAGCACAGAGAACATGTACAATGACTAGAATACCAAAATGCTTACTTTGAAATACAAATCATGCGTATTAATATCATATATATATCCGACCCATTATAGGACTCGGTGAACATGGACACCACCCCGTCTTTGGCTCCATAACACAAAGATATACTCCGGAACACAAAGATAACCGCGTATCACAAAGATAACTCCGCATCACAAAGATAACTCCATAACACAAGATAACACCATAACACAAAGATAAATCCATATCACAAAGATAACTCGCATCACAAAGATAACTCCATAACACCATAACACAAGATAACACCATAACACAAAGATAACTCCATAATATATATATACCGTACCCTACCCTCCAGCTAGGACTCGGGAAAGATGTAATAATGTAATGCACAAACAGAGAAGTGAGTAATCATATGCATATATATCATCTTTTGAGACTCCATGGATAAGTAGACTAATCAACGCCGAGTATCGGACGATAGTCGTGTTCGCATTCTTTGAGTATCATTATGAACTATATCGAATAACGCCTCGTGGATCATAGACACGTATTAAGTTAATCCGAGTCAGTTTACAAAAGTTATGAACATTATTCATTATAGAATCCTTTAAGAATAGGAACCTTTATGCATCATTTACTATTCACTCATATAAAAGACTCGAGGACAATAGCTCGACTATATTAAGAATTCTAATATCAAGAAGTGAATAAGAATCATAAACATGCTCGGAACTTATGAATAGAGTTACCCCAAAGCTCATATCGTATCTTACTTACATCTAAGACATGTCAAAAGAAAGAAGGGATAGGCTTTACATACCTTTAGCGTTTATACGCAACACAACCCGTATACGCTGCCCAATAGTACTTTAACCTATATTAAAATGTCAAGAACTACGATTAGGCTACGAGGGAATTCGAAACGCATTCTAACGTTAGTAACTTCTTTCTAAATAATTTGACGACATTTCCTTTACACTCAAAGCAACTACATACAATCAAGCCAACACCAATGATCATACGTTCAAGCGCTAACCCGAGACCATTCATACAAGACTCGAGAACACTCCGGACAACCCGTACAATATTCAAAGCAGCCCAACCAACATACTATACAACCCGCAACCTTCCAAACTCAACAAGAACAACAACAACACATTCCTTTCTTCCAATTTCATGAACTATACCAACAACCACACGTTAACAACATCATTTACATAATTACAACAAACTATATTAACATCATATTAACTTCTACAACAGCCCACAAACAATTACAACTTCAACTTGAATCGTTAAACCTTCATTCTCACCATAAAATCCATAACAACAACAACCAAAATATCAAGTAAATCAATTCACCATTTCCCTGCACAAACAGCCCCTACACGGCCTCAACATCTACATACATAATTCCATGATTTCTATTCTTTTCTACATACTACAACACGTTCAAACCATCCACAACACATGCAAAAGGAGATTAAATCTTACCTTTAACACTTGGCTTTTCAACTTGGCTCCAACTTGTGCCTTGAATTTATACTTGTTCTTGTTGCCCTAAAGTCATCTCCACGTTATTACACACCTTCTCTAGAGTTGAAATGCTATCAAAAATTATTTTTTTGATCAAGAATCAAGGACCTCACTCTCGGCCAGCCATGGCCGAGAGTCTCTCTCTCTATCTCTTAAGCTTTCTAAGTTTGGTGAAGATGAAATGGTTGCTTTGTCATCATATTACTATTTATATGGTACCTAGGTGTTGGACAGGTTAGAACCCGTATTTTGTACATTGGAACAATCCGGATTAATTATGATAAGTTAAGGACAAAACTATTCCGGGAATACAAAGTCGAGACTTTTGACCTTCGATTTTATTTTTGGACATAAGTTGTTCATGAATTTGTTTGCATGGAACAATTAGGAAAATTTGGGACCAAAATTGATATAGTTGGAACTTGCAAATCATGCAAATTGAGGCCTTGGCCGTGTGAGTGGGAGATGGCTCCCACACAATTTTGTATCAACTTTTAATTGCTCCAACACATTAGTGTGGGCCAAGATCATGTGCAACTCTAGTGGGGGATTAAAAGATGACTTCTAAGTCATCTTTAGTCATTACAACATTTAGAAAAAAAAAGAACCAAGAAGTTGAAGAGCAAGAAACTCTCGGCCAAGAGCTAGGAAAACCAACTTTCATTCAAGCTCTTCTAAAATTATTTTGTTGATGCTAACCCACTATTTTGAGGTCCCTAAGTAGCGTGAAAGTGTCGTTGGAGTGATCAACCCGCTAGTTTTCATTATCGCAAACCCTAGCCTATTGTGAAGTTGAAGGAAGAAAGGTAAGATTTGATTATGTTTTATGTGTTATAAAGGTTGTATGTATGTTGTAGTATGCTAAAATGAAGGAAATTCATGAAATATAGTGTGTTGGAGTTGAGGCCATGTGTGTGTGAGATTTAGCCGTGTAAGTGTGTGTGTGTTGTGTTGTATTGAAGTGATGAATTAAGTTCTATATAGTATGTTGATGGTTGTAGTGTGAAGAAATGAATGAGAATTATCCATATGTATATATGTTGTGTGTTGGCCGAAAATGATCATGGAATATGACAAAGAACGCATTAATATCGCTTAACGTTTTAGTCGTCGTCGTTATGAATTCTATGTTGGATATAAATGTTTAATGACTCAAATTGATATTGTAATTGTTGCGGACTGATTTGGAGGTTATTGTACATTTGATGCAATTTGTATATTGATGAGAATAGCATTGCTAGAATGTGAATTGTTGATGCAAATCATAGTTTGGAAATGAGGAGTATGTTATAGGGGTGTCTCGGGTTTGGGTGCTGTTTTCGGGTAGATTGGAGCAATTTTTGGATTGTTGGAAATGTTGTATGAATTGATTTGAATGTCTTTAAATATTGTTGGTATGGGTCGTGACGAGACACGATCTGTAGACACGATTTGTAGACAACCCTAGGACGGAACTGTTCTGACACCACTTCTGTCACTACCCAAATCAATGAGTCGTGACGAGTGTCTGACCTCTAGTGACAAAAAACCCCTATACTCAGATCTGAATCGTACCAAACATCAAGGGACCATAAAAGTGACTTAAACTGATCTCATAATTAGGCGACATCATGAACTCTGATCATTCTGCATATATACATAAACATGCTGAAGAACAGCAAGAAGCCAGCTAAGCTTCTATATATACTGTACACAGAGGAATAGAAGCCGACAAGGCTATATCATCTGAATATAACATACAACTGTCTATAGACCTCTACTAGAATGAAAGCAATAGAAAGGACAGGACAGGGCCCCGTCATACCAAAGATGCATATACATCTCAAAAGGGATATCATACCAAAATAGACTGCAACTCCGGATCAATGGAGCTCACTAACCACTGCTGGATAGAAGTCCTACTAAGTTGGACCACCTATCGGTCTACCCGAACCTGCGGGCATGAACGCAGCCCCCCGAGCAACGGGGAGTCAGTACGGATGATTTACTGGGTATGAAAGGTGTAAGAACAATTATGTATATATATGAATCATGAATAAGATCTGAACTCATAAGCTGAAATGATTATCTGCATATACTTGTATGAACTAGTATCTATATGTATCTGCATAAATCTGTATAGCTGACAATGCCTCTGTGGGCGCATAATATGCATAGGTCGTAATATAACTATCTGTTGTGGAACGTACAGCCCGATCCATATATCTTATAATAGTGCTGACGAATGTACGGCCCAATCCATAGTTATAATATAATAGTAGTGCCGAGGAACGTACGACCCGATCCATATATAATAACATAATAGTAGTACCGACGAACGTACGGCCCAATCCATATATAATAATATAATAGTGCGTATATAACGCCTTTTGGTAACGGGTCAATTTGTATATGAATATAGATGCAATGCATAAATGAAATGAATACATAGAACTCTCGGAATGACATGAGGTCATACTATCTCCGATGAACATTCTTTGAGCTAACATCATCAACATAAGAAATCTCAAGACCCATGAATAGAAGGAACAATCATAGACGGGGCATAGGAACATCAAAGACTGAGGTACTCCTAGTGCTTCTAAGAGTAGAGTAATATGGAAGCTCGTTTACTTGCTTGTTCGTTCATATTATAAGATCATGAAAAAATGAAAAAAATGATAGCCTTAACATACCTCGAAGTGTACCCAATCGTCCGACTTCTACCTCTCGAACTTGTAAGTTTACAATCAAGATAACGTAGGCCTTAATCAGACTATTTACCTCGCTTACTAATCATTTTAAATACGAATAAAGCTTGACAAATTATGGGCAACATTTCCCTTATAAGCTTAACAACCTTTCAACTTACCATACAATCCAACATCAACCACAACAACAATAGCAACACTTATATATAAATATATACTCATATCTATCCCCAATCATCTCTTAAAAAAGCCTTAAATCACTACCTTAACCTTCATCAACTTACCACTTCCACAAATACCCTTTCTTCTCTTAAAACCACTAAAACTCTCGATAATCAACTTAAATATAAGGGTAAAAATTATTTACATACCTTGAGGGGTCTAAGATTCCAAAGATCAACTTCAACTCCAACTCTCTGAGCTTCACAACTTGAAGAAACCCTAGAAACAACCTTCTTCTTGACAGGCACGGGTCCACGAGGCTCTGATCTTACCAAATCTCCACTAATAATGATAAAAAATATTGGGAGAGAAAATACTAGGGTTTCACTGATTTGGTTTGGAGGAAAATGGGAAATAAGATTGTGAACCACATATTTATACTCGGAATTAAAAAGCTCCAGTGGTGCTGTTCGACGGACGGGTCGACGACCTGTCGACGTGTCGACGGTCCATCGACTTGCTTGTCGACCTATGCCTGTAGATTTCCATGCTGCGGAACCCTATCAACACCGCACAACGACGGTCCGTCGACCATGTCGACAGCTCGTCGACGGTGGCTAGTGTCTGCAGATTTGTCAGATTCAGATCAGATCGTGTCGATTCGATTAGTTCAACTTTTAACTCTGTAAAATCACCCGGGATACTTGTTGGTGCCTTTGTACACGGGGTAAGGAACTTTCTATCTCCAAAACTCGAACACGAGTCTCAATTCCAAGGGCATACCCCACTATGAAACCATAGGTTCTACTACGAGTAGAACGGGAGGCGTAACAGGTTCGTAGACAGTTGTATGTAGCTAGATGTTCCCTTAGCCTCGTCAGTTCATATTTTTGTATTATATTTTTGCAGCCTTGTTGGTCTATGTTTATGGACATAGTTGTTGATGATTATACAGTGATATGTCTTTATCTTGTGACATATGGCCGTACAGATTATGATACTCATGAGCTGTCTTTGTGCTCCACCTAGAAATAATTATGAGATGTATGTTTGGAGGTGCTCGGTGGGTTAGCTCCGGGTGCCCGTCATGGCCCTCTAGTTGGGTCATGACAAAATTGGCATCAGAGCAGTTCGTCCCAAGGTGTGTCTACGAGCCGTGTCCAGTAGAGTCTTGTTTATTAGTGTGAAGCGTGCCACACTTATAAACATGAAGTTGCAGGGCATTTAGGAATGATTGACCTTTCTTTCTCATCTTAGATCATGCAATAGAGCCATGTTATCAGGTTTCCTTTTTTCCTAATCGTGTGTTATGATTTTAGCGATGCCTATGAAGAGGAAAGCTACAGCGGCCCAGAAGGGCAAGACAGTGGATGGAAGAAGGACTGAACGGGAGCCACCGGCGAAGATAGAAGAGGGTGAGTCTCTTAACGAGGTTCCATCTCTGACCTCTCCTACTCTACCCCTATCAGATGAGCGTGAAGGGGCTTCAGCTCCATCCCCAGTGCCCTTGTTCCTCCACCAGATGCCTTAGGCCAGCAAAGGAGAGAGGCAATTCAGTTGCTGACCCAGTTAGTCGCTACAAGGCCCAGCGGTAAGGTGCAGGCCAATGTGATAGAGTGGTAAGTGCAAAAGCTCATGATTTTATTAGTCTGAACCCTCCAGAATTCAATGGGTCGAAGTCGGATGAATACCCATAGGGCTTTATAGATGAGATGCTGAGGATGCAAAGGATAATACATGCTTTCGATACTGACTTAGTAGAATTGGCTTCTTATAGATTGCGAGATGTGGCCATCCATTGGTACAACACTTGGATGTCTTCGTGTGGGGAAAATGCACCTCTCCCAGCATGGCAAGAGTTTGTAGATGCCTTCCTTCGACATTATTTACCACCAAAGGTTCGACGGGCCCGAGCTGACAAGTTCTTGAATCTCCGACAAGGGAATATGAGTGCTCGAGAGTACAGTCTTTGCTTTAATTCTTTGGCTAGGTATGCCCCAGCCATGATAGCCTATATGGGAAACTGTGTACACCTATTTGTGAGTGGTTTGGGATCACATTTGATTAAAGAGTGCTTGACGGCCTCGTTCCAGGACGTGATACATATTGCTCGTATTCAGGCCCATGCTCAGAATTTGGAGGAACAGCCGCAGCCGCAAGGGGCGAGCGTGATTCTGATAGAAGGTATAGTAAGAGGGCCAGATCTTCCGGTGTTACTAGCGAGTTCAGAGGGAGTCCAAGGCAGCGGTATTTTAGTTATTCAAGTCAATCAACAACCAGTGCACCTCCTTGATTTGCAGGTAAGAGATTTGATCGTCCCATTTACTCTGAACTGGGTCAGAGCCCCAGTGTTTCGCGGTCCTAGTACAGAGGCGATCGCAGTTAGATGAGACCACCTATATCACAGTGTACTCAGTGGGGTAAACTGCATTCAAAACGGTACACCTAGGTTCAGATGCTTGCTATGCTTATGGTCAGACTGGGCATATGATGCGTGATTGTCCATCGCTGGCTGGCAGAGGTAGGGTCCAGCCCACAGGATCAATAACGAGTTCTTCATCATCCTTACGCCCTTTAGGGCAAGGTTTGCAGGCACCAACAGGTGGTGGTAGGGGCAGAGGAGGAGCATCTAGTTCAAACGGCCCTCAGAACCGTATTTACGCACTGGCCGAGCGACACGATCTTAATTCCTCCCCGGATGTTGTCACAGGTATATTGTCAGTATCCTCTCATGATGTGTATACATTGATTGATCGGGGGTCTACTTTGTCATATATTATTCCTTATATTGCCAATTGTATCGGGGTGAAACCTGAGCCGATCAAACCTTTTGAGGTGTCCACGCCTGTAGGGGAACTAGTGGTAGCTAGACGGGTATATAGACATTGTGTGGTTGTAGTTTGTGACCGTCATACTATAGCTGATTTACATGAGTTAAAAATGTTAGATTTTAACATTATTATGGGTATGGATTGGCTAGCCTCCTGTTACGCCAATGTTCATTGTTGAACAAAGATAGTTCGATTTCAATTTCTAGGAGAACCAATTTTAGAATGGAAAGGTAATACAACGTCCTTGAGAGGTAGGTTTATTTTCTATCTCAAAGAGATGAAGAAGATTGCCAAGGGCTATATCTATCATTTACTCCGGGTTCAAGACACAGAAGCAAAACCGCAAACTCTTCAATCTGTCCCTGTGGTGAATGAATTTCTAGATGTGTTTTCGGACGAGCTTCCAGGTCTTCCACCAGAATGGGAGATTGAGTTTACCATTGATGTGTTACCGGATACTAAGCCCATATCTATTCCTCTTTATCGAATGGCCCCTGTGGAATTAAAGGAGTTAATGTTACATCTGCCATTTCTATACGTCATTAGTTTATGGTACATTAATCATTTTGGCCTCGAGTTTTGATGTTCGTCTTCTAAGTTATGGGATGTTGGACATGTTTAACCCTTATATATGAGTTGCTAAGTTTAAGAATTGTAAGTATTGAAAGGATTAGAAGTTAAATGAATCAGATAAAATATATTTCTTTGAGGTTCAACATTTATTTGAATGAATACGGTCCAAGCTGGACGAGGAAATCGAACCATCCAACATGAGAATTTACCTGAGCATGGAGGATTTGGTCATATCCAATCATGCAAATCAAGAGCTCGGTATATAAAAGGACAAGTCCCGAAATTATTTAAGACTTGGAAATGGGATGACGGTGATTGGAATAACATTTTATGTGTGGCAAATGAGGTTATTCACTAGTGCTATATCACAGGATCTTGACACTGAGTGTATGAAGTGTATTAAAAATGATTACTATTTAAGTGAAATGAGATCAAGAACTTAATTACATGGATAATTGGTTAAATTTTGGGATAAAGTGGGAGAGTAAGGGATTAATTATGATATTAATTGCATAACATGGATAAGTTTCATTTATATGAATCCATGTGGAAACATGGAGATAAGGGAGGCTTATGACTATGCAACAATATAAGGTTGAGGTGGCAGCAATATAGATATCTGTTGAAGTAGTGAAAGTTAGGTCTCATTCATATTTTCAATTAGAGGAATTCATTTAGAGAAAGTTTACAAAGTCTTAATACAATTGTTGCTGCAATATTATTTGTTCCGTGAGTTGCAACACATCTATTGTTGACAAGAGGAACAAGACTTTATTAAGAGCAGCAACGTTATGGAATTTTGTTATGGATTTCACTCATCGCTTTGATCTCGTTGTTCCGTTTTGTCGTGTTGTTGAATTTGGAATTTCTTCAAGGTGAAGTAATGTGGAAGAAGAGTATTTCTTGTCATATAAGGTAAGAATTATCCTCTTCCAAGTATATTTAAATTCATTGAAGCCATAGCTAAATCGTGGAATGAGAAATACGAAAATTATACCGTAAATCGTATTTGATGTTGTTGTTGGCTTATGGGCTGTTTGTTGGACTCTTTTGTGGGTTATGTAGATGTTGTTATGGATGGAAATTATGGTAAATAGCATGAATAAGATGTTCTTGATGTTGCTATATATGTCTATGTGTTTATAAAGAGAATTGATGGAAGATTTGTCTATATAGACTTGAACTAAAACTCAAGGGAAGAGATTTCATGTTCTTGAATTAGTTGAAAAGGGACTTTGGCATAATTATTACTTGGTTTGATATAGCAACTTGTATGTCCCATTTTTGTTGAAGTTGTTACTATTGATTCGGAGTTGTTTAAAGTTGGATTGGAGTAGGTAACATAGGGGAAATGCTGCTCGAATTTATGGAAGTAGGTTACGAACCTAAAGAAGTATTGTACAAACCCTTTGCTAATTGTTTACGATTTTCTTTACCTTGATTTTCGATTGGCCAGTGTTGGAAGCATAGGTTGATTTAAGTGCGTAAGCGACAAAGGTATGTTAAGGCTATCCCTTCTTTCTTTTTGGCATGAATTACTTAAACAAGCGAACAATGAACATACATGACTCCTATGAATTCTAGTCCTCAGCGGTACTCGACATGACAATTGTCTTTGATCCTCAAGTGTCGGTTCATTCTAATCATTCTATTAAGTCCCAGATGATGACATAGTTTGCATATGGTTGCTCATGATATTCTACTCGTGCATGCTGTTAATACATCATTCACCGAGTCCCGGGCCGGGTACGTATTCGCGCACAGTTTCATTGCATTGTTCACCGAGTCCCTCACTAGAGGGCCGGGTACTGTATATATATGATTATTTCACCGAGTCCCTCACTAGAGGTCTAGGTACGGTATATATATGATCACTTCACCGAGTCCCTCACTAGAGGGCCGGCCACGGTATATATTTATATTTTACCGAGTCCCTTACTAAAGGGCCGGGTATGGTATATATTTACATTTCTAGTCATTGCCTTTGGGGCTACTTATATGGTTATTCTCTGCCTTCGGGGCTATTCATATTACAGATGGTTTCTCATAATTTCATTATGGCTTATATCTCATTCTTTATGATTATTGCTGCCGTACATACTCGGTACATTGTTCGTACTGACGTCCTTTTGCCTGGGGGCGCTGTGTTCATGGCACACAGTCCCAGATTGTTTTGCAGGTAAAAGTATTCAGCGAGGATGGTTGGCTATCAGCTGGGATTGGCAAACTCCATTTTCTTCATGGAGCAGTGCCGAGTCATTATAGTTATCATATGTGTGTAGGGGTATGTCGGGGCCCTGTCTCGATTCATATGATTCAAGTGTTTACTCTTAGAGACTTTGTGGACAGTGTCCTATGGTTAGTATGTTGAGATGTCATGTGTTGAGTAAAACGACCATGTAGGCTGATATGTCAGTTTGACTTACTCGGTTTTTGATTAATTTAGTATTGTTCGTAAATTTCTATGGTTTGACAGAACACACTTTATTATATTTCCAAATTTTTTTTATATGTCCAGTTTCATTATGTGAATGCCAAAGGGTTCGCTCAGCTCTAAGTAAGAGTTGGGTGCCATCATGCCCTATCGAAATTGGGGTGTGACAAAGTGGTATCAGAGTAGTTCGTCCTAGGGGTTGTCTGCAAAGTCGTGTCTAGTAGAGTCTTATTTTTGGTGTGTTGTGTGCCACATTTATAAACAGGAGGCTACAGGGCATTTAGGATGGTTACTCTTTTTTTTTTTCATATCTTAGTATCGTGCGATAGAGCCAAGAGATAGGAAATGATATCCCTTATATACTGACCTTTGATTTCAGCAGGAGAGTGGTGTCGACAAGAGAAGGTAAATAATGATACTGGGAGTTACAGAGGCTAATATTTCATTGAGGTTACGTTATCAGAATTTGTATATACAGAATGGCGAACTGGTCATCATCAAGGTAAGTAATTGTAAATATAGTAAGAAAATGGATTGAATGTGTATATATATATTGATGATAAGTTCAGTTATAAAGTGTGAATAGAAGAAGCTGGAGGAATCAGTAAAAAGATAGGTAAGGAGGGTATATGTCAGCTATGGTATGAATGTTGTAGGTATGATTGAAACCTGCAGTTCAAGATTGAAAGGGAAAGTAAACAGGAAAGTATAACAGGTACAGTTTGAGTTGGACATACAAGGTAAGTTCATCATTTTCATACGGTTGTTGATATTGGGAGGCTGTGTGGCTATGATATGATATGATATATACATATACATATATATATATATATATATATATATATATATATATATATATATATATATATATATATATATATATGTATATATATATATATATATATATATATATATATATATATATGTGTGTGTGTGTGTGTGTGTGTGTGTGTGTGTGTGTGTGTGTGTGTTGGCCCTGTGAGGCATTGTTGGTATTTCTGGCGTGCGAGTTTGGGATAGTAAGAAATACAGAGAAAACTCTGCCAAAATTTTCCTATAAATAAAAAGAGAATGAGATATAACTTCGTAATATGTCTTGAAAGGTCATGTCAACGATAAAGACAGGATTTGACTAAGTTTCGAGTACGGCTGACTTCGAGAAATAAGTTAACTGTTGAATTGATGGTAATAGTAAGAGATGATTTGGAAGGGCTTGTGATAATAAGAGATGATTTAGAAAAGGCTGGCAAATCTTAATAGAGTGTTATATTAAGGTATCAACTGAAATGACAAGCAGGGATAAGTTACGGCGAGTTTATAGTTAAAAGAAGTAATAGTATGATTGAGACAAGAGTATAGAAGAAGAAGAATTGTGACGAATATGAATGTATTGATAAGACAGCTTGTGAGGTATTAAGGATAAGATTGACCAGAAAGGGTAAAAGGTTAAGAAGTGTTACACTATAGGATTGATTACGAACAAGATATAATGTGAATATAATGAGGATTGTTATGAAAATGAGTAACGCCTAGTGAGGAAGTGACTAAAAGATATGACGTGATCTATGTGACTAAAGTATAAAGGTGAGCTATAGAATGAATAAGAAAAACTTATAAAGTTCTCCTATAGGGAAAGTTCAGAATAAAGATTATGTGATAACGGAAATGATAGCGAGCACAAGAAAAGAAGGAGTTAATTGATAGGAGGAAATAAGAAGGAAGCGAGATAACAGTGTAGTAATAGGTTATGACATATATAGCCGAGAACACGAGTAATATAAGTGACGGAATTATGAAAGACCAAACTATAGAAAGATGAGTAACGAGGTATAATGAGTGCTAGAAAATGACTGGTATGATAAGAACAAATAGGGATGAACAGAATATGTTTTGAAAATGAGAAAGGGGCTATGCAGAAGTAATGTTTTCCGAAGGATACAGAGGTAGCATAAGATTCCTCGTGCACAAAATAAAGGATGGACATAGAATGGAGAAATGGTAAGAGAATTCTAAGGGAAGCACCCAAGATGGACGTAATTAATTGAGTACGAGTATAAAATAAAAGGGAAATATATAGCTACAAACTTAAAGGTGTAGTGCGACAACAAGGTGATAAGATAAGACTATCATTAAGATGAACTTGATATGATTTTGAGTAAGTTAGAAATCGGTACTGGGTACACAACAATGGTAAAAGAGCATAAGGAATAAAGGAGTACTGCGTGTCTATGACTTCACCTTGGAAACAGTGGAATCCTTAAAGGACAAAGACCGTAGGCTTGAGGAACAAATGATGTATTGTAAATTTATTAAAGGAAACAGATGATATAGGTTGGGATAAAGATAATGTTACAAGAGAACTTCGGACACTTATCATCAGAATATAAGTGCTACCTAATTGAGAATTTGGGACGACTACAAGTACTAATTAATTATTGATTGGAATAGGTGGAATGTGGCCTTGGATGAGTTGCTACATTGGTTGCATTACTCGAGTACAGATTATCAGATGAGATTTTGTACTATATATAGAAAGGTTCTCGTCGCTTCGTGATTTTGTTAAGGTTTCGTACGTGGATAATCAAAGTTATAAATTATAAAGAAAAGACATGGATATGGTACAGTATACCAAGTGAATTGGAAAAAGGATCAGATGAATTTGAGATTGGAAATAGGGACATAGAGCATAATATAAACAGATAATGGTATAAGTACACCCTTAAAGGGGGAAGCGGGTGAGAGAAATGCAAGTGTACAAATTGAACCGATGAATCCTAAGATATGACAGATATAGACTCTAAAACAAAAAGTGAGAGTTATGCAGAAATGAGTCTAATAGCCAGTAAATAAATGAACAAGAATCGAGCAGATATCTGAGATTATACTGAAAATCATTCGTGAAGACCTTGAACAACGTGACATTGGGAGCAAATAACTTAAGGAATATTGCAAAGGATAGCGATGCTAAAGAAAAGCGGAATAAAGGCAAAGGAATTGACAATAGAGTCATTTTTTTTATGATATTGCGATTTATATGTGACAAATAAGAAGGGACATAAAGTTTTCTATAGTAGAATATAAGATGTGATTATCAAGAGACAAATAAAGGAAAGAAAAGAGTATGATGAGATAAGTTACAACAGATAGACAAACGAGTTTTGCTATAAAATAGAAAGAGCCAAAGGAAGGGAAGTTTACGATTAAGATTAGATGTTCATACACGAATCACGCAAGAACGATTATGTAACCTGCAAGTATTTACATGTCGAGAATGAAACCAATTGGGTACTTAAAAAGAGGAGTAAGAGGTAAGCAAGAATAGTGTGTTTGTGATACTTCAGGTCAGTTGAGGGAAAATACATGGTAAATTGAGTCGAAATGTTGAGTTGGAATTGTAATTAAGGGAAAATAGGACAATTACTTTGAATATGATATAAATATACGTTATATGTTTCCTAAAATAGCCCTGGGGTGTGTTAGATCACTTACGAATTCGATAGGATCATCGAATAAAGGGGGTTTTACCAGAAGAATATTACGTTTCATTTTTGTATCATTATGGTTATAGCGAATTTCCAATAGTTTATCAAAGGGTTATGAAATTTTCAAAAATTATGAAGCCTTTAATGGGTTGACGAGGGACACCTATGACAGGATTGTTATACCTCGCATTTTGGTACATTTGGATCTTCCGAGTCAATGGCGGAAAGTTAAGGACAAGGTTATAAATTTTTGAGAATGCATAAGTTGCATATTCATCATTTATGGTATGGTGGAATATTAAGGGCAAACTTGGAACTTGGAAATTGTTATTATTCATGACTTCTTGGAGAAGCCACAAGTGGTCGTGGGCCCCACCCCTAGTTTGGCCAATTGTTTTAAGCCATAAAAGGGGGTTATGTGTCCATCTAATATTTTTGTAAGGGTCAAATATATATATATATATATATATATATATATATATATATATATACAAAGATGATCATGCAAGACTAGAGTTCATCCTTTACAATTCAAGAAAATTCTAGAAAATTGGAGAAAAAAGAAAAAAAGAAAAAAAAAGAGAGAAAAAGATTGCACATGACCGGAAATGTGCCATATAATTATATATATATATGTATAAGTGATGACCATGCAAGACATATTTTTCATTCTTCATCCTAGAAATTTCAAGAAACTTGAAGGAAAAGAGAGAGGGAGCAAACGGCCATGGAGGGCTGGCCGAAACATGGCCCATGGAAAGTCTTGATCAAAAATATTTCCTTCAAGCTTCTCTACTAATTGGAGGGTCCTCTACAACGTGGAGTAGTTGTTGGAACAAGAAAACCGTTCGTTGTCGCGATTCATCAACTTTAGCCGGGGTGAGGTCAATGGAAAAAGGTGAGGTTTAATCTTCCTTACATGTTTTATGGATGATTTGTGCATGTTGTAATGTGTTGAAATGAATAAAATTCATGAAATGATGATGTTGATGTTGTGGCCGTGAACATGGGCTGTTTGGTATAGCAAGGGATGAATCAATTTTGTTTAGTATTTTGGGTTATTGTTGTTGTGGACTTTATGATGATAATGAGAGTTTAATGGTTCATGTTGAAGGTGAAATTGTTGTGGGATGTTTTGGAGATCAATATGATTTTAATATAGATTCTTGTATTGGTGAAAATGATAATGCTAACGTATGGGATTGTTGATATAGTTTATGAATTTGGAAGAAGAAAAGGTGTTATTGATGTTCCTAATGTAGTTGAAGGATTTCGGGTGGAATGGCCTATTGTTTGGGTTGTTTTGAATGTTGTATGGATTTCTTGGAATGTTCTTAAATCGTGTTTGAATGGTCTCGGATTAACACTTGAACGTATGATCAATGATGTTGGTTTGAATGCACGTAGCTTATTTGAATATAAATGAAATGTTGTCGAATTGTGTAGAAAGGAATTACGAATGTTAGAATGCGTTTCGAATCATTTATGGATATTGATAGTATGATTGTTGGTTTGGTTGTTGTTGATTTGGCCGAGTTGAATTCTCGGGGATGTTGAAGTTATAGGGGAAATGCTGCCGAAATTTTTGTGGACAAAGTGTTAATTCGGAATTGGATTCTTAAGTGTGATGACTAATGGTTGATACCTAATTACATTATTGTAGATCGTGAAAAGTCGAGACGCAAGTTCGGATTAGCTTAGGAAGCGGCTAAGGTATGTAAAGCTCAACCTCTCTTTCTTTGGCATGTCTTAGTGCAAGTAAGTATGACACGAATCCCGAGGTAACTCTATTCTTGCAATCCGAGCATGTCTATGATTCTTATTTGTTTGTTGATATCCGTATTCTTAATGTGGTCAAGCTATGGTCTTTATGTCATTGGTATGATTTGGATTTCAAAAGTTGCATAAAAGTTCTGTTTTCAAAAGTGTTTTGCTTTTAAATGATTCTGTAACTACGAACGAACGGAACTTTCACAGAGGGGCTCGAATTGCCTCGATATGTCCGTAGAAAGTCCTAAGGTGAATAATTGTCCGTAACTTTCCAAGGCGGGCTCGGATTGATTTGATATATGATTATGATCTCTACGATACTTTGATATGCTTATGGTATACGATATGTTTCCGAGTAACGTCCGCAAGCTATTTGATATAACTATTGTCCGGATTTTCAAATGACGATTCGTTACGATTACTTCATTGAGTCTCGAAAATGTTTTATGTGCATATGGTTTCTCACTACTGCTCATGCCAAGCTCAAGGTATCTTTCAACGAGACCGGGCCGGGACACGTATTCGTGCACATTCCTCTGCATTATTCACCGCGTCCCTCAATAGAGGGCCGGGGCACGTTACTTACCGAGTCCCTTGCTAGCGGGGCCAGGACACGCTATATGATATGATGATATGGGGGAGGCGGCCAGGATGGCATATGATGATTCCTTTTTACCGAGTCCCTCACTAGAGGGCCGGGACACACTATATGTACATGTATATGATGATTTTACTTACCGAGTCCCTCGCGAGAGGGCCGGGACACGCTATATGTTATATGATGATCTTATTTACCGAGTCCCTCGCGAGAGGGTCGGGACACATTATATGCATGCATGACAGTTTTATGATATTGACATGCATGATATATGTTTTAAAAGGCAAGTCTTATGATTTTTCTATACTCTTTACTTCAGTATAATCCCGCTTACTGTATTTCATGCTTTACATACTCAGTACATATTCCGTATGCGACCCCTTTCTTCGGGGGCTGCGTTTCATACCGCGCGGTACACCGGGAGTGGTTTGAAGATATTAGCGAGAAGATGTTCCGGCGGGATTGGCAAGCTCCATTTTCTCCGGTCTTTGCCGAGTTCGAGTATTATGTTATGGTTTCATGTTCGTGTTAGAGACTTTGCGAACGGTGTCGTGGGTATAAGATGTCGGTTATGTAAGAGGCTATGTAAGCCGATGTATTATTACGCATTGTATTATAAGTTTTATATGTTACAGATTTTATTTGATTCGAGAAAGGTAAAAAAAAGCATATTATTCCTCGAAAAACTTTCATTATATATTTGTGTCATGATTTGAGGGCCATCATGCTTATGAGTATTACGAGAGTCAGCGGGTTCGCTAGGCCCTAAATAAGGGTCGGGTGCCCATCACACCCTATCGAATTAAGGGTGTGACAAGGATATCTCGAATTGAATTTATCTAGACTCTACAGATGTGAATCAATACCATTGTCTTGGTCATATGGAAGAAAAAAAGTAGGAGAGATTTGCAAACCATGTGAGACTTAATACCATTATTGAGCAAGAAAAAAGGATCGACGAGTCCGAGTAACAAGGAGGATCATATCAGGAAAGTGATACACTTATATCTCTTGAAAGGATATTCCTAAGGAATTAAGGGATTATTGTAACCGAGAGTCATTACTAAGAAGGAAACTCGTTTTCAACTATTCAAAGGGAATGTTATAGATAGTGCATGTCAGAGGATTAAAATGCTGACTCCAACAAGGATGCACACTGTGAGCTGTGCAACCTAAATAAAGAGTGGAAGTAGAACTATAAGAATTAGAAACGAGAACAAGAGGAACCAATATGCGATGGTAAACCTACCCAAAGGAAAGACATTTCCTATTTTATAGTATTACTGGAAAGACGACTCCAAAATAAGAAAAACTTGACCTAAGCTTCAAACGTAGATGGATATAGTAAGTTGCAGTCAATTATGGAGGTAGCTAAACTATGACCACTTTCTTTGGAAATTCAACAATAGCTGATGTCAGGTGGAGAATGGTATTAAGTTAAGCAAGGAGAGGCACAACATGATAGATGAGTTCGAGTTACAATTGATTCGTTATGAGATCACCATAACCAGTATACTTATACAGGACTAGTTCAACATTAGAGGACGAATGTTCCAAAGGGGGGAAGAATGTTACATCTGCCATTTCGATACGTCATTAGTTTATGGTACATTAATCATTTTGGCCTCGGGTTTTGTGTTCGTCTTCTAAGTTTGGGATGTTGGACATGTTTAACCCTTATATATGAGTTGCTAAGTTTAAGAATTGTAAGTATTGAACGGATTAGAAGTTAAATGAATCAGATAAAATATCTTTCGTCAAGGTTCAACATTTATTTGAATGAATATGGTCCAAGCTGGATGAGGAAATTGAACCATCCAACATGAGAATTTACCTGAGCATGGAGGATTTGGTCATATCTAATCATGCAAATCAAGAGCTCGGTATATAAAAGGACAAGTCCCGAAATTATTTAAGACTTGGAAGAGGGATGACGGTGATTGGAATAACATTTTATGTGTGGCAAATGAGGTTATGCACTAGTGCTATATCACAGGATCTTGACAATGAGTGTATGAAGTGTATTAAAAATGATTACTATTTAAGTGAAATGAGATCAAGGACTTAATTACGTGGATAATTGGTTAAGTTTTGGGATAAAGTGGGAGAGTAAGGGATTAATTATGATATTAATTGTATAACATGGATAAGTCTCATTTATATGAATCCACGTGGAAACATGGAGATAAGGGAGGCTTATGACTATGCAACAATATAAGGTTGAGGTGGCAGCAATATAGACATTTATTGAAGTAGCGAAAGTTAGGTCTCATTCACGTTTTCAATTAGAGGAATTCATTTGGAGAAAGTTTACAAAGTCTTAATGCAATTGTTGCTGTAATATTATTTGCTCCGTGAGAAGCAACACATCTATTGTTGACAAGAGGAACAAGACTTTATTAATAGCAGCAACGTTATGGAATTTTGTTACGGATTTCGCTCGTCGCTTTGATCTCGTTGCTCCGTTTTGTCGTGTTGTTGAATTTGGAATTTCTTCAAGGTGAAGTAATGTGGAAGAAGAGTATTTCTTGGCATATAAGGTAATAATTATCCTCTTCTAAGTATATTTAATTTCATTGAAGTCATAGCTAAATCATGGGACGAGAAATACGAAAATTATACCGTAAAACGTATTTGATGTTGTTGTTGGCTTATAGGCTGTTTGTTGGACTGTTTTGTGGGTTATGTAGATGTTGTTATGGATGGAAATTATGGTAAATAGCATGAATAAGATGTTCTTGATGTTGCTATATATGTCTATGTGTTTATAAAGAGAATTGATGGAAGATTTGTCTATATAGACTTGGACTAAAACTCAAGGGAAGAGATTTCATGTTCTTGAATTAGTTGGAAAGGGACTGTGGCATAATTCTTACTTGGTTTGACATAGCAACTTGTATGTACCATTTTTGTTGAAGTTGTTACTATTGATTGAGAGTTGTTTAAAGTTGGATTGGAGTAGGTAACATAGGGGAAATGCTGCTCGAATTTATGGAAGTAGGTTACGAACCTAAAGAAGTATTGTACAAACCCTTTTCTAATTGTTTACAGTTTCCTTTACCTTTATTGTAGATTGGCCAGTGTTGGAAGCATAGGTTGATTTAAGCGCGTAAGCGACAAAGGTATGTTAAGGCTATCCCTTCTTTCTTTTTGGCATGAATTACTTAAACGAGCGAACGATGAACATACATGACTCCTATGAATTCTAGTCCTCAGCGGTACTCGACATGACAATTGTCTTTGATCCTCAAGTGTCGGTTCATTCTAATCATTCTATTAAGTCCCAGATGATGATATAGTTCGCATATGCTTGCTCATGATATTCTACTCGTGCATGCTGTTAATATATCATTCACCGAGTCCTGGGCCGGGTATGTATTCGTGCACAGTTTCATTGCATTATTCACCGAGTCCCTCACTAGAGGGTCGGGTACGGTATATATATGATTATTTCACCGAGTCCCTCACTAGAGGGCCGGGTACTGTATATATATGATCAGTTCACCGAGTCCTTGATGAGAGGGCCGGGTACAGTATATATTTATATTTTACCGAGTCCCTTACTAAAGGGCCGGGTATGGTATATATTTACATTTCTAGTCATTGCCTTTGGGGCTACTTACATGGTTATTCTCTTCCTTCGGGGATATTCATACAGATGGTTTCTCATACTTCATTATGGCTTATATCTCATTCTTTATGATTACTGTTGCCTTACATACTCGGTACATTGTTCGTACGACGTCTTTTTTTGCACAGGGGGCGGCGTGTTCATGCCACACAGTCCCAGATTGTTTTGCAGGTAAAAGTATTCCGCTAGGATGGTTGGCTATCAGCTGGGATTGGCAAATTTTATTTTCTTCCTGGAACAGTGCCGAGTCATTATAGTTATCATGTGTATGTACGGGTATGTCGGGGCCCTGTCCCGATTCATATGATTCAAGTGTTTACTCTTAGAGACTTTGTAGATAGTGTCCTGTGGTTAGTATGTTGAGATGTCATGTGTTGAGTAAAGCGACCATGTAGGCTGATATGTCAGTTTGACTTACTCGATTTTTGATTAATTGAGTATTGTTCGTAAATTTCTATGGTTTGACAGAATGCACTTTATTATATTTTCAAATTATTTTTATATGTCCTGTTTCATTATGTGAATGCCAAAGGGTTCGCTCAGCTCTAAGTAAGAGTTGGGTGCCATCATGCCCTATCGGAATTGGGGTGTGACAAAGAGTTAAAGGCGCAACTGAACGATCTACTTAAAAATGCTTTATTAGGCCTGGTTCATCACCATGGGGAGCGCCGGAGCTGTTTGTAAGAAAGAAAGATGGTTTCTTGAGAATGTGCATTGATTATAGACAATTGAATAAGGTGACTATAAAGAATAAATATTCACTTCCAAGGATTGATGATTTATTCGATCAGTTGCAGGGTGCCAAGTGGTTCTCAAAAATAGATCTAAGATTGGGATACCATCAAGTGAGGGTTAAGGAAGAAGACATCCCAAAGACATCCTGTAGAACTAGATATGGCCATTATGAGTTTCGGGTGATGTCATTTGGATTGACTAATGCCCCAGTGGTATTCATGAATTTGATGAATAATGTGTTTAGGCCTTTCCTAGATCTATTTGTAATTGTGTTCATCGATGATATTCTGGTATATTCTCGATCGGAGGCAGAGCATGCAGATCATTTACGTACTGTCCTTGGAATTTTTCGGACTCGGGAGCTATATGCCATGTTTTCAAAATGTGAGTTTTGGTTGAATTCTGTATCTTTTTTGGGGCATATCATTTCAGCTGATGGTATTCGAGTAGATATCCAAAAGATTGAAGGTGTGAACAATTGGATAAGGCCTACAATGCCTACAGAGGTTCGTAGTTTCCTAGGGTTGGCCGGTTACTACAGAAGATTTGTAGAAGGATTTTCTTCTACTTCTGCACCATTGACAAAGCTAATGCAGAAATTGGCAAAATTCCAATGGACCGACGCTTGTGAGCGCAGTTTTCAGGAGTTGAAGGATAGGTTGACTTCGGCTCCAGTCCTAACAATTCAAGAAGGATCAGAGAGCTATGTTATTTATTGTGATGCTTCAGGTGTTGGGCTAGATTGTGTGTTGATGCAACATGGCAAAGTTATTGCCTACAATTTAAGGAAGTTGCGGAAACACGAGAAAAACTACCCGACTCATGACCTAGAGTTGGTTGCGGTTATTCATGCACTAAAGATGTGGAGACATTATTTATATGGTGTTCTTGTGGCTATTTATACAGATCACAAGAGTCTCCAATATATTTTCAAACAGAAGGAATTGAATTTATGGCAATGGCAGTGGTTGGAGCTATTGAAAGACTATGATGTCAGTATTTTATACCATCGTGGAAAGGCGAATGTAGTAGCAATGCCCTTAGCCATATATGTATGGGCAGTTTAGGTGATGTTCAGCCGGAGAAGAGGGATTTAGTTCGTGAGCTTCGATAGCTAGCCAGCCTGGTAGTTCGCTTAATGGACTAGGGCAGTACGCGAGTAACTGTCCAAAACCCAGTCGTGTCATCTTTAGTAGAGGAGGTAAAGAAGCGCCAATATGAGGACCCCATGTTAGTTCATTATAGGGATGCACTTCCTCAGAAGAAGAAGTCAATATTTGAGGTTCCTGCAGATGGAGTTCTCAGGTATCAAGGCAGATTATGTGTTCTTGATGCTACAGGGTTACGTCAACAAAAAAATGTATCATGACCTCAAATCCATTTATTGGTGGAATGGAATAAAGAAAGATATAGCAGAGTTCGTGGCTCAATGTCCTAATTTCCAGTAGGTGAACACCGAGCATCAGAAGCCTGGGGGATTACTGCAAGCCATAGAGAACCCAACTTGGAAATAGGAAATGATTAACATGGATTTCATTACAGGCTTACCCCGTCTCAGTGTAAGTACGACTCTATATGGGTAATTATGGATAGACTCACAAAATCCGCTCATTTCCTATCAGTCAGAACTATGTACTCTGAAGAAGATTATACAAAGTTATATATTAAGGAGGTAGTACAACTTCATAGTGTTCCAGTATCCATTATCAGTGATAGAGGAGCACAATTTACAGCTAATTTTTGGAAGTCTTTTCAAGAAGGTCTGTGAACTCAGGTAAGATTTAGCCTAGATTTTCATGCACAAACCGATGGGCAAGCCGAGCGCACTATTCAGACCCTTGAAGACATGTTAAGGGCATGTGTGCTAGATTTTGGAGGTAATTGGGATGATCATTTGCCGCTTATTGACTTTGTATAGTATTCAAATGGCCCCATATGAAGCTCTATACTAGAGAAAATGTAGATCGCCAATTGGATGGTTTGATGTAGGGGAAACAAAGCTAGTGGGCCAAAACTTGATCCAGCAAGCGGTGGAGAAGGTCAAGCTTATTCAAGATCGATTATTAACAGCCCAAAGTCATAAAAAATCCTATGCAGACAATTGTCGACGAGGCTTGGAATTCCAAGTTAACGATTGGGTATTCTTGAAAGTATCACTGATGAAAGGTGTAATAAGATTTGGCAAGAAGGTCAAGCTTAGTCCCCGATATATCGGACCCGACAAGGTTGTGCGCAAGGTAGGACAAGCAGCTTATGAGTTAGACCTGCCTTCGGAATTAGAGTTAGTACACCGAGTTTTCATATGTTAATGCTTCATAAGTGCGCAGGAGATCCTTCCAGAATTGTGCCTGTAGAAGATGTCCTAGTTACTGAGAAATTGTGCTCTGAAGAAGTACCCATCGCTATTCTAGATAGGCAGGTTCGTAGACTCGGAACCAAAGACATAGCTTCAGTTAAAGTCCTATGAAGAAACAATAATAAGCAAGAAATGACTTGGGAAGCTGAGGAAGATATGAATCCAGGTACCTACATTTGTTTTCACTCCTAGAAGAGGTCCAGCCAGACACACCATTACCCTCAGGTATGTGATGCTTCTTTGAATGATTTCTTGGTCGTGTGTGGCCAATATGGATATTGATGTTGTAGCCCTGTGAGGTACTGTATATTTTGGGCTATTGCGACAGGAGGATAGTGGTACAATTACATGAGAAGCTCTGGCAAAATTTTTGTAGCATTATTAAGAGCTTAACATTAGAGGACGAATGTTTTTAAGGGGGGGGGGGGGGGAAGGGGGAGACTGTTACACCTCAAAAAAAATTTCGCGTCGTTTGCGTTGTAAGTAAACTAATGTAAGCTTGGAGAGGTCATGGAACCCTTATAAGGTTAAGGAATACTCTTAACAAGTGTTAAGCAAGTGTCTAAAGATTCCGAGATCAAGCAAATCAAAGAAAATAAGTTTGTCGAAAATTTGGAAAAAGTTGGCAGAATTTTGGACAGGAATTTTGGGTCAACTTAAGAGGGGTATATCTCATAGTATATCAGGAGTTTTGAATGGAAACAAATGCATAAATTGAATATAAGGAAGTCTAGTTTCCAATGCAACAAATCGTTCATCAAAACGACATCGGAGTAGGGAGTTATGGGCATTTCAAGATAAGCCTCCAAGCTACAAAATGGCTCCCCGCGGACCCCAATTAAAAAGTCGGTGGAACCAACTTTCAAGGGATACAAATACCCTATTATTCCCCTTTTTACATCATTTACACTTCTTTTGTGTTCTAGACACATCCATCCACTTCTCTTAAACACTTATAACCCATTAAATTAAGAATTTAACAAGATTACACCAAACTTGTTCATGAAAAGTGATTGTTCTTGTTTCTACTTGATGTTGTGGTGAGTTTGGTCTTGAAGAAAGATGGTGTGGCTAAATTTATTCAAGTATAAGGTATGTTCTTCATCCTATCTCTTATGTTGAGTTGATTTGAAGGTTTAGCAAGTCTTGAAAGTGAAAATAGTTATGGAGGAAATGTCATAAAATGTTGTGTTGTAGGGTGTTGAGTTTATGGACTGTTTTGAGCAGGTTGTAGCCGTGTTGTTGGGCTAATTTCCATGCATATGGATGGTATCTAATGTTGTCGGTGTGTTGATGAGATTATGCTCCTTGATTGGGAAGAAAAGAAGTGTATATTGTTATTATATGTTGATAAACATCGTGTGGGATGTTTTGTGAAATATTTTGGTATTGATGATGATGCTGTTGGTGTTAGTGTTATTGTTCTTGTGTTGTTTGTTGGTATTGTGATTTCGGACTAGGGATATAAACAGGGGAGATGCTGCCGAATTTTGACAGATTCTAAAAGGTTTTAATTTGAAGACTTAAGATAAGCATATGATGATAAGCCTTACAATAGTATGAGTTCTCTTGAATGTAGATTTACGAGCTTGGAAGGATAAGCGTTATATAGTAAGAGACCAAAAAAGTATGTAAGGCTAAACCCTTTCTTTCTAAAGGCATAACTCTTTTCTTATGAATCCATACACATTTTTCATAACATCCTTATCTCCGAAAAGCTAGAAGTTCATGATTCTCAAAGTTCTTATGATGCTAAAGATAGATGTTTTCTAAGATAATAATGATGATGATGACGACCCCATTTCTCGAAATTCCAAGGCTTATGATTTTGATGCTATCATGAGATTGTTGAGCTTATTTCTTGATTTTCTTGATTTTATTCATTGTTGTTGATCTCACCTTATAATAATTGTTCCTTCAAGGTGAGATATAGCGATGATGATTGTTCCATAACATAAATCGGAGGTTACCGACCTTGCTTAACTCCGATAAAGTTGTAGCTTTTAATTAGGCTCTTATGCATGCTTGATATATACATATGCATGTATTTTAATAACACAGTGCCTATAAGGCCGGGAAGACACCACTACAGTGGGCGGCTTATGTATAATGATAATAACACCGTGCCTACATAGCCGGGCAGAGACCACTAGTGGGCGGCGTGAGATGATTACCCCGGATGCGGGCTAATGATGCTAACACCGTGCCTATATGGCCGAACGCATTTACTTATATATATTGATGATGCTGTTTTAAAAGATAAAGTTAGCATGCATGGTATTCCCCTTATGAGGCAATAAGATGTACTGGTTGTCTTTATTTCATGTTATGTTCGTAACTTATGTTATGTTATTATTCATGCCTTACATACTCAGTACATTATTCGTACTGATGTCCTTCCTTGTGGACGCTGCGTTCATGCCCGCAGGTAGACAGGTAGAAGGATCTGATCCTTAGGAGCTTAATCAGCGGAGTCTCAGAAACGCTCCGCCTTGTTCGGAGCTACGGTCTTTTGGTACTACTCTTTTTATATATATATATATATATATATATATATATATATATATATATATATATATATATATATATACTTGGGTATGTGCGCAGTCTGCCCCATCTTTATGGATTGATGTATTCTATATAGAGGCTTGTAGACAGTTGTATGTAGCTAGATGTTCCCTTAGCCTTGTCAGTTCATATTGTTGTATTATATTTTGGCAGCCTTGTTGGCCTATGTTTATGGACATAGTTATTGATGATTATACAGCGATGTGTCTTTATCTTGTGACATATGCCCTTACAGATTATGATACACATGAGCTATCTTTGTGGTCTACCTAGAATTAATTATGAGATGTATGTTCAGAGGTGCTCGGTGGGTTAGCTCTGGTTGCCTGTTATGGCCCTCTAGTTGGGTTGTGACACAGGTTTTGGGGTATGTATTGACTTAGACTATTTCATGTCTTATTATCATACTTATTATGAGGCTTGTTATGGTTGTTCTTTATTAATTCCACAATTTATTTGCGGCTCGCGACTTAGTCACAATTTGAGCATTTTAGATCGTGACAAAAGTGGTATCAGAGCAGTCCGCCCAAGGGATTGTCTGCAGATAGTGTCCGGTAGAGTCCTGTTTATGGGTGTGAAGCCGGCCACGCTTATAAACTGGAGACTGCAGGGCATTTAGGAATCATTGACCTTTCTTTCTATCTTAGATCGTGATGTAGAGCCAGAGTCTAGGGGAGATCGCTTCTGACCCCTTTTTCCTGTAAGTAGGTGCAGACTGATGAGAGATGAAGAGATCAGCCTCAAATAGTGGGGGTGCTAAGAAGGCCCCCAAAGTAGATCCAGGACTCCAGGCTCCAAGACCGAACAAGAGGAGCCTCAGTTATTCCATTGAGACTGATCCCTCAGAGGACCCAGCGACGATTCCTCCAGAGTTTTTGACTTCCTGGGAGGAGGACCCCTCAGGGGACAGTTATGACACGGACCCGTCTGAGGGTTCGTCTGGCATACCAGAGGAGGAGATCCCCGAGACCGTACTAGCTGCTCATGTGGCAGAGCATTACGTCAGACCAGCTACCCCGGCGAGTGTTACAGATTACTCTAGCCTTTTATCCTAGTCGTTTGTAAACTAGGAGTTGCCCGATTATCCATATCCCTCGAACTCAGATGAGAGAGATAACGAAGGCCAGACGAGCAGATGGTGGGTAGACAATGACGAAGAGCACAATTCACTTTATAGTCCACCAGACCAGACTAGAGACCGATCGACTACAGGTATACGAGTCTTTATTGGAAACTCTTATGTATGTGCATTTGTTGTAGATTATTACTTAATAGCGATGAGCAAAAATCATAAGGGGACCGATAACCAAGTATTTATAAGTAACGACAATCAAGGTGTTTCGCCACCATTGGAAATTTTGAAATCTAGGATGCAAGGTAGTTATACGCGCAGATGAAAGATGAATATTGAGGATTGAAAAGGCCAAAATAGTATTTGCGTAGTCGGAAGAGTAAGAGATCCTTTCTAATTTGGAGGGAGATGCATTACGAGGATGTATTAGAATCTGTTAGAACTTCAACTTGTTCTAGGTCGTGTGAGGAAGGTCACACGGTAAGGTGGATGCGATCGTACTGGTACTAATGCACCGGATTTCATCGGAGCTTTAAGGTTAAACGTGTAAGGGTGGGAGAAATACTAGGATGGGTGACCCCCTGGGATGTATATTAAGAGCTCTACAAATTTAGACATAAGAGACAGATGAGAAATTAAATTAACCTAAGGGAAATTGGAGTATGCGGAGTGGTTGGAAACCCTAAAAGATGGCGAATGATGCGACGGACTAAACCGGCAAAGAGAAAGAAGGTGCATCACCGCTTTAGAACTAGTGTAAGTTTGAGAGGTATAAGGAAATACTTTGGAAGCAAGGCATTAGTATATATATGTATGTATGTGTATGACATCCCATATGCGGCCGCATCAACCAATATGTGTGCCTCAGCAACCGACGCTGCTATATACTGAAGGCATTAATCGAACAGGGTATTGAAGTTCAAGTGACAAATGTTACCAGGTAAGTTGATGTTATTTTTACTACAGGTTAGATTTGGAAAGTCCTAATGCAATGACACCCGGGAAAGAAAGAAAGTGAGTATACAGAAAGTAAGGAGACCAAAATGTTGTGAAAAAAAAAAATTTAAGGAACAAGGGTGAGTGAACCTTCCAAGAGAGACGACGGGCAAGGCAAGGGACTATTGGATAAAATTCGAAGGTAGGCATACGAAAAGGATAAAGTGTGGTAGCATGGAACAAAAGAGGAATGTGTGGGGTAAGAGAATAGACTTCGATAAGTGGGACTAAATGATAGTGACCACAACTAGGAATGTGAAGTAAGAGAAAGAATGATCAGGCCTTGCAATGATGCTAAGAGATTTCCAGCTCTTGAGAGGTATATAAAGGGATAAATGTGTAGTCATGTTGACATGGTTGCCTCGGACATGGAGAAGCTTTCCTAAAAGATGACTTAAGGAAAGAATGGATTTGCACATTTAAAGGAATATTTCACGAACTTCAGGGTCGATACTGTCAATAATAAGAGGAGAAGGGCGCTCGAGGAGGAAGGAGCCCAGAGAAGGTTGAGGAAGAAAGTAGGAAAGGTATATTAATGGGTTGATCGAAAGGAGAGAAGAGAAAGGAAAAATTAGGCAATCACCAATGACAAGCGAGAGGATAATGAATTAGCAAGCTAACCGGAAGGTAGTACATTTATAACTTAGGATGAGGATAAAAAAAATACCGAGATTCAATTATAGAGGAAACAAAAGAGTGTATGGGAAATATTCATTAGTATGGACTAGCCTTGGCGACAGGAAGGAGAAGAAAGAAGAGAGTATATTGCAAGGATTTCACGACACGAACAAGAAGAGGCAAGATACTGGAAGAATTATAACGCATAGATCGGATCCAAATAAGTAGTCAAGGAAAATTTTGGATAAGTGAGCTAAGTGAGAAAAATGGATTGATAGTGGGAGCGGAAGAGTGTAGTATATTAACTTTCAATGGTACATTGTAAACGTAAGGTGAAACTAGAATCTCAGAGTAAGAAGAATTCAAGTGATAATAGTTGTGGAGGAAGACGAGGGTCAAACGGAGCAAAGTGTGACCAAACGTTCCAAAAAACATTTTGATAGATTCCAATGTCCCCATTAACCTATAGAATCGGGAGAAATGATCAGTCACAAAAAGGGTAAAAGTAAAAAGTCCTTAAAGAAGGTAGCGAGAATGGATTGATAATGCATAAACGCTTCGTTTAAATGAAAAGCCCTCAACTAGCATAAAGGAAATAAGTCAAGCTATGCGACGAGAGAACTCGGTATCAGAAAAAAAAGGGGGCGACCAGATCTAATTCTGAAATGAGGTATATCATTGTTAACAGTCCAAAGAAAAAAAGATGCTAGCTTAAAGAGGCCAAGATTCAGGACGTAATGGCATATCAAGGATGTATTAAGAGGGAGCAGAAATGAATTAAAGATAAGCAACCCACAAGCAGGCCTAAAAAAGGAATTACGATAGATCAAGAAATACTTCATGCGGACGTGAGATATGATATTTCTAGGCCCGGCGTATTCTAAAGAGTAATAAAGAGAATAAGGAAGGTCTCTAAAATAATTTCACAGAGAATAATGTAAAAGACGACAGGAGGAAATCTTAGTGCCGGAAGAGATGATAGTTGTAACAAAAGGAGCAATGGTTGGTAGTTTGGCAATTTACAAAGGAAGAAAGAGCGTTGTTCGGCCATATCATCGGATATTAGGAAGCACCTCCCGGATCACTAATTACACTGGATAGGAAGGAGGCCACACTGGAAGGCTAAAAGAGAAAAATGACTAACGAGGTAATCGCCTGTACAAGGAAATCGAGGGTAAATATATTTACGTTGCAAGAAAGTAGTAATGAAGTAATAATTTCTATAGCCCTATGCTTCTGGAATTATATCGCGAGGTTGAGGAAAGGAAATTAAGGGAAAAGTTTTGGTAGAAATTCGAAGATGTGATGAGCTATGAAATTAGTTTGAACTCGGATTATAGGTCATTCCAATCAATATGCATGGGAGAATAATGAAAATGGTGAGGAAACATTATGTACATACATATTTTTGATATCATATGAATGATTTTGGAAAGGAATTGGGGAGGATAGCTCGAGGGGCATAACCATTATACTTGTTAGTAATAAAGTGATATTGAATAAATAATTGGAGAGTGTCAGTGCGAGATCGGCTATGATAAGGATGAAAAGGATTAAAGAGCCTGGCTGATGAACTACACGGAGTCAATACAGTGTGAGTCTGAGATCAACGGGTACAAGAAGGGATAACCCGAGATAGCACCGAAGGAGTAAACGCAAAAAGGGCGCCGTATTTAAGCGAGGGAGCTGCCCACTAATAGAGAAACAAAGAGTGAGGAAAAGAGAGTACTTGAAAGAAGAGGGGTGGTTATGGCATGGCAAGTCAAGACTACGATAAAATAAACAGAACGAGAGCGGGATACGAGTTGATATCTGATTATGTACATAAGAGCAAAGAGGTGATGGAGTGCATAAATGAGTCCGATGAAGGAGTTAAGATCGAACAAGAAAAAATTGATCAATGTATAGCATAAAGATAAGGCGATCGAATTCTAAGAAAAGGCAACGAACTGACGGAGGTGTTAGGGGTTGTAAACTACAACATTCGAGGACGAATGTTTTAACGAGAGAAGGATGTTACACCCCGTAGTTCTGTACATTGAAATTCGTAAGTGTCGGTCGTCCTAAGTGTGGATTTTGGAGTTACTTTCAAGGGCATGTATGGTTACATGCGTTTAATTTACGATCATGAAGTTTTAGTTCAAGTAATAAGCCGCGAGAGGATTGGAAAGTAGGGGAATTTCGAAAACAGGGGTTGATGGTCTGACTTGGAGGGAGGATATCTTTTGGAACATGACAAGTTTTGAGACAAAACAAAAGCCCAGAGTGAAGTTCAAGAAGTTCAGTTTCCAACGCAACAAACCGCTCCTCAATAGAATATTGGGGTAAGGATATATGGACGTTACAAGTTAGGATGGCAAGCCAAGAAAATAGCTGCGCGCGAACGCGCCAGGGAGCGGCGAGAACGCGCTGAGCAAATCTTAAGCTCTGGTCAGGGATGTATATTATATGATCTGGGTATAAGAATATATATATATATATATATATATATATATATATATATGACATTTGGAGACCGTATGGGGTAAATTAGTTCATACGTTACTTGATGAGAAGCCCTCATAACCGTAAGCTAAGGTGGGGCCCACATGTCGGGGTTTTATAAAGGGCATATGAAAAATTATAAGAGTAGTGCATGGGAAGTTGATCAATTCTTAAGAAGGACCCTTAAGCCAAATGTGGGCATAAGCCCTACAAAAGGATGATTTAAGGATACGTTTTCGGATGGTCTGATTTGGAGAGGCCAAAACACCATGATATGTTTTGAATTTGGAATCACACAAAAAACTAAAGTTGTAGATAATTGAATTATATTTCCAACCATAGGTCGTGGGGCCTCACACGATATTGGAATCAAAATTTATGACCCTTTTACTGAACGAACGCGCATGCAGTGGAATAAGCCAGCGCAAACGCGCTGACCATTTTTTAGGTCGGTGCAACCGGAGCCTAAAAACTTATAAAAGGGGCTTTACCCCCTTAAAAAGTAACCAAAAACCCTCTAAGCCTCCCTAAACCTCTGGAAACTTCCACCCATCAATTTTCACACAAATCAAAGTAGAATTTCCGAATTCCAGTCCAGACAGCGTATAGTTGCGATTATAAAATCGTACTGCGGCACGCTTTGTCTTAAGTACAAGAAGGAAAGTGGAGATATAGAAATAATATTGGGATTAAGGTATGAATCTTTTATCATGAACGTTAATTTCAATTTATTTACGGAGGTAAAGTCGTTAAACAATTGTGTAGCGAGTTGGTTAATTATGGAAATTGGAAAACACCATGTGGGGTGTTTTATGTAACATTTTGGTGTTGATAATGATGTTATTGTTGTGGTTGTCATTGTTGTTGTTGTGGGTTGCTGAGTTATAATTTCGGGTTGGACATATAAACAGGGGAGATGCTACCCGATTTTTGGCAGGATTTAGAACAGTTTAACTTGAAAGCTTAACACAAGTATTCTACGATGAGTCTAACGATAGTGTGAATCCTCTTAAATGTAGACTTAAGAGCTTGAACGAATAAGTGCAGATAATTAGAGGTTTAACAGGTATGTAAAGCTATCCCTTCTTTCTTTTTGGCATGAATTACATAAAACGAGCGAACGATGAACATACATGACTCCAATGAATTCTAGTTCTCAGCGGAACTTGACATGACAGTTGTATTTGATTCTCAAATGTTGGTTCATTATAATTATTCTATTGAGTCTCAGATGATGATTCATTTTGTACATGATTGTTCCTAATATCCTACTCGTGCACAGTTTTATTGCATTATTTCACCGAGTCCATCACAAGAGGGCCGGGTACGGTAAATATATGATTATTTCATCGAGTCCCTCACTAGAGGGCCGGGTACGGTATATATATGATTATTTCACCGAGTCCCTCACTAGAGGGCTGGGTACGGTATATATATGATTATTTCACCGAGTCCCTCACTAGAGGGCCGAGTGCAGTATATGTATCTATGACTTCATTTACCGAGTCCTATAATGGGCCGGGTACGGTATATTATATAGATATGCATGACTCTCATCTCATAAGGCACAAAAGCATTGGTATCCTTGATTATCATACTTGCCTCATGTCATCTTTTACTCAGTCATGATCTTCTTTATTATACTTTATGCTTTACATACTCAGTACATTTTCCGTACTGACCCCCTTTCTTCGGGGGCTGCGTTTCATGCCTGCAGGTACAGATAATCAATTTGGTGATCCTCCAACTTAGGACTGCTACTCAGCTGCTTGAAGAGCTCTATTGTTCCGGAGCTTGAGTCATTTTGGTATAGATCCTTTTGTTATAGACGTTTTTATACTCTTAGAGGTCTGTAGACATGTGTGGGTGGTATTTATGGTTTGGTCAGCTATACAGATGTAGTTCGTTTTGGATATTCCCGTGTATAGTGGAAGCCTTGTCCGCTTGCATATTTGTTATGTTTTGGTTAGCTGTGACTTCTCAAGAGACAGGTTCATTTTGATATATGAAATGATGAGTTTACAGCATGCTTTTACAGATTGACATATTGTTTTCAGTTTCAGTCTGATTATATCTAGCACGTTCATACATGGGTGTCCAGCTCAGGCACTAGTCATGGCCATCGGTTTGGGTCGTGACATAGATGTTTGTTATACATGTTGTCATCCATGCCACATTATGAGAGATTATCCATCGAGAGATGGTAGAGGTGTAGTCTAGTGGATGGGATCTGCAGTTGGGTCTTCATCATCTGTGCGCCCTCCTGGGTAGGGTTCTCAGACACTAGCCGATCATAGCAGACCAGAGGTGGAGCGTCCAATTCGAGCGGTCCTCAGAACCGCATTTATGTATTGGCTGGTTGACAGGATCTTGAGTCATCACCTGATGTTGTCACAGGTATATTATCAGCCTCCTCCCATCATGTATATGCATTGATAGATCCAAGTTCTACATTATCATATATTACTCCTTTTATTGTTGGTAAGTTTGAGGTGAAACCCAAGTCGATTAGACCTTTTGAGGTGTCAACACTTGTTGGTGATCTCGTGATAGCTAGACGAGTATACAGAGGTTGTGCATTTATAGTGATGAAATCGTCATACCATCACTAATTTGATTGAGTTAGATATGGTGTACTTCAATATTATTATAGGAATGGACTGGTTGGCCGCTTGTTATGCTAATGTTGATTGTAGAACAAGGATGGTCCGGTTTTAGTTTCCAGGAGAGGCAATGTTGGAATGGAAAGGTAATACAGGTTCGCCAAGAGATAGGTTTATTTCCTATCTTAAGGCAAAGAAGATGATTGCAAAAGGTTGTATTTATCATATAGTTTGAGTTCAAAATGTTAAAGCAGAGTCACCGGCTCTTCAATCTGTTCCAAAGGGTTAATGAGCTCCTAGATGTGTTTCCAGATGAGTTTCCGGGTCTTCCGCTAGAGCGAGAAATTGACTTTTCCATAAATGTTTTACCAGATAATAAACCAATATCCATTAATCCTTATAGGATAGCACCTGCTGAGTTGAGAGAATTGAAGGAGTAGTTGAAGGACTTGCTCGAGAAAGGCTTTATTAGGCCTAGTACATCGCCGTGGGGAGCGCCTATATTGTTTGTAAGAAAGAAAGATGGCTTGTTAAAGATATGTATTGACTACAAGCAGCAGAATAAGGTGACAATAAAGAATAAGTACCCATTCCCGATGATTGATGATTTATTTAACCAGTTGCAAGGTGTTAGATGTTTTTTGAAGATAGATTTGAGGTTAGGATACCATCAAGTTAGGGTCAAAGAGAAGGATAATCCAAAGACAACTTTCAGAACCAGATATGGTCACTTTGTGTTTCGCGTGATGTCGTTCGGCTTGACTGATGCCCCAACAGTATTTATGGATTTGATGAACCGTGTATTTAGACCTTTCATGGATCTGTTTGTGATAGCATTTAAGATGACATTCTAGTCTACTCTCGATTAAAGGCTGAGCATGGGGATCATTTGTGTCGGTACTCAGAGTTCTTCAAGATCAGAAGTTGTATGCAACGTTTTCTAAATTTGAGTTCTGGTTGAACTCTATAGCTTTCTTGGGGCACATTATATCAGAAGAGGGCATTAGAGTTGATACGCAGAAGATAGAAGCCGTAAAGAATTGGCCTAGACCCACGACACCGACAGAGGTTCGTAGTTTTCTTGGTTTGGCTAGTTATTACAGGAGGGTTGTTAAGGGTTTTTCTTCTCTTTCAGCGCCACTAATGAAGTTGACTCAGAAGGCAACTAAGTTTCAGTGGACAGATGCTTGTGAGCGGAGTTTCCAAACATTGAAGGATAAATTAATTTCGGCACCAGTTCTAGCACTTCCAGAAGGATCTGAGGGCTATGTTATTTATTGGGACGCTTTGGGCGTCAGATTGGGTTATGTGTAGATGCAGCACCGTAAGGTTATCGCTTATGCTTCGAGGCAGTTGAATTACTCGACCCATGATTTAGAGTTAGCCGCAGTGATTCATGCGCTGAAGAAGTGGAGGAATTACTTATATGGTGTTCATGTCAATATATATACAGATCATAAGAGCCTTCAGTATATCTTCAAGCAGAAGGAGTTGAATTTGCGTCAGAGGCGATGGTTAGAGCTGTTGAAAGAATATGATATTAACATTCTGTACCATCCAAGGATGGAGAATGTAGTGACTGATGCCCTTAGCCGCAGATCTATGGGTACCCTATCTTATTTGCGGCCAGAGGAACAAGAATTAGCTTATGAGCCTCATCAGTTAGCTATCCTAGAAGTTCGATTATTGGACTCAGGCGATGCAGGAGTTACTATTCAGGATTCAGCAACTTCATCTCTGATAGTTGAGGTTAAAGAGAGCTAGTACGAGGATCCCATGCGCTAGTTCATTATAGAGGCATAGCTCCACAGAAGGAGAAGTCTCCATTTGAGATTTCTGTAGACGGGGTCCTCAAATATCGAGGCAGGTTGTGTTTCCAGATGTTACAGGGTTACATCGTCAGATTATGGGAGAAGCTCATCATTCTTGCTACTCTATTCATCCAGGAACGACAAAAATGCACCATGATATCAAGAAATTTTACTGGTGGGATGGGATGAAGAATGATATAGCTAAATTTGTAACTCAGTGTCTAATTGTCAGCAGGTTAAGTGTCACGACCCAACCGGAGGGCTATGACGGGTACCCGGAGCTAGCCTACCGAGCACCACTTGTCATGCTTCTCCCAATCTATCTCGGTTGACCATATCTATATTTCTCAATTAACACAACCAGAATATATGTAATTCTCAAAATAAAACGCATTATGGAACAATCTTCGATTCCACAAAAAAAAAAAACATATTCATGAACAAGCCCACGAGGCTACAAAATAATATATATAAAATATATACTAATAAGGTCACGAAACACCTACTATCCACATATGTCTACGAGACATCTTGCATGCATATAGTCTCATAAAATGAAAATTTGTATGTCCAATTTGAATCAATCTCAATGGATCCAACTGGAATGCTGAAAATCATAAGAACGGGACAGGACCCCGCCATGCCCCATATATGCATACAAAATAGTACACCAATAAACTGTAACTCCGGAGTAGTAGAGTGCTCTTGTATATCTGCTAATAAAGCTCCTAGGGATCTGGACCCTCTTCCTGTCTACCTGCGGGCATGAATGTAGCACCCACAAAAGAAAGTACGTCAGTACGAACAATTTATTGAGTATGTAAGGCATGAATAATAACATGATAAGGAAATAAAGAAAAATGAGATAACCTGTAACTGACTGCCTCTTAAGACGAAACCATGCATGCTAACTTTTACTTCTTAAACAACATCCTAACATGTATGTATATATGTATATATATATATATATATATATATATATATATATATATGTAATGCACCAATAAACCGCAACTCCGGAGTAGTGGAGTGCTCCCGTATATCCGCCGATAAAGCTCCTAGGGATCCGGACCTCTTCCCGTCTACTCGGCGGGCATGAATGTAGTATCCACAAAAGAAAGGACGTCAGTACGAACAATTTATTGAGTATGTAAGGCATAAATAATAACAGGATAAGGAAATAAAGAAACATGAGATAAAGAGATAACTCAGAATCGATCCGCTCTTAAGGCGAAACCATGCATGCTAACTTTTACTTCTTAAACAACATCCTAACATGTACATATATATATATATATATATATATATATACACACACACACACACACATATACATATACATAAACTGCCTAACCGTATAGGTATGGTGTGATCAACATTAGCCCGCATCCAGGCCTTCCGCGTCTGGGGTAACCATCTCATGCCGCCTACTAGTGGTGTCTGCCCATGCCATATAGACACGGTGTTATTATCATGATCCATAAGCTGCCTGCTACGCCCACCATAGTGGTGCCTGCCCGGAAAACTAGGCCCAGTGTAATCATACATATACATATACATATACATAAAGCATGCATGAGAGCCCAAATAAAAGCTACAACTCTATCGGAGTGACGTAAGGTCGGTGACCTCCGATTATCTTATGGAACAATCATCATCACTGCATCTCACCTTGAAAGAACAAATAACATAAGGTGAGATCATAACAATGAGTGAAATCAAGAAAAATCTCAGAATATGCTCAACCATATCATAATAGCTTTGCAACTATGAGCTTTGGAATTTCTAGCATTTACATCATAACCATCATGTTCATGATAGAACACATCTCATCTTTGGTATCATAAGAAGCTTTTAAAAATCATGAATTTCTAACTTTTGGGCATAAGGAAGTTATGGAAAATATGGATAGAATCATAATATAGGAATCATGCCTTTTGAAACAAAGGGACTAGCCTTAACATACCTTCACGTCTCCTTAACGACTAAACGTTCTCCTCTCAAGGTCGTGACTCTACATTCAAGAGAATTCGTACTAAGGTTAGGTCATTGAAAGCATGATTAAGTTTAAACAAAAACAACTAAGGGCTAACGAAATTTGGGCAGCATTTCCTTTGTTTCGTTGACTTTCTCCACCTAATAAACAACTCCCAAACATCAATAGCAACATCCATAATATCATAATCAAGAGGTAAGATTTCAAAGTGAAGTGGTCGTGGAATTGAAGTATTCTTGAGTTTTTGAGGTAAGATTTCATCTTATTGCCATGACTAAGAGTTTATGTGATAGTTATACTAAGCTGAGGGAAAGAAATTGGAGGAAAGGTTCAAACATGAATTTGATGTTATTTTGAGTAGTAATTTAACTTGACCCTTGATTGTTAGTGTGTTTTGAGCTGAAATATGGTTGTAGGGATAATAGTTGAGGCTGAGAACGTGTTGAGGTGGTTATACTTAGTGTATTTGGAAGAAGGAAGTATTGTATACAAGCGTAAATCATGCTGCTTAATTATATATGGTTAAATATTTTAAATATGAGTTTAAAGAAGTTCATATGAGGTTGTTGTGTTAATTGTTGATTGTGAAATTTGTGGTAATGATTGAGGAATAGGGGAAATGCTGTCTGTTTCACTTTTGAATTGAGTTATCATTACTATACATGACAAACGAGCGCCATCTAAATTGCATATGTATTCCTTTGTTATAGGATTGGCGCTCTAGTGGGGATAATGTTACATCTCGGAGATTTCTGATTTGTTGCATTGTGAGTAGACCAACGTGAGCTTAAGATGAACACGAAGTCCTTACGAGATAAAGTAGAGTATTTGATAACCTTAAGTACGTACCATGAGATTTTGAAGTCATACGAACTGGTGGAACTAAACTCGTCAAAGAAAGTGAAACGCAAGTTCGGTTGAGAAGGTTTCGTAACAATTGAGCTAATAATTATTTAGTAATGTCTTGAGGAGAAGCTATAGGGCTTCTACGATGTTTAATGAAGTGTTATGAAATTTCCAATAAGGTTCCATAAGGATTGGGTGTCGAACGAATCGATTCGAGAAAGTTTCAAAAAATGTTGGGTTGTAGGACCACTTATACGGATCGTATAAGTTATACGGACCGTTCCATATAACCATTCCGGAGAAGGGCGCAACCATGGTGGGATTATAAGGACCATTTATACGGACCCTATAAGTTATACGGACCGTACAATCGGGTCAGGTAAGTTTTTTATTTTTATATATGGACGACCCTTGCTCGTTTATTTCATTTCCAACATTTCCCCAAGAAATAAAAGCTCTAGAACCTTCCTTCAAGCATATCCACACAACCCAAGAGAGATCATAGATCAAATAGCAAGAATCAAAGGATCCAAGTGTTGGAAGGACAACTAGGGTTTGTAGAACTCAAGATTTTCTTTGGTGTTGAAGTTTGGGTTTCACTCAAGTGAATGATTTGATTCAAAGCTTGATCTTGTGTGATCAAGGTGAGTTTTATACTTGTTTCATGTTATTAAGAATTTCTAGTTGTTGAATAACTTGATTGAGGGAAAGAAAGCAAAAGAGTAAGTTCAAATGTGGGTTTGATGATGTTATGAGTAATAAATTGACTTGAGTTGTAATTGTTGAAGTACTTTGGGTATAATCTTGCTATGAATAGTAGTAAAGATGATGAGTAAGTATGGTATACGAGTGTATATAGAGTTGTATTGAAATTGTTGTTGTGTGTTGGTTATGAAAAGAATTTTTGGGCATTTAATGAAGTTATGAAATTAATGATAATGTCATTGTTGAATGGGAAATGTTTTATGATATAGTGGAAGTCGATAAAGCAGGGAAAATGCTGTCCAATTTTCGCTAGCTCATGAATTATTCTTGTTTGAACTTAAGAGTGCCTTTAAGACTTAACCTTAGTATAGTCCTTTTTAAATGTAGATCTTGTGAACGTGGAAGGAGAGCTTTAAACGATTAAGGAAACGTTAAGGATTTCCTTTCTTTCATTTTGGCATGATCCTTGTGATATGAACGAACGAACGAATGAACGAACTTCCATATCACTCCGCTCTTAGAAGCACTAGGAGTATTTCAGTCTTGATGTCCCTATATCCCATATGATTTTTCCTTCTTTTCATGGGTCTTGAGGTTACTTATGTTGATGATGTTAGCCCAAAAGTTGTCCATCGAAGGTAATATGACCTTATGTCTCTCCAAGAGTTCTATGTATACATTTTAGTTATGCATTGCATTTATATACATATGCATATTGACCTATGACTAGAAGGCGTTATATACACGTATATTATATGTACATGGGGTATTCGAAAATAGATAGGCGTAATATATGCATTACCACCTGATCAACTGGTGCACCTTGATGATGATGTATGGATCGGGCCATACGTTCCTCGGCACTATTATATGCTATATGGATCGGGCCGTATGTTCATCAGCACTATTATATCGGTTATAGATCGGGCTGAACATTCCTCAGCACTATGACCTATATTTATATAGATGAGCACAATTATCATTGAGGGCATGCAGATTATGCACCCACAGAGGCATTGTAAGTTACATATATACTTGTTCATACAAATCTATGGAGATAGTCAGTTTAGCTTTGGGTTCCAGAATCCGTTTATGACTCTTATGCTTATACTTATGTTACTCTTATGCCTTACATACTGAGTACATTGTCCATACTGATTCCCCTATTGTTCGGGGGCTACGTTCATGCCCGCATGTTCAGGTAGACAGACAGGTGGTCTAGCTCTGTAGGACCTCTATATCCAGTAGTAGTCAGTGTCCTCCATTTGATCCAGAGTTGCAATTTACTTTGGTATGCCATTCTTTTGAGATGTATATGCATATGGGTATAAAGGGGCCCTGTCCCGTCCTTTCTACAACTTGATATTCAGTAGAGGTCTGTAGATAGGTGTATGTGCATGTCAGATGATGTAGCCTTGTCGGCTCCTATTCTTTTGTGTACAGTATCTGTAGCAGTCTAGTTGGCTTACACTATCCTTTCAGCTGGTATGTATGTAAATGTACAGAGTTCATGATGTCGTATGAGATCAGTTTATGTCATTTATAGGCCCTTGATGTTCAGTATGGTTCAGATATGAGTATAGGGGTGTTTGGTCATGTCACGACCCAACCCCGTAGGCCGTGACTAGCGCCCGAACTGGGCACCCGTACGTACCAAAAGCCAAAAATAGTAACTCAAATATTTAGAAAAATTTGGGCAGAGTTTCCTCTGTTTTTCTTACTAACCAAAATTAACCTGCACACCGAAAATACCAACAAAGGCCGCACAGGGCCAACATATCCATATACACATATATAGGCGAGCCGGCAAGGCTGCCGCGGTGGATAAACCGCTCAAACATATAACACATACACTTACTGTACAGGAAGAGCCATAACCCACATACGTGTCTACGTACCTCTACACGAGTAACAAAATCATATGACGGGACGGGCCCCGTCGTACCCCCGAATAAATATATACAAACGTAGCAAAGCGACCGTACCAAAATGCGGGCTCTGTCGAGGGAGCTCTTCAAGATAGCCGAACAGAGACCCTAAGTCGGCTCACTCAAACGTGTATTTGTACCGCGCGGCATGAAACGCGACCCCCCCGAAGAAAGGGGGTCAGTACGGAATATGTACTGAGTATGTAAAGCACAGAACACAGTAAATAGGATCATAACCGAACTAGACTGTATCGAAATAAGTATAGAACTTAGGAATTCAAAACTTACCTGTGAATCGTATATCATGTATATCCATATCATATCATTAAGTCATTATGCACATATAACGTACCCGGCCATCCAGGAGGGGACTCGGTAAATAAATCATATAACCGTCATGTATAGCAATTACGTAATCATATGCACATGCGTACCCGGCCCTGCGGTGAGGGACTCGGTGAATAGGATCATCAAATGCCATCCTGGCCGCCATCCCCATATCATAACATCATCATATATGTATATATATATAGCGTACCCGGCCCTCTAGTGAGGGACTCGGTGAATAATACAATGAAACTGTGCACGAATACATACCCGGCCCAGGACTCGGTGAATAGATTTATTAACCTTGCACGAGCAGAGTAGTGAGAAGCCATATGCATGTAACAAGTAAATAACCAAATTCCTTTCCAAACTCAAGGACCAACTATGTTTACCGACGTTTGAAAGTGCATAAGCAAATTTCAGGTTGACCGAAACTAGTAAGTAAAAGTTATGGACTTCCGCGGTTATTTTACGTGTCAAAAACATATCATAAAACTCAATGAAATAGTTAAAACAATTATCTTTTAGTAATCAAGACGATAGCCAAAAGCTTTCTTTAAGCTTCGCGTAAATATGTCAAACAGTGCGTCATAAAGAAATCTCGGAATGCGTGGGCCCACCTCGGTCAAGTTGAGGCGGCGTACCCAAATTATGATCATTAGGCCTGATGGAGTCATGTACGAAGGAGTCAAGGCCATCTAATTCCATTTTGTTATATCCCGTGTTTTTGTGTATTTGAAAATTTTGGAATAATTGTGACTTGTATGTTGTAAGGCCATATTTTGATTTTAATTAATATGTGTGACATTTATGAGAAACATTGATGTAGGAACATCGGAGAAGGCCAAGGGCAAAATTGGAATTTTGGAAATTAGTTTCGGGAATTACAAAAAATAGGATTTACAAATTATTGGGCTCAAATAAAATAAGAAAATTTAGGCCCAAAGAGGTAGGGGTGGCCGGCCATCACCATGGCCCAAGCCCACCCATTAATGGAATTTTCCCATGTGCAAATTAATTATAAAGGGATCACTTATCCCTTAGAAGTTTCATGAAATTAACAAAGAGAAAAACAAGAACAATAAGAGCTCAAGAACAAAGGCCATTCGGCCATGAGCTCTCCATTTTCACCCCTCAAAATTGTGATCCAAAAATTTTTGCCTTGTGGTTTTCCTACTAAATTGAGTATCCTCTACAACATGGGCAATTGTTTGGGAAGGAAGAACCCTTGTTTCTTCAATATGACAACATGTTTGAGTGAAGAAGATTTGAGAAAAAGGTAAGAATTATCCCATGTTATTATGTTATGAAGGTTTGTTTGTGTTGTAGTATATGGAAATAAGTAGAATTCATGAAAACATGGAAGTTTGCAAAGTGGGTGTGCATATGTATGTGTGGCCGTGTGTATACTACATTGTATGCATGTGATGTGTTGAATTTTATGTTGTATTTTAGTTGTGTGTAGGATGGAATGTATATTGAAAATGAAAGTTGAATGAATTGGATGGAGGTTGGGAAAATGGAGTGTGGCCGTGTGGTATTTGAAGTTGGAATGAGAATGAATTAATTTGGTTTAACATGTTTGTTGTGTTGTTGTGATGTTTGCAATGTGAATAAAGATAAAATGATGTAAGTTGCATTGAAATGGAAAGTAGAAGTTTGTGTCGTTTAGTGTGATTTTATGATATTATAGAAATGGAGTTGTCAAGGTGCAAATTATGATGATTGTTGATGAATTTGGGGTGTTATGAATAAGTATGTTAAAGATTAGAAGTTTCGGATGAAGTATGACTTTGGTGGAAAATTGTATATTTTGTATATCGTATGAATATTTTGTACAAACGATATGAAATGTTTCTAAATTATATTGTGATGATCATGGTTAATGATGAATGTGAAATCCTTGAGATTTGTTTGGAAATTTGAAATTTGAAATGGAAGTATTGCTTTAGGTAGAAAAGAAGAATATTGACGTTAGAACCATTTTGATGTGATTCGTGATAACTTTGGTATTGTGGGCTGTGTTGATGATATATATTGAGGCGGAAGCTAAGTCTCGGGGGTGTTAAATGTATGGGGAAGTCTTTGCCGAAATTTCGGTAGACAAATATGAAGTTAAGTGAATTCTTAAATCTTGAAATTCCTAATTGGTAACTTTGACCATTTGTAGATTTTGGACGAAATGGAATTTGAGTTTCGACGAGCGTGAGACGCTTATAAGGTATGTAAGGCTACCCCATTTCTTCTGTTGGCATGTCCTAGGTATACTAGGTCGATATTGGAGCCTCGGAGGCAATTCTGCTCCTTGAAATCCGAAATGGAAATCGAGTACTATTCATTCAATTGAATTGAACTATAAAACACATATTTTGTCGGAAAGTGCCCGTATGTCCAAAACTTTTGTAAATGTAATCGATTTGCTTTGAAGCCTCCATGTATGGTTCCACAGACCCCAAATGTCCGCGATTCGTGTCCGCCACCTCGACTTGACCCGAGGTGGGCCCACTGGCCGAGATTCTTTCGTTTGTCTTACTTAATCTGCTTTTATATGATATAAAGGGAGGACCTTTGCCTATGAGTTTGAGACTCCGATTGATTTGTTCCATAAGTTATTTGAAAGCTTCTAAATGTGAACGACACTAAATTTTATGAATTAGTCTATGAAGTATTTTTCGAAAGCTTGGGAAATCTAAAGGCTCGTACCTTTTGTATATTAATTCCGACAGACTCGCTACTTACTTTAAGTCTTCGGATCTTAATATGAATATGTATATGTATTTGTTGTCAAGTCTTGGAATTTGGTTATGTATATGCATATGGCTTCTGCACTACTCTGCTCGTGCCTATACTATGATATCATTCGCCGGTTCTCGGGCCGGTTTGTGATCGTGCGCACCATAATAAATTCGGCAGTATCTTTGTGTTACGGTTTCCGAGACCTCGCCATAGGGCCGGTTACCGTATATGGAGTTATGCGGTGATATGGCCGATGATATGATTTGTTCTGATGACATGATATGTCATGATATGATATATGTGATATGATATGTTCGGGGTTTGTACGGAGATTTGAAACCTTCGGAGTTATGCGTGTGTGGCACCGAGCGTCGGAGTGGTGACCACGTTCTGAGCGTTATGCATGATTTCGATTTGCATTATATATATATGTTTTTAGTACGGATGTCGATACAACGATTCGGTATTCTCTCTCCTTATACTTTTACTTCAATTATGATTTGGATTTACGTACTTTATGCTTTACATACTCGGTACATCTTTCGTACGACCCCGCTTTCTTGGGGCTGTTTCATGCCGCGAGTACGGGAGGTTCGTGATCTGCCAAGGTAGGCCACACATTCTGCTATTACAGAGCGCTCCTTTTGCTCTGGAGCCCATGTGTTGGTACATATCTTTCGTGATACATATGTTTCTGTACATTTGACTATTTGGGGTACGGCGGGGCCTTGTCCCGTCATATGATTCCGTTATGATTTGTAGAGGCCTGTAGTCATCTGTGTGGGTCGTGGGTCCTATGTATGTTCGACTTGTTCATGATTTGCATCTTAGCGCGGTCCCGCCTGTTATGGTGGCCACAATGGCCCTTGTATTCGTATATGTGTATATATGCTCGGCGATGTATATTCCGCCGCCTTTCTGACTTTGGTATGACACTTTTGTACGCGCGACCGCCTAAGATAGTACTTATTTTCACTTCTGCTAATAATGATGAATATGATATTTGAGCTAAGTTAAATTATGATGATTTTATACGAAGGTCGGTTTGGGTGTCCACATAGGGCGCCAGTCGCGGCCCACGGGGATGGGTCGTGACACATTTGGGCAAGCATTAGATGTTTAAACAATCATTTAAACAAAACATGAATTTCTTAATTCAATTCTATTGAATGAAAAAGGGTCAAATTCAAACTCGGGTTTCTAAGAGTAGAGTCGTCCCCTAAGCTTGTATCTTGGCCTAACACACTTAGGACATGCCAAAGGAAGGAAAGGAAGTGCTTTACATACCTTATTGGCTTCTTACGCCACTCCAAACTTAAATCCCAAACTCTCCAAAATCTACAAATGGTCACATTTACCAAACATTAATTAAAGTCTTTAAAAGTGGACACTTAAGGTAACACTTGTCTACAAAAATTTCGAAAGATTTCCCCCGTAAATGCGCCATCCCCTGAGAATACAACTCGGCTCAAAATATCAACACAACACCCACAACAATATCAAAAGCATCAACAATTACTACAAAACACATTCCAACATAAATAGTCTTCCTTTCTTCATAATGTCACAACTTCTACTCCAACTTCATACTTCTAAACTATTATCAACATTTTCATATTCATGCACTAACTCAAAACCATTCAAATGCAATTTGGAAGCATTTCACATTATTTTACAAAATATACAAAAATTCCATCAAACCATAATCTACCCAAAACCTCCAACCTTCAACATAAACATTCATAACACATTTTTATCTTCCAATTTCACTTACAAGAATCACCCGTTTGCATCTTACAACTTCATTTCCTCAATTACACAATTTATAATAAAATCACATACTTTCCGACAACAACTCAACAACAAATTTTTCATACTAACTTGAACTATTACTCTTTCATTTACATCACAAGATCACAACAACACAATTAACATAATAAATGAATCAAATTCTTGTTCCTCCCTCATTTAGAACCACACGGCCACACTTCCATGCACACACAACACACAAATTTCATGCTTTTCTTTCATTTCCACATACTACAACGTACATACAAGTCTTCCATAACATAAAAGGATAGAATTCTTACCTTTTTCTCAAATTCTTCACTTGCCACCAAAGTGACTTTCTTGCTAAACTAATTACACCACCTTGAAGAGGGCTTTGAGCTTAGTAGGAATACTAGAAAATTATGATTTTGGATCAAAGTTGGAAGGCTTGGGAATTTTTTTTTTTTTCTTTCTCCTTGCTTGGCCGAATTTCTCCTTCTTTTTCTCTCAATTGTTTTGTGTTCTTGGTTGTTCTTGAAACTTCATGAAAATGAAGACTTGGTGCCCCTTTTTATTAATTATCACATGGAGAAATAAATCTCCATGGACTTGGGCCATGGCCACTATGGCCGGTCACCCTTCCACTTGGGCCTGCTTTCTTTTTTTTTGGCCCAATTATTTATGACTAATCATTGTAATCCCCGAAACTAATTTCCGAAATTCGCAATTTTTCCCTTGGTCTTTTTCTATATTTCCCCCATCAACATTTTCACAACAACATCTACATACTAATAAAATCAAAATATATTTTGTTCTAAAAAGTCACAATTATTTCAAATTTTAATATGC